>NW_027555958.1:86278422-86878422 GCF_003287225.1 Phascolarctos cinereus | reverse complement strand
CTTACTGCTTCTTCCCTCCCTTCTATCCCTCCTCCCTTTTCTTTTCCCTTTTCCCTCCTACTGCCTATAAGGCAAGTTAGATTTCTATACCTGACTGATTATGTTATGCCCTTCCTGAGCCAAACCTAATGAGAGTAAGGTTCAAACATTGCTTCCTCCCCCCCCCTTTCTTTCCCTCTGCTGTAATAGGATTTTGTGTCTTTTCCTATAATGTAATTTACCCTTGTCTGCCTCCTCCTTTCTCAGTACATTTTCTAAGATCAGATTGATCCACTTATTTGTATCCATTTAACCCACTTGATTAGATTTTTTTTATCATTACATCAAGTCAACTAATATCCACCCTCTTTATGTATACTCCTTTAACAAGGTGTAATAACAATACAGTTCTCAAGGTTGCAAGTGTCATATTCCCTTGTAGGTTTAAAAACACTCCCCCCATTAACAACATATTGTATCTTTCTGTCCCATTTACCTTTTTATGTCCTTCTTGAGTCCTGTACTTGAAGATCAAATTTTTTTGTTGAGCTCTGGTCTTTTTATCAGGAAAGTTTGGAAGTCTCCTATTTCGTTGAATATCTACCTCCTCCCTTGAAAAATGATGCTCATTTTTGCTGGGTAATTGATCCTTAGCTGCATTCCAAGCTACTTTGCCTTACAGAATATCATGTTTCATGCCCTGTGGTCTTTTAATGTAGAAGCTACAAGGTCCTGTGTAGTCCTGACTGTGGTTCCATGATATTTAAATTGTTTCTTTCTGGCTGCTTGCAGCACCTTCTCTTTCATCTTGTAATTTTGGAACTTTGCTATTACATTCCTTGGTGTTGTCAATTTGGGATCTCTTTCAGGTGGTGATCGGTGGATTCTTTCTATGGTTATTTTCCCTTCTGGTTCTAGGACTTCTGGGCAGTTTTCCTTTATGATTTCCTGAAAGATACTGTCTAGGCTCTTCTTTTTCATCATGATTTTCAGGTAGTCCAATAATTTTTAAATTGTCTCTACTGAATCAATTTTCCAGGTCGGTTGTTTTGTCAATGAGGTATTTTATGTTTTCAACTATTTTTTCATTTTTTTTGTTTCTGTTTCACTGATTCTTGCTGTCTCATAGAGCCATTAATTTTTTTCACTTTTAATGTAAATTTATTTATTTTTAGTTTTCAACATTCACTTCCACTAGTTTTTGAGTTCCAAATTTTCACCCACCTCTCCCCTCCCCCCACCCCAAGATGGCATGCATTCTGAATATCACTTCCCCTAGTCTGTCCTCTCTTCTATATCTCCCTCCACCCCTTCTCTTATCCCCTTCCCCTTCTATTTTCCTGTAGGGCAGGATGGACTTCTGTACCCTATTTCCTGTATTTCCTATTTCCCAGTAGCATGTGAAAACATTTTTTTAAACATATGTTTTTAAAACTTTAGGTTTCAGATTTTCTCTCTTCCTCCCTCCCCACCCACCCTCATTGAAAAGGCAAGCAAATCAATATAGGTTGTACATGTGCAGTCATGCAAAACACTTCCATAGTAGACATGTTGTGAAAAACTAACTCTATTTCCCTTAACCCTATCCTGCCTTCCCATTTATTCTATTCTTTCTTTTGACCCTGTCCCTTCTCAGAAGTATTTACTTCTGATTACCCCCTTTCCCAATCTGCCCTCCTCTCTATCATCCCCCTGCTCTCTTGTCCCTTCTCCCCTATTTTCCTGTAGGGTAAGACAGATTTCCATACCCAATTGAATGTGTATGTTATTCCCTCCTTAAGCCAAATCCTATGAGAATAAGATTCACTCATTCCCTCTCACCTTCCCCTTTCCCCTCCACTGTAAGAGACTTTTTTTTCTTTTTTTGTGAGATAATTTACCCCATTCTACCTCTCCCTTTCTTCTTCTCTGAGTATAATCCCTCTCATCCCTTAATTTTATTCTCCAGATATGACCCCTTAATCTTCAACTCACCCTGTGCCCTCTATCTATCTATCTATCTATCTATCTATCTATCTATCTATCTATACATACATACACATATTTTTTTCCTCCAACTACCCTAATACTGACAAAGGTCTCATGAGTTATAAATATCATCTTTCCATGCAGGAATGTAAACAGTTCAATCTTAATAAGTCTCTTATGATTTCTCTTTCCTGTTTACCTCTTCATGTTCCACTTGAGTCCTGTATTTGAAAGTCAAATTTTCTATTCAGCTCTGGTCTTTTCATCAGGAATGCTTGAAAGTCCTCTATTTCACTGAATGACCATTTTTTCCCCTGAAGGATTATACTCAGTTTTGCTGGGTAGGTGATTCTTGGTTGTAATCCTATCTCCTTTGCCCTCCGGAATATTATATTCCATGCCCTGCGGTCCTTTAATGTAGAAGCTGCTAAATCTTGTGTTATCCTGATTGTGTTTCCACAGTACTTGAATTGTTTCCTTCTGGCAGCTTGTAATATTTTCTCCTTGACCTGGGAACTCTGGAATTTGGCTATAATATTCCTAGGAGTTTTCCTTTGGGGATCTCTTTCAGGAGGAGATCTGTGGATTCTTTCAATTTCTATTTTGCCCTCTGGTTCTAATATATCAGGGCAGTTTTCCTTGATAATTTCTTGAAAGATGATGTCTAGGCTCTTTTTTTGATCATGGCTTTCAGATAGTCCAATAATTTTTAAATTTCTCTCCTGGATCTATTTTCCAGGTCAGTTGTTTTTCCAATGAGATATTTCACATTGTTTTCTAATTTTTCATTCTTTTGGATTTGTTTTACAGTGTCTTGATTTCTCATAAAGTCACTAGCTTCCAATTGCTCTATTCTAATTTTTAAGGAAGTATTTTCTTCAGTAATCTTTTGGACTTCCTTTTCCATTTGGCCAATTTTTCTTTTTAGGGCATTTTTCTCCTCATTGGCTTTTTGGACCTCTTTTGCCATTTGGGTTAGGCTATTTTTTAAGGTGTTATTTTCTTCAGTATTTTTTTTGGGTCTCCTTTAGCAAGCTGTTGACTTGTTTTTCATGATTTTCTTGCATCACTCTCATTTCTCTTCCCAGTTTTTCCTCTACTTCCCTTACTTGCTTCTCAAAATCCCTTTTGAGCTCTTCCAAGGCCTGGGATTCATATTTTTCTTGGAGGCTTTGGATGTAGGAGCTTTGACTTTGTTGTCTTCTGCTTGTATATTTTGATCTTCTTTGTCACCAAAGTAAGATAATGTAGTCTGACTCTTTTTGCGAGGTTTGCTCATGATCCCAGCCAATTACTTGAGTTTTAAATTCTTTGTTAAGGTAAGAGTCTGCTTTCAATGTGGAGAATGTACTGTCCCAAGCTTCAGGGGTTTTACAGCTGTTTTCAGAGATACTTGTAGGGACCTGTAAATTTTCGGTTCTTGCAAGGTGGTATCATAAGGGGTGAGGTGTTTACTCCTTTCCTGGCCTGTAACTGTGAGGAGGGATTCTTCCCCACAGCCACTACAAACGCCCCCATGCCAGCGTTCCTCCTCACCCCAGCAGCACTGCCCAGAACTGTGACCCAGATCCAAATATAGGCAAAGCAAGAGATTCCTGCCTCAGCACTGGCAAAGAGATCCCTGCAATCCCTCTCTGATCAACCACTGGATTCCCCCTCAGTCAGTGGGCCTGAAGCTTGGGAAGCAGCTGCCCCTCCAGGGCCATGCTCTTGCAGAATGGAGCTGAGACCCCGCTTTCCTCTCTCAGCACAACGAAAACAGAGTTTTCCCACTGACCTTCTAAGTTGTCTTTGTCATTCTTGGATTGAGGAGTCTGGAAACCTCCACAGCTGCCCGATTCAGTCCTCTCAGGACTGCTCCAGGTTCACTGTGGCCCGTACGCCCTCACTGCACTGTGATCCCCTCCCAGCCATGGGTTATACACCTTTCTGATCAATCATCCAGGGTGTCTTGGGCTGGAAATTTCTTTTACTCTGTCTTTTTGTGGGTTCTGCTGCTTCAGAATTTGTTTAGAGCCATTTTTTATCAGTATTTGGAGGGGTTTGGGGGACAGCTCAAACAAGTCACTGCTTTCACTCCACCATCTTGGCCCCAATTCTAGTTTTTAACAGATTGTTTTTTTTCTGTTAGTTTTTGTCCTTCCTTCTTCAATTGGCCAATTGTGTTTTTTGGGACTTGTTTCCTTCAGTGTATTTTTTTTCAAATTGGCCAATTGCATTTTTGAAGGACTCTTCTACCTCTCTCATTTGACTATTAAAATCCTTCTTGAGCTCTTCTAAGAAGGCTTACTGGGCTTCAGACCAGTTCATATACCCTTTTGTTGTTGCAGATGTGGGTTTGTTGACAATGTTGTCCTCTTCAGAATTTCTGTCTTGATCTTCACTCTTCTCATAATATGAATCTATTGTATGTTTCTTTTTACTCATGGTGTTTCTTTATTCCCTGGTCTTTAAAGAGATTGAGCTCTCCTGCTGAGGAACAGAGGGCACTGACAGAAGCTTCTTGTGTTGGGAGCCTAGGTCTTAGTCACTGGCTTTGTGTGCTGGGGCCTCTTATGTTGGCAGTTGGAGGTTGTAGGATTCTGGCAGCTTGCTTGTGTTGGGCTGGAATCAGCAAGGCTGGAACTTTCAGGCAATTCTAGGTTGCCTGCTTTTCCTTTCCTTTAGCTTTCTTCAGCTCCTTTTAGATGGGTGCTGCAGGGTGTTTATCTGCCTGGGGCCCCCTGCAGTGTTGTCTCCCTAGTTTCTGCTAATGTAGTGGGAGATTCCTTTGCAGTAGAGTGCTGGGGCACCTGGTGGTTTTCTGAGCTGGTTTCCACTGGTTCCCCCACCCTCAGTGAGGCACTAGGAGGTCCAGGTGTTGGTGTTTGCCTGCTCTACCACCTGGGCTTCGGGATCTCTTCCTGGGGTTTGGACAGCTTACCTGGTGTTGGGTTGGAAATTGGCAAGGCTGGGGCTTTATGAAGACTCTAGGTTGCTTTCTACAGCTCTTTCAGATGAATGCTGCAGGGTTCCACTTCTCTTGTTTTTGCTGAGGCACTGGGAGACCCATTTGCTGGGCTGCTGCACTGCTGTTCCTGTCTTCCTTCTAGTTCAGCTGTTCCAGGTTTTTTTTTTTTTTCTGGGGGGATATTTTCTGGGTTTTCAGAGGTTGATAGGGGAGGGTGAGAGCAACTACCTTTTTACTCTGCCATCTTGGCTTCCAGAAGCCGAAGCTCTTAAACTTTCAGTATGAGCATTTACACCTCAAATTAGAAAATGCTAAGAATCACAGTGATTTATTGTTTTGATTAGTGTTGAAACTTAAGAAGATGGAGAAAGTGTTAATAATGTAGATAAAAGTTAAAAGTGGGTCATTCTGCTTTTGTTTTGGAGTGCAGGTTGTTAAACATTTACTAACACAATCTTATTCACAATCCTGTAAGCTATTATTATTACTATTTCACAGTGGAGGAAATTCATACTAAATAACATTCAAATGCTGTTTAAATATGACAAATACATATATTTCAGGCATCTGGGTAGTGAAATGGATAGAGTGCTGGGCCTGAAGTCAAGAAGGCTCAGAAAATTAGTAGCTGTGTGAATCTGGACAATTCGCTTAACCCTGTTTGTCTCAGTTCCTCATCTGTAAAATGGGCAGGAAACAAAAATGGCAAGAAAACCGCAAATGAGTCTTTCTGACTTCAGGCCCAGCACTCTATCCGTTACCCCACCCAGATGCCCATAATATAAATGTTAGTCACACATTCCATTTACCCTGTATATTACTTGTATACTATAGCCTCAGATACTTACTAGCCATGTGACGCTGGACAAGACACTTAACCCTCTTCCTCATAGGTAAAATGAGCTGGAGAAGGAGACAGCAAACCACTTCAGTATCTTTGCCAAGAAAAGTATGTTACTGGGAGAATCTCTGTGAGAAATAAGTGAAAAACTGAAATGACTCAGCAACTACAATAACAAAATAGATAGCATATTCCACGTGAATCCAAGTTCAAAAGGGGTAAATGTCAAGTCTTGCACTTAGGCACAATTCACAAGCATAATAGGGGGAGGTGTGAATAAATAGCATTCATTCTGAAAAAGATCTAGCAGTCTTGATGGACTGTAAGTTCAATGTTAGTCAACAGTGTGAGGCAGCATTCAACAAAGCTGCAGGAAGAGGGGTTTAGCTTCCAGAAATAGGAAGCTGATAGCTCCATTTTACTCTGCCTTCAGCAGATTCAATCTAAAATATTGTGGTCAGTTCTGGGTGCTACGTCTCAAGAAAGATGTCTTAAGCTGCAGGTGTCCAGATGAAGGCAATTAGGACACTGAAAGGCCTTTAATCTTGTCATATGAAGATTGGATGGATGAATTGGGCATATTTAGTCTGGTTCTAATCTCTTCACAGTGTTGTCATAAAGATCAAATGGGTTAATGAATGTAGAGGCTTCCTGAACCTTAAAGTGCTTAATCAATGAAAGTTAGTATTACTATTATTATTAGTATTACACAAGAGAAGACTCAGGCAGGATTTCATTGCTGGCTTTAAATATTTGGAGGAGGAGCTGGATTTGTTCCTTTTGGCCCCAGTTGCAAGGGGCAAAATTCAAAGGAAATATTGGGGAAAACAAAGAAACAAACATTTCCTAACAATCAGAGCTGTCAGAATGAGGTGACTAGAGGGATGGTGGTTTCACATCCCTTGGAGGTCTTCTACCAAAGACTGGACTACCACTTGCTGGATATGTTATAATGGGAATTCCTTCCTACTATGAGCTGGAATATTAAGGTACTGAAGTCCTTTTCAACTTTCAGAGTCTGACCTTCTGTAAAATACCTGGATTCTAACTCCTTTCCATATATGCCACTTCTTTGGAGCACAGTAGGAATTTTTAATGCATAAAATAACAGAATCAAGGCTGAGACAGTGTGTTATCTGATTCATAGAACAAACTTTGTGAGTAAAGGGCTGGTCTCTGTTTTACTCCAGGCTTATAAAGTTTCTGAGGCAGTTAGGTGGTACAGTGGATAGAGTGCTGGGCCTAGAGTGAGGAAGACTTATCTTCCTGAGTTCAAATCTGCAGTCAGACACTTACAACTTATATGCCCCCTGGCAAGTCATTTAACCCTGTTTATCTCAGTTTTCTCATCTGTGAAGTGAGCTGGAGAAGTAAAAGGCAAACTGCTGCAGTATCTCTCCAAGAATGCCCCATGTGGGGTCATGAAGAGTCAGGCGTGACTGAACATCAACAGCAAATAAACTTCACAGTTACTTGTATCTATATACATAAACCCCCTTTTCCTAAAAGTTTCCTAATTTTGAAAGTTTGTTAGGCACTGTATTCTATATTTGCCTAAAGGAATGTGAAACTCTTTCTAGGATTTACTGGGTATAAAGATCAAAGAGGAACAGGAAAAAAAAAGATTAAGAAAATTCACAGTAATAGGCATTAATGTAACACTTTCCCTCAAGAGGTACTTTCAATGCATATTCATTCATTAACTCTTCTTAAGTATCTAGACAAAAATCTCTTGAACTGTTTTGCCCTTTCCTGTGTTTTTTCAGAAAAGTACAAATTCTGAACAGTGTTGCTCTCTAGAACAAGAATAAGGATAGCCCTTTTTCTTCCTTTGTTCTTAATTTCAATTATATCTGTACTTAGAAAGATCAACTATAGATTATCTGGGCCTTCTTAGAAATCATACTTGTCATCATCCTCAGCAGCAGCAGCAGCAGCAGTAGCAGTAGCAGCATCTAGTCCTGACATAAAAAGAGGTAGAACAATAGGCCAAACAAAACACAAACAAACTAGGAATATGAGTGAAGCAGAAGCAAGAGAAAATTCAGATGGCAGACTCTTCTGACTAGGTCTTTCTCTTAGTTTTTGTTTCTCTTCTGTTTTTTCTTTTTTTCTTTTCTCTTCTCTTTTCTTTCTTTTTTCTTTCCTACCCTCCTTCTCTCCTTTTCTTCTTTATTCCTTCTTCCTTTCCTTCTTTCCTTTTTTCTCTTTATCAGACACACATTTTAAAAATTAACACTTTGAATTTCCTTTTTAAATCTAAAATGTTAATGCCCACATAAACATGCTGAATAGTGCAGCTACAATGTAAAGACATTTTAATGTAGGCATTTAAAAACATTTTCTTTTTTTGAAGAAAACCCAGCAAAATTGGAATGTGAGCAAATGAAAATATTCACTGGGTGAAGCCATTTAAGCTGATGTGTTCCTCACTTTTATTAGCACTCTGAGGTCAAGCATTTGTATAACACAGGAAGAGCAAGGCTTACCAAAAATGTCACTGCCTAAACATAGCAGAGTAGAAAGGCCCAGATCTCTCTACCAAAAGAGAGATCTCCTGCATGCCAATGGAAATCTATTTTAATTTAATACGCACCAAGAGGTGTTCACAACCAACAACCAAACAAAATAGAAACTACAGAGATTTTTTTTTTTCAGTTGGGATTTAGTTGATCTTGAAGGAATACAGCTCAATTCTAATAATTTTCTATGGGAAATCAAGGTACTTTTTTGCAGAACCTACTCCGTACTACTGCTCACCTATAAAATAGATTAGGGTCATAGAGAAGCTGCTTCACCAATATGAACTATTTGCCTTGGCAATCCTAAAAACAATAGCTTCCTTTTCCATTTGGAGGAGATGTTCTACGGAGGCCCTGATAACAATGTTTTTGTTAAAGAGGCAGGCAATGGGCAAACGTTAGCAGAGCACAGTATAGAGTAGAAAGCAGTTAAGGTTTGCTCTGAGAATTTAGCAGATATTTAAACCTTGCTGAATTTATTAAAACTCTCTATAAGAATGGAATTTATCTATAGGATTTGGTGCTGAGAACAGGATTTGTAGTCAAAGGATTTGAGTTTGCAATTCAACTCTCATACTATGTGTGTGCAAACCTGGACAAGTCAAGCAAATATTTGGCCCTCAGTTTCCTCATTTATCAAACTGGGGATAGGATTAAATCATATCTAGGTTCTGTACATGACATTTCCCTTCTCAAGAAGCTTGACTCCCAAGTGCCTCTAACTTAGTTTATAAAACTTTTTCCAATCTAGGTCAAACTATTTTTCTAGACTCATATATCATGACTTTCTTTCACATAGTCTATGTTCCAGTCAAAATGGAAAATCTGCAGCTCCCTGGACATGACAATCTCTCTCCCATGCCCTTGCACGGCCAATCAAAAAAAACCTAGAATGTGTTCTACCTTCACATCCACTTCTTATAATCCCTAGATCCATTTAGGCCACTACCATTTTTTGTACTAGTCCTTTCTGTATTTCTTACTATTAAAACCTACCTTCTTTCAAATTACATTTACATTGAATGTATCTTGTATTACTTATCTACACACATTACTATCCCTTGTCCACTTATTAGAATGAAAGCAGGGACCATTTTTACTTTTATCTTTGAATACCTAGGATATAGCATCATTTTAGAAATATAGCAGGAATGTAATCCATGATTTTCTTTTTTTTTTTTTTTTGGCTAGGGCAATGGGGTTAAGTGACTTGCCCAGGATCATGTAATCCATGATTTTTGAGTTGCACTGAATTGACATATCTCTAACTTGATTCCATATGTACACTCTTTCTCACAGGCAAATATTTTATAAGAGAATAGACATGGTCTAGGCCTAAGGAAAATGCTAGAATAAACAGAATTTTTCTTTTTTCCCCACTATTCTTGTTTTTTTTCTGGATTTTCTATCTCTTCACTATCAAGGAACTTCTCCTTTGACATCTACTGCCTTAATTTTGTCCCCTAGCTACCAGAGATTCTCCCAGTAACATACTATTTACATGTCCTACACATAAACCTGATATTCCCTATAAAAATAAGTGATAATGGCTTAATATGTTACCTCTGGAAATAACATTCACATCATGACAACATCTTAAGGGAAAGGAACTTTGAACTGTGGTACAGTGAAAAGAAGAAAAGTTTAGTCAATAGTAACTGGGTTCAAATTCCGGTACTGTCACTTACTACCTATGTGACCTTGGTCAAGCCACATACTCTGGATATCAGTTTCCTCATTTATAAAATGTGGGACTAGAACTTAATCACTTCTGCATTTCTTCTGCCTCAAAAATCATGATCCTACAATCATCTATGGTTTCTTCCAGCTACAAATCTACTTTCCTCTGACTTATGTAAGCCTGGAGGGAAATTTCTAGTGATAAGTCATTGGCATCTACCTATGTATTTGTTCTGTTCAATAATTACATATAAGATGTGCTTATCAAATTTGTAGAGGCAGAAATCTTTGAGACATAGATAATATGATAGATACTACTGCATAATCAAAGAGTTCTATGACTTCCTGCAGTGTTAAAGATTGAATCCTCTCAATTTATGCCTATCCTGTGTGACTCTAATCTGTTTCCCCAAAAGTTTTCCACTAAGGAGCCACACAACATGCTGGAGGTCTTCTGTCCTTTCTCTCAACATTGAACAGATACCAATGGAGTATTCTTGTTGTCCATCTGTTGCTTATGTTACATGCCAAGCCCATCTTCTCTTCCCATAACACAATTCTTTGACAACATTCATTTCTTCTTTTCTTCCTTGGGGTTCTTCATTTATTATGTGTTGCAGCCTACTTACACTCAGTATGTGCCTTTTTGTTGACCTCTATATCATCCTTATCTTTAACTCTTTGGAGGTATGATCCACAGATTAAACATGTTCATTCATATATTTCTGTTCTATAACAGTACTGGTAAAAGGTAAGCCTTTGCTTCTATAGGCTTCTTGGAATAAGTAAAAAAAAAATCTAATTTCCTAAAAGCAATCAAGTCTGTTTCCTACTCAACCTTTTCACTCTAGACCCAGATCATTGTTCATCTGATTTCTCTATTCCAGGGGAAGGGAAACAGCAGCCTCGAGGCCATACGTGGCCTCAGGGCTGCAGGCTCCCTACACCTGTGATTATTTCATACATACATACACACACACACACACACACACATATATATGCATATGTATGTGCACATGCATATGCATGTATATGTATACATGTATGCATATACATTTCATATATATGTATACATATACATTTCATACACACGCATCATATTGTACAAGTTCTATAGGATGCTTTTGCAAATACATATTGAAATCTGAGCAATAGACATCCTTTGTCCACTTGGTCTTTCCTGAGTGGATGGACAAGCCAAAGCCTTCAGTCTGGACAGATCTCTTCAAGGAGCTCTTCAATGTCCTGGGGCTTAATGCAATCAACACAATATTATCCACAAACAAAAACATCTAGAGGATCTAAACATTCAATGGAATCTTTCCTTGACCTGGACTGCAGGATGGATATCCTTTTTCATAATAATGAATACTTTTGTCAACCACATTGCTCCCTGATTTTGGTCTCACCTCATATTTATTATAAGTGAGTTGCACAGGGTTGTTTCTGTTGTTACATCTTGTAAGATATCCTGAGTAGTCTTAAGGTATAGATAGGGAGAATAACTTGTAAAGCTATTTGAAAGGTGCCGTTTTGTTCTACTGAAACAAATGCCTTGGTGGGGGTTGGGGTAAGAAATAAGAACCATACACACCAGAATCAAATATCCTCTACTTCTTTTGTTCTATGGAAACAAATGCTTTTGGGGAGAGGTAAGATATAAGAACTGTAAACAGCAGAATCATATGTCTTCTACTTCTGTTTGTTAATTGTGAAATAGTAAAGTTGAAATTTCATTGTCTCCATTGACTATCTCCTTTATTAGACTTTAAGTCCCTTTGAAGGCACAATGCCATTTTTCTTCTTAGTAAACATAGTTCCTAGTACAGTACCTTGGAAATAGTAAGCACTTGACAGATAATGGTAAAATTAAATTGACTAATGATACACTAAAGGTTTATGCTTAGGGTGAGAAATCAGTCACAGAAAAAAAGAATGACTGAAACCTGGTTTGACAGGATTTAATATAACAAAGATGTAAGGGTTTTATAGTACATAATCAAAAGCTCAATATGAGCCAACAATATGACATAAGCTAAAGCTGTTAATGAAATCCTGAGCTGAATTAATCAAAGGAGAGTTCTCAGATTGAGAAAGATGCTAATAGTCTCTGTACTCAGATCATGTGAGTGTTGGTTTTAGTTTGGGGGTCACATTTTAAGGAAGATGTAGCTTAATCAGAATAGATCTGAAAAAGAACATGTAAGTGAGAATCAAGAGATGAGCAGAAGATCTTGTTGGAGATATACTACATATTGCTGGACTAAAATTCAATTCAAAATACTTTTATTAAGAATATCATGTGTAAGGTGATTTGCTACTTGCTACTGATACAATGATGATCTGCCCTCAAGAAGCTTATATTCAATTTGAGGATTTTGAATTTTATATGAGAGAATAAATATAAGGTAATTGGAGAAGAAAGTGAGCATGAACAACTGGGAATATTAGAAAAGACTTTGTTTAGGAGATGGCAACTGAAATGAACCTTGAAGAAAGCAAGGCTTTCTAGGAAGTAGAGGTGAAGAAGGCTTGCACTGTAGGCATGAGACAGCCTATATGGAAACACAGAAATTGGCAATGGAATGCCAAATTCTAAGAAGAACTATCAGGTCAGTGTGGCTAGAACAGAGAGTGAATCAAGAAGGAGTTAATGAAATAAATCTGAAAAAAATGAACATCAGTTTAGGGAAGGATTTAAGTGATGGTACAAGTAATTTATCATAGCAACCCTTTTACTTGGTCTGTCACATTAGATGAAGAGTAGAAATGAAGGGATAGCTATACTCACACATTAGAATTTTGGAGAATAAGTTTCAAAGAGTTTGGAAATAGGATAATTAGTATTCCATAAGCTAAAATCCTACAGATAAAGTATAATTAACTTGAAATTTGCTGTAGAAATATATTAACCTCAACAGAAAAACAAGTAGGGATGGGGGAATGGGGAAGAGGACTGAAGAGAGAGGAAAAATTTGGGGAAGTAAAAACATAAGAAAAATCTATTTCAAATTTGCAAGGAAGATAATGAGGGGATGATGAAAAAGGAAGAAAAAAGCTTAAAGAGGTTGGTTAAAGGCTATGCACTATTTTATAACACTTCAGGCATAGTTCTGAATTGTTATCCAGAATGGATGGGCCAATTCACAACTCTAACGAAAATGTATTAGTGTACCTATTTCCCCCCCCCCCCAAATGCCCTCTAGCATTGCCATTTTCCTTTTCTAACCTATTAGAAAATCTGAAGGGTGTTATATGGTATCTCAGAATTGTTTTAATTTGTATTTCTCTAAATATCAGTGATTTGGAGCAATTTTTCTATGACTATTGGTAGCTTTGATTTCTTCTTCTTAAAACTTGCTATTGATATACTTTGACCACTTATCAATTGAGGAATGGCTCTAACTTTGGCTCACTTCCCTATATATTTGAGAAGTGAGAACTTTATCAGAGAAACTTTCTGAAAAAATAAAAGACAAACTTTCCAGTTTCCTGATTTCTTTTTGATTTTGGCCACATTGGTTTTGTTTATGCAAACCTTTTTTTTTTATTTGATGTAATCAAAATTATTCATTTTACCGCTTGTGATTCCTCTCTATCTCTTGTTTAGTCATGAACTCTTCCTTCATCCATAGATTTCACAGGTGATGTTTCTGTTTCCCTAATTTTCTTATGATATCATACTTTGTGTCTAACTCACATACCCAGATCTTATCTTGGTAAATGGTATGAGATATTTGTCTAAACCTAGTTCTCTGCCAGACTGCTTTCTAGTTTTCCCAACAGTTTTTCTCAAATAGTGAATTCTTGCCCCAATTGCTGGTATTCATGAACTTGCATTTTCAATGGATACATCAGGAAGGCTAAAATTCTTTTAGGTCTTACCAAAATGAAGACAGTTTAGTGCAGTCAAAAAGTTCTGGAATTGAGATCAGGTGAGACTTGGGTTCAGATATCCCCTCTGACACTTCTTGTAAGACCATGGATACATCACTTAACTTCTCTAATCTTGTTTCCCGTTCTGTAAAATGGAGATGATTAAAATAAAAACTTAACCTTCAGAGTTTATGTGAGGATCAAATTGGATAAGTACTTTTGCAAATTTTATTATTAAGGGCTTAGTGGTAGACTTTGTCTTCTAAGTATCATCCTCAGTCCAAAGAATCTTTTCACCTGGTTGGCCACTGGGTAATTAATTTGTTTTTTTAAACCAGGAACTCATGAATATGTAAGCAGTAGAGGTTATGCAAACCAATTTAGGCAGTACCTTCATTGATTAATTTACATATTTAAGAAGTAGTAAAGCAAGAGTTCATAGTGGTACATTATTTACATCAAGTTTGAATAGATAGGAAAAATATTAAATTCTAATTACGTAGCAGGTACTATACTAAGAGTTGGGAATGAAAATTTGAGCCAACAAGACATTTCCTGACCTCAACATGGTTATATTTCAATAAAAGATAACACAAATAAGTGATTAATGGTGAAGAAAAAAATGTTTTGGATAGGGAAATAAGAATGAATGTTGACCCTAAAGGGGAGACTTAGTATCTGACTTCTCAGGATCTAGTCTTTCAGTTCAAGTGGGAGTTGGAATATTACCTAGAGAATATTGCTATAATATAATTGGGAGAATTTTGCAAAATATGTCTCATGAGCCTGGTCAGCATGACATTTAGTGAGCAAATATGTCCTAATTTTATGCTCATGTTAATATTAATACTCAGTGGATCATAAAGTTCTATGGTCACAAACAAGGGATATTGGAGAGGGAACATAGTTGGGCTAAAAGTTCCTTAAATCCAGTTCTCCAGTTCTATGATTTTATGACCACTGGTGGGAATTTCAGCTGCTGTTGCATATTGGCTGTAGTGGGAAGGTCAGTATTTTAAAGAAAATCTCTCAGAATCATACCTTGGAGGGTACTACTTAGTCTGCTAATATTTAGGGCTGACCCACATCTGGAAATTTGCCCCAAGGCTTTTATCTTAGAGTGAGTTGTTAATTTTCAATTTTCAAAGGCTGAATTATTCATTTTGTATTCCTTAAGTCTTGCAGGAACCTCATGTATCATGCTATCAGGAAATGGAAAATAAAAGATAATTACAATAGTCCTTAGGGAAAATCCTGTCTGAAGGTCCTGGATAAGATGCTGGTTATTCACTAAAAATGTTTTGGGCTATTTCTTTTGTGGTTTCATTTTTTGTCTACTATTTCTCAAGTCTGGAATAAGGACACATGGTATAATAGATAGGACTTTGGATTAGGCTATGTAATATTGGGCAAGCCTTTTCAGAGCTCTCTGATGCAATTTTTTCATCTAAAAATATTTGCTAATAATCCCTGTCTACACAGGAATGTGTTGAGGATGTATTAGTGGATGTCAGCTTCAAAGACATACTATAATTGTGAAATGGTGCTTGTCACATCATATCTGTCATCTTTGCTTTCTAAAGTACATTTAGCTTAGGACAATGGCATGTGACATTAGAAAAAGTGTCTACCACATGCGTTAACCAAGAGCCACTGGTTGCTAGAAAATCAATAGATGACACATTTTTCATTATGATATGTTGTGATGGTTCTATTTGCAAGTATTTGGGGAAGGCCTGTTATGTTAGCACTTATCAAATCTGTTGGGGAGACCCTTTGGGAGCCTTAACTGCCATTTCTTCATTAACAGGGGTGGATGCAAGTCTGCTCTTAGTATTTAAAGGTGCTTTCAAAGAGCCACTCATTAGCATGACATCTATACTCAATCTCTGCGTGACTACTCCTGTGTGCTACTGAGACCACAGAGGGAAGCTGAGAGACAAGTGTGTGTCCTGTGAAGCAGTAGCCCAGACCCTTTGGGAGAGATGGGGAATAGGGAAACACTTTATATTCTCTTACTTTCCCCCTATTTCTGGTATATAGTTAAAAGGAATTTCAAAGTATAGATAGATCAGCCTAATTACAAAAGAGGGTGCTTTTCCAAGCCCACATACACACATTTGAGGGGCTTCAAAAATCTATTTGGTAAATATATGTGGCTGGATACTTGAGATAAAGGGACAGTCTTACCTCTGAACTCCACTTCCTAGCCTCCCTTTCTCACACACACACACACACACACACACACACACACACACACACACACACGCCGCACACACACATACACACCATCACCACTACCACCACCATATCCACCCCAGCTCCTCCTCGTAACCTTGTACCTTAGGAATGGACAGGGCTATGCTCTACCTGCATGCTACCTGGGTAGATTTGCTCTATACAACCCAGATATCAGGCAAAGTCCCTGAAGGTGCTAATGGGAATTCCATCTAAAGATGAAAGCTTGGGTCAGGGCATGGAGGATTGTGAGTTAGTGAAAAAGACACCTCATTTGATAGGGAATTTGATATTCCTTCAGTCATTTCTTTCAGGCCCTTTCCTTCTCATGTGGGTAGAGAACTACTTCTTCTGACTTAGGTATTTGAAATTTCATCTTCCTGCAGATTTTTTTCCTTCCCCATACTATTCTCTTCTTCTTTACATTTTCTTCTGAGAAAGCTGAGTATCAGAGTAAAATAATAACAATAGCTAGCATTTATATAGGGCTGTAAGTCTTGCTAAGTGTTTCATAAATGTTATCTCATTTGATCCTCATAATAATCTTGGGATTCAGGTGCTATTACGATCCTCATTTTACATATAAGGAAACTGAGGCAGATACTGGCTGAAGTGATTTAGTCAGGATCTTACAGCTAGTAAGTATCTGAGGCTGTGCCATTTTACTACCTGTATGACCTTGGAGAAGGTATTTAACCTCTCTAGACCCCTGTTTCCTCAACTATAAATGAGGGAATTAAATTAGATTACCTCTGAAGTTCCCTTCAAGTTCAAAACTAATGAACCTATGATTGTCTACACACAACCACTGGACAATTTACCTTTTTAGGACTAGGGGGCAGGAGAGGTGATATCTGTGGTGTGGTCTCATTCCATTAGCCCAAGGATTCCATTAACTATATGCGATTCCATTTCTTTCTGGCTTGAAATTAGTTGCAGAATCTCGAAAATTCAAACAGTAGGAAGAACGCTGCACATAATTGATCAAAGTAGCTCATGCTTGATGATGAGGTAAGAGGGAATGTATGGGTGGGACAGTAGAGAGGTCAGCTACTGTGGTTCTGTAGCCACAGAGCTAACAGTCATACCCTGGACATATCTTCTTAGGGCCTCTCCTAGTTGTCCTTCTCTTAGGTTCTAGGACATTTATGGAGTTTATTCCCCTAGAGTGCTTTGCCTTGTGTATATGATCCTTTTGCTCACTTCTGGGCTGTATAAATGTCTGCACCTGGGGAAGGAGTGATAATAAAATGTAACCAGGGCTAGCTCCATCCTTGAAAACATTTCTTCTGAGCCAATCTTCTGTTGATCTTTGAGGAACTTGGGCTTTCAGGGACGAGGTGCTCCTGTTACAGAAGTTGCCTCTAAAAGTGGAAAGGAGGGCTGTTTTCAAGCAGTCATTCCAGGTCCTAGGTTGATTTGGTAACAGTTGGGGGAAGGAAGGCAAAAGGGATGATGGGACATATACTGAGGGTATGAAAGCCTTGCTTTGTTATTATTGTTTTATTTTTTACCATTAACCAGATGTAGATTCTGATAGGGCTGGATTGGATGATCCTTTCTAGCTCTTAGAATCTGTAATTCTGTACTAACTATATAAATAAGGAAGAAGATAGACATAGAAGGATTAAGAATACTTAATTTTAAGAGAGATAGCAAGGCATAACGAATTGAAACTTGGAGTCAAGGAAGCATGGGTTCATATCCAGTCTTAGATAATTACCAGATAGATCTCTGGTTAAGTCATGTAGCCTCTCTGTGCCTGTTCCCTCATCTATAAATAAGGTGCCTAACTTGATACCCTGTAAAATTCCTTGCAGGTCTAATCAATTATCTTATGGCTACCAATTGCCTTGTGGAATAGTATGTAAAGCTTGATGTGAAGTTAGGAAGACCTAAGCTCTTATCCTGCCTCATATTTCACTAGCTTTGTGACCTCAGGCAAGTTATTCAACCTCTTATCCTCAGTTTCCTCATCCATAAAATGGGAATTATAATACCACTTGCCTCGCAAGGTTGTTGTTAGAATCAAATGCCAATGAGAAATAATATTCCTGATAGAAAAATTTCCTTTTGAATCAAGTTTTCTGAAATATCTTCATTTTGTAGATAAAGGGAACATTCCATACTTCCATATAGATGAATAAATGTATGTAATCAAGTTCATATCCATGATTATTGTCCTTTCACTGCTATACTCTTAAACATTTTATATCCTTCTTGTAATGATAAGCTAACTGATCTATCTTTTTAATAAAGTAGGCTAGTTCAAGAATAGGTATTATTCTTTTCTCTGTTATTACTGATAAAACTTGGAGCAATGGAGACTGAACTTACAAAAATTAGCACTCAGCTGGTTGAACTTGACAGGAAAATTAAAGAAGTCATATCTAATTCTAACATGCACACTCTGGATATATCTCATTGGGTTAGAGTTGATAAATTCAGTTACCTGCAGCTCCACATCTGGTTAAACTCTAATTTAAATTCCAATGAGGACATTGATTCTCTGGTTAAAAGCACTTATGTAAAATGGAGTGATCTTTACAGAGTGAATTGTTACCAGAATCAGACTATAAGGTAGCAGTTGGTCATGCAAATAATACCATATAGCCCCTTATAGAATGTGGGCATGTCAATTATGGATATGCTGGTTCCATATAGATTAAATGTGCTTCCACACTAATTCTCCTGATTTATAACTTAGGACAATTTTACAGCCTACTTTAAATACTCTCTTCTCCCTGGGAAAAGCAGCCTGTATTTAGGACTGGGTGACTTGCTCAAGCTCCTTTGTAAATGTTCTCCAGACCTTGTACATCTGCATAGTATCCTGAACTTGTTCATGATTCACACAGGGAGAGAGCTTAACATGCTAGAGACAGAAGAGAGAGAGAGAAGGAGGTTAGTGCAAATAATAAACCATGGGGACGTATTCTAGGAAAATAGTCTCTTTCTTCCTCCAAGTTGCTGAAGAGTCCAACTTTGTTTTTTCCATTTGTCCCCAGAAAAGGAAAAAAAAAGAGTAAACGAATTGTTATTATTACTTTCACTTACAGGCAAAATGAAATGCTCTTTCAGAAATAAAATACTTAGACCACAGTCCAAAGGCCCTGCAGAAAGAAAAACAACAATAAGTTAGCTTAAAAAACATTTATTAAGCACCCAATACATACAGAGAGCAAAAGAGAAAGTGGCTTTCTGTATGGGTCTGCAGTCTGGTAGAAGAATATGATGTGCACACAAATAACTACAGCACAAAATAATAGAGGATAAGCACATTACTCATGTTGTTTATCCTTCATTCTCAAAGAGCACCATGACATTGGGAAGGTGATGTCATAACTTGCAAGTGAATTAGATTTGAGTGAGGCAGGGCTGTGCAAAGTCACCAACCTCTCTCTCTCCTCTTGAGTCTTCTAGATCTAGTGGCAGGATATAGATCAGGAGGACTGGAAATGGTCCCAGATGCAGTGGGAGACCTTGGCCTTTTCAAGCTAATGTCTATCCCAAGTCTCAGTTTGTCTGAGACCATGCTCATTCAGTGATTAAGGCTAGGTAAGAAATGAGGGAAAGAATGGCCTCTTTTACCTAGTTAAAAAAATCAAGTGCAGAAAGGAGGGACCAATGAAATGTTATGTGTTGACTGAGGAGGAAAGCTCATTACCAAGCAGTACATTAGATGGATACAATGGGAAGATCACTAGACAAGGAGCCAAAAGATCTAGGTCTAAATTCTGATTCTGCCATTTGCTTATTTTGTGATAACTTGGGCAAATCACAATTTCTCTGTGCCTCATTTCCCTCATCTCTAAAATGAAGGGTTTGAATGAGATGATTTTCAAGGTTCCCTTTCAGCTATAAAATCCTATGATTTTCTTCTGCCAGAGATTCTCTCTTTTTTCATTCTCAGAATAGCCTCTCTCTTCCTGCCAGTGCTACAGCTATCCTGACATCTTCTGGGGAAAATCACTGTTCACAGGGATAATGCAAGTGAGAACTGAGAGTCAGTCACCTTAATGCAGAGTGTTATTGCAGAGTGCCTTGTAATGGAGAGTCAAAGGAGAGGTGATGGGAGGGCATCAATCACACATCCACATCATTGAGTAAGGAGGTTTACTTCCTACATGTGACTGATTTATAACTAAGAAGGTCATTCTCCTGGGTGATGATATTTATACTGGAACTTTCATGGCTCTCCGAGAAACCAGGGACCTTGTCATAAAACTGAGGAGCAGGGGACAGTGTCTGAACAAAGGTGCCCTGGGAAAACCATACACTTCAAGTGCTTTGGTATGCAGAAAGCATTTTCTTAAGCAGCTCTAGTATAAATTTAAAATACAGCACATCTGGTAATTTCAATTTTTAACAGCCAGGTCCTTCAAGAGAGGCAGGACTAGACTGGAGAAAGAAGAGGAAGGTAAATTTTGGATTCAAATGAAGGCCAGCTGATGCAATGGTGAAGAGAAAGTCTTTCCATGAATGTTGCTGCACTAGAATATACCCTAGATCATTTTAGGTGATTTTCCTAACAGAAAAAGCCACAATGGTCTCTCAGGGTGGTGCAGATGCATTGGTGTTGTCAGTATTCTTGGAAGGGTTTCCTGTTTGCAATGCTCATCTTCAAGTACAGCTTAATGTTATAATCACAAAGTCCATGGGTGCCACTTCAATTGTTTGTGTTGTATTCAAGACTCAAGACTATGTAAGATACCAGGTTTCACAGCTAATCAGCCTTATTATATATCTGCAGGGTGTTTCATGACAGGGGCATAAAGGAAACAGAAAATATAGCTTCACTGATTATTATAAAAGAACAGTAGTCATAACACAGAGCTGACGATAACTAGTTCAATCCCACCTCCTGTCATGGTTCAAATTTTGGTGCTGACTGGGCAGCCATTGCTGTCAGATTTCGGTCTGAGATACAAAAGTAGGATACACACCTCAACAAATCAAACCAGTAGAAAACTTCACAGATTCATTAGCTCTTCTCTGAGACCTCATATGAAAAATCAAATTGCAATTTAACCAAATTGCTTAACCAAAACTCCAAAGATGTTCACTGGCTGATCCCCATGCCTGGAACTGTCTCCTTTCTGTTATTAGCCTTCTAGCCTCCCTGGCTCCCCTTCAAGTCTCAGCTAAAGCGTGATGTTCTGCAAGAATCCTTTCCCATCCATTTTGCCCTATGAGATTTTCTTTAAATTATCTGTTTATCTATCTATCCATCTTTCTTTTCCTTCTTTCCTTCTTTCTGTCTGTCTGTCTAAATCTTATTTGTATATAGTTGGCATGTTGCCTTCCCGGTTAGACTTTGAGAAGCAGGGACTACATTTTGCCTTTCTTTCTATCCTCAATACTTAGCACATATAGTAAAAGCTTAATAAATGTTTGTTATCTTTACTTGACTTGACTTTAGTGAATGCCTATCCTACATGGTGATTATCAATAAATCATATAAACAGATGAATAAAATACTTACCATTCCCTCAAAAAGCTTACAGTAGTAGGTAGAAAACATGAACATAAATAATTATAAAACAATATGAAATATGAAAAAAAGAGAGAGATGGGCTTGTGAGGGAGCAAAAGTATTGTTGATAATTGCTCACCAAAATGGTACTGGGCTATCCCCGGAAGTAATTTTTGCCTTATCACTAGATGTCTTTAAACAGATACTGAGTGGCACTTTATTAGGGATTAATGAAGTATTTTTTGATCAAGAGAAAGGTTGGACTAAGTAGCCTATTGGGTCACTCAGAGATTCTAGAAAAAGAATATAATGAGGATAAACAAAAGAATAAGAAATTTTGCAAGAGAAAAGACCAGTGCTAGCTGGGGAAGATGGAGATAAAAACTGCATAGATTTGCTATTCAGATTGGGCCTTGAAAGACGACTAGGATTGTAACTGGAGTAAAGGAGGAACAGCATTGGAGACACTATGAATGAAGACATGGAATCAGTAAGGCATTGACTTTTAAGGTGAATGACAAATTTCTCACAAAAAAGATAAGGCAAATCAAATGTATTAGTAGGAAATAAAGCAGGAAAGTTAGGTTCAAACATATATTGCCATATTTTAAAGGCTCTTTCTGTATCACTCTGCTCTTGGAAAAAGAGGCAAAGCTTGCTTTAAAAGAAGGTACATTTTTTAGCCTTCCCCTAAAGTGAAATTGAAAGGAGGAAACCATGGATTGTGTTACTGGTAAAGTAATTGAGTACCAATAAAATAGTTTTAAGAGCAATAGTATGAACTGCAAAGACCAAAGCTAATGGAAATACTGTGAGACCACAGTGCATTCCAAATTATGCAGCTGATTAGGTAATAGAATGCCTCTCTCACTTTTAGATGAAACAGAACATTTGAAAATAACTAAAACAATTCCATTCCCAGCTATCCATGCATTTCAGCAATGCCAATTATTGTGGTATCTAAAGATTAGATGGAAAATACAGAGCAAAGCTCAAACAAATATAGCTGTCAGTTGACCTTTGGTAAAGATACAAAAATCTGTGCTTCTCTGTGACTTACCATCACCCTCACAATAAAAAAAAATATGAGACCTAGACTTGGATGAATGTGCTATAGTTCCTTAGCCCTGGACACATCCTTTTACTTCATTAAATAATGTAGTATTATTGGAGCTGGACTGATCCAGGCATTCTGGAAGGCAATTTGGAATTATCTAAAAAAAATTAATAAAAAGTTTCTAAAATGTTCGTACCCTTGGACCCAGAGATCCTATTGCAACAAGTGTAACCCAAAGAGGTAACTGCTTTCTTTTTAACATATACACTCAAAATACTTATTAGAAAACTTTTTTTGTAGTAGCAAACAACTGGAAACAAAGCAGATAACCATTGATCAGGGAATGGAGGAAAAAATGTGGTATAGTAAAATAATGAAATATACTGTACTTCAAGAAATTATTAGTATAATGAATTGAGAAGCAGAGATTGAAAGAAAAACTACAAGGAAGCAAAGAAAATATGGACAGCTTTGAATACAATGAGTAGTAGTTACTATATAGGCATTCTTGAAATGGAAATTCATTGTTTTATACTGAATCCTCTCTTATGTTCTGTTGTGTACAAGAGAATGCTGTTTTTTATCTTATTATTTTGTGTTTAAGTTATACATATATGTGTGTATAATATATGTATATGTATGCATGTGTGTGTATATATATACACATATATATATATTATATACACACATACATACATATATATATACATATATATATATATGTATATATATACATATATATATGTATATATATATATATATATATATGTATGTATATCACTGAAGAAAAAAACCTATTAAAAAACTAGAATCAAGGGGAAGGTGGCCTAGCCATTCCAGATCTTCAATTGTATTATAAAGCAGCAATCATTAAAACTACTTGGTACAGGCTAAGAAATAGAGTGCTGGATCAGCAGAACTGGTTAGGTATGCAAGACACACTAGACAATGACTATAGTAATCTACTATTTGATTAACCCAAAGACCCCAGCTTCTGGGATAAGAACTCAGTATTTGACAAAAACTGCTGGGAAAACTGGAAAAGAGTGTGGTAAAAACTAGGCATAGACCAAAATCTCACATCATATACCAAAATAAAGTCAAAATGTGTTCACGATTTAGATATAAAGGCTGATACTATAAGCAAACTGGGAGAGCAAGGAATCGTTTACCTATCAGATCTATGGAGAACAGAAGAATTCATAACCAAACAGGAGATAGAGAACATTACAAAAAGCAAAATGGATAACTTTGATTACATTAAATTGAAAAGTTTTTGCACAAACAAAGCTAATGCAACCAAAATCAGAAGGAAAGTAGAAAATTGGGAAAGAATTTTTACAACCAGTCCCTCTGATAAGGGCCTCATTTCTAAAATGCATAGAGAATTAATTCAAATTGATAAGAATACAAGTCATTCCCCAACTGATAAATGCTCAAAGGATATGAACAGGCAGTTCTCAGATGAAGAAATTAAAGCCATCTATAATCATATGAAAACATGCTCTGAATCACTATTGATTAAAGAAATGCAAATCAAAACAACTCTGAGATACCACATTTTACCTACCAGATTGGCCAACATGACAAAACAGGAAAATGATAAATGTTGGAGAAGATGTGGGAAAATTGGAACACTAATGCATTGTTGGTGGAATTATGAAATGATTCAACCATTTTGGAGAGCAATTTGGAAGTATGCCTAAAGGGATATAAAAATATGCATACCCTTTCACCCAGCAGCAGCACTTCTAGGGCTGTATCCCAGAGAGATCATACAAGTGGGAAAAGGACCCACATGTACAAAAATATTCATAGCAGCTCTTTTTGTGGTGGCAAAGAATTGGAAATTGAGAGGATGCCCATAAATTGGGGAATGGCTGAACAAGTTGTGGTATATGAATGTAATGGAATACTATTGTGCTATAAGAAATGATGAACAGACTGACTTCAGAAAAAACTGGAAAGGCTTGTGTGGTCTGATCCTGAGTGAAGTGAGCCGAATCAGGAGAATGTTGTACACAGTAATAGCCATGTTGTGCGATGACTAATATTGATAGACTTAACCCTTCTCAGCAATACAAGTATCTAAGACATCTCTAAAGGCCTCATGATGGAAAATGCTATTCCAGAGAAAGAACTACAGAGTTTGAATGCAGATCAAAGCACACTATTTGCTATTTTTTTCTTCTGTTGTGTTTTGTTTCCTCTTTCTGGTGGTTCCTTCTATTAGTTCTAATTCTTACTTACAACATCACTAATGTGAAAATATGTTCAACGGAATGTATATGTATAGCCTATATCAAATTGCGTACCATCTTGGGGAGGAGCTGGAGAAGGAGGGGGAGAAAATTTTAAAATTCAAAAGCTTATGGAAGTGATTGTTGATAATTCAAAATAAATTAAAATAAAAAATAAAGAAAATTTAAAAATTAATAAAAACTAGAATTAGCCAAATGGAAAAGGAGGTATAAAAGCTCACTGAAGAAAATAATTCCTCAAAAATTACAAACAGGGAGGGAGGCAGAGCCAAGATAGCAGAGAAAAGGCTGAGACTAGCCTTAACTCTCCCAAATCTCTTAGAACACATTTAAATAATGGTGTAAAACAATTCCTAGATCAGCTGAACCCAGAAAATGATGGGGTGAAATAATTTTCCAAACAAATACAAATTAGAAGGTCAGCTGGAAAGGTCTGTCACACCTGGTTGAGAATGAAGCACAGAACAGCACAGGATGCATCAGCACAGACATAGCCGCAACAAACCAGGAGGAGGCCTTAGGAGCCACTGAATCAGCAGAAGCAGCTGCTTCCACAGCTTTCAGTCCAGACACTAAGACACTAAGCTTTCAGTCCACAGACACCAGTTGAACAACTGCTCAGAAAGAGATTTACAAGCATCTATTTGCTAACACTGAGGCAGGACTCTGTTGCTTTGCCCATACTGTGATCCAGGTTGCAGTCCTGGGTGGCAGTCCCAGGGTGACTAGGAGCACTAGAACAGCAGAGCTTGTGGCTGCGATGCAGCAGGGATCTTCATCCCTCACTCACAGACCAGAACACAGGCCAGGAGGGTAGTAAACACATCTCTCCTTAGATCATAACTCCTTGGCAGACAGAAAATGTACAGGTCCTAGAAGTATGTATGAAACAGCTGCACAAAACCTCTGAAGCTTGGAACAGTGCACCCTCTACACTGGAAGCAGAGCCCCACTTTAACAAAGAGTTAAAAGTCAATAAATAGGCTGGGAAAATAAGCCAACAACAGAGAAAAATTCGGATGATAGACAGTTATTATAGTAACAAGGAAGACTAAAACACGAACTCAGAAGACAACAAAGTCAACGCTCCTAAATCCAAAGCCTCCAAGAAAAATGTGAATTGCTCTCAGGCCATGGAAGAGCTCAAAAAGGATTTTGAAAAACAAGTAAGAGAGGCAGAGGAAAAATTAGGAAAAGAAATGGGAGTGATGCAAGAAAAAATCATGAAAAATGAGTCAATAGCTTGGTAAAGGAGACACAAAAATACTGAAGAAAATAACACCTTAAAAACCAGACTAGGCATATTGGTAAAAGAGGTAGAACAAACTAATGAGGAGAAGAATGCCTAAAAAAGCAGAACTGGCCAAATGGAAAAAGAGGCACAAAAATTCACTGAAGAAAAAAAAAAATTAGAAAGTAGAATTGGCCAAATGGAAAAAGAGGTACAAAAGCTCACTAAATAAATTAATTCCTCAAAAATTAGAATTGAGTAAATAGAAGCTAATGACTTTATGAGAAATCAAAAAACAATAGAACAAAACCAAAAGAAGGAAAAAAATAGGCAATGTGAAATATCTCATTGGAAAAATAACTGACCTGGAAAATAGATCCAGAAGAGATAATTTAAGAATTATGGGACTACCTGAAAGCCAGGATAAAAAAAATAGAGCCCAGACTTCATCTTTCAAGAAATTTTCAAGGAAAACTGCCATGATATTCTAAAACCAGAAGGTAAAATAGAAATTGAAAGAATCCATCAATTACCTACTGAAATAGATCTGAAAAAAAAAAGAAAACAGGTTTAGCCAGATTCCAGAGTTCCCAGGTCAAGAAAAAAATATTACAAGCAGTCAGAAAGGAACAATTCAAACATGGTGGAGCCACTCTCAGGATAATATAAGATTTAGCAGCTTCTACACTAAAGAATCAGAGGGCTTGGAATATGACATTCTGGAAGGTAAAGGAGCTAGGATTACAACCAAGAATCACCTATCCAGTAAAACTGAGTATTATCCTTCAAGGTAAAAAGGGGATATTCAATGATATTGAGGACTTCTAAGCATTCTTGACAGAAAGACCAGAGCTGAATAGAAAATTGACTTTCAAATACAAGTCTCAAGAGAAGCATAAAAAGGTAAACAGGAAAGGGACTTAATGTGGTTGAACTGTTTGCATTCTTACACGGGAAGGTGATACTTGTAACTCATAAGAACTTTCTCATTATTAGGTCAGTTAGAAGGAGTGTATATAGCCAGAGAGCACAGGCATGTGTTGAATATGAAGGGATAATATCTAAAAATTAAATTAAGGTTTGAGAGAGGAATATACTGGGAAAAATGGGAAGGGAAAGGTAGAATGGAGTAAATTATTTCATATAAAAGGAGCAAGAAAAAACTTTTATAGTGGAGAGGAAGAGGGAAGAGGTGAGGGGAAGTGAGTGAACCTTACTCTTATCAGAATTGGCTCCAAGAGAGAATAACATGCACATTCAATTGGATAAAGAAATCTATCATACCCTACAGGAAAGTAGGAGAAGGTGATAAGAGAATGGTGGGGTAATAGTAGGGAAGACAGATTGGGGCAGGGGATAGTTACAAACAAAAGACTTTTGAGGAGGGACAGGGTGAAAGGTGAGAGAGAATAGAATGAATGGGAGAAAAGGATGGAGGGACACATAGTTAACAACAGTAACTCTGAAAAACATTTGAAGCCATTTTCTCTGACAAAGGCCTCATTTCTCAAACATATAGAGAACTGAGTCAAATTCATAAAAATAGAAAGGATAGTTTGTGAGCCCTTTGAGGAGGGGAGATCAACAAAATCTAGCATATGTTCATTAAAAATTAGTTAGGATATGTTAGTTTTTGAATTATAGAAGATTACAATCTCCAAAGAATCAAACCTAGAGTAGGATTGGGTGAACAAAATGTCAATTGAAGGATGCATAGAGGCTATAAATAAACTACCAAATGATGACTTAAACAACAGTAACAACATCAAAAGTAGATTTAAATATTATCCAGGGTATATATTAATGGAAAATAAGGTGAGCTGCATGGTAGATTCATCAAATATTAATGAGTCTGCTCTCATGATTTCTTTTGCGTAGAAAACATCTAATGTGGAAACTTCATTCACTGATGCAGATCTTAGAGAATCTCCTTGGGCACTGAGTGGGTGTGTTTTCTTGCCTATGGTTATATGTAGAATATGTATCAGAGATAAGATTTGTTCTCCAGGTTTTCAGGAAAAAAAGGCCAACCATCATATTTACCAGTCTCTGGAGAGATACATCACAACTGATACCTATAATAACAGGGGAACAGGTGCAGTGACAACTGGAAGATATAGGCTAACATTTACTACCTTGGTGACATGCTTCTCATTCAGGTGGTGGCAGCAGCACAGTCCCACTGGTGTGGGAGAATCATGATACATCAAAACAGTGTACAGAATAAAAACTGCTTCCACAATAGATGGAACTATTGGGGAAATAGGTCATTATGCAAATAGGTATGTTCTTCTGTGCTTTCTCTTCCTTCCTTCCTTAACTTTCTATGACTTCTTGCTTTGAATTTCTGCTACTGATGCTTCTTCCTACTTGTCTCAAGTACTTTGATTTCAGTGTTTTGAAGAAATGTTGATAAAGGTCCAATCTGGTTTGACCCTGTCTCCTCTCCACAGAAGTAGATTACCCTTCTCTACACTAATGTTCATCATTATGCTGTTGCATAATGTCCTTTCTAAGGTGGGCTACAAAATTCATAAATCTTGCTCATCTGAGAAGAGGAAAGGCCAGTTCATAATATCCAATTTGAAAGTATGCAAGACAATGATCACTGATATGGCGCACTCAATAAGTAAATGCCATTCCTTTGATTTGCTGAATATCTGAGTTTCACTGACTTTGCTTTGCCCTTAATTTTTGTTCTGCCTTTCTTCCACAAATTGGGACCCTTCAGACTCTGTCTTGTTAACTATTCTTTCCTGATATGTGGGTGTAGACTGGATTCCATATTTGCTAAATCAATAGTCAATGTGGGACATTATGACTTGGGAAAGAATTAATGGGTGGAAGCAATTGGAGGTCATGGTGAGGATAAAGAATATGATTTGAAGGTGCAAGGCAGAGGAAGAGGAAGAGTGAGTACAGGTTGTGATCTGATAAGGCAATTTCAGAATTCAATATAGAAGTGGTGCATTTGTAAGTGAAGGCAAGATCAATGATATGAGCAGTGGCAGGTCAGAGTTAGCTTTTATGACTCATGAGAGCCATTTGTCAAATTTTCAGTATTAGCATTTTATTCTTCAGAAATCAGCGAATGCTACAAATCAGGGCTTGATTTATTCTTTTATCCATTATTCCTTAGTATGATGGCTGGGGTTGAGGAGCAGAGACTTTGAGTTAAACACTGAAATTGTTGGGGAAAGGAGGAGAATATTCAGGAGGTTGGTAGATAACAGCTGTCAGAATCTTGATTGATAGTAAATATACATTGAGTGAACCTCAAAGGAAAAGACACTACTGAGTAATGATGGTAGAATGAGAACCTGGAAGTGGTCCCGGGGAAGAAAGAGTATTATGACTTTCACATCTTGACCAGTGAAGTGGAGGTATGGGTAAAAATGCAATCAGTGCAGGAAAAGGTGGCCAGGAAAGCTGTGAATTCAAGAGAGACCCAGGTTTCAGAGAGTGCAAGAATATGTAAGGAGCAGAAAAGCTAAAAAGTTTTAGAGGAATGCTATCTTGTTACTTATGGAGCAGACATTCCAGAGAGGATGATAACAGGGGTACGTAGCTCTAGAGGGGAATGTTGGGGCAGTTGGATTGAGAATGATGGGAATGAGAGACCAATCAATGAGGAACAAAGACCTGGGTTCAAATAAAGACAGTTAGGGTTTTAGAATCAGTGAACTGAGAGGAGTATGATCAGGTGGGAGTTTGTTAATCACCAAGGAATGAATTCAGCTAGATTATTAACATTCGTAGGGGTTTGGCCTCAAACTGGAGATTTCTTAGGGCTTTATACAACAGTATGTGGCTAGTGAGCTGGAAAAGAGTGAGGAGGGAGATATCCAGACCAAGACAAGGGCCTAGTAGAAGGAAGAGGATAAGAGAGTCATCCTCCGAGTCATAGAGGACCTTCAGTACCACTATATCTCTGGTTCTCCCCTTGACCTAGCCTTAGACTTAGCTAGCTCGAAAAGAACTGTAGTCAAAATTTGGCTAAATGCAAGAGAGAAAACCTTTTTGGGACTTTTAAGCTTATCCAAAAGAGGAATGGACTATTCTAGAAGGTAATGAGTTCCATGTCACTGGAAGCCTTGGAAAGTGGATGGCCTCTAGCTTGAGGTGTTCTATACATACATTTAATTTTTGGAGTAGAAGTTGCACTAATTGTGCTTTGCTGTTCTTTCCAGATCAACAATACTATGATTTTATGAATAAACTTTAAAAATCAATAAAATTTTCACTATCACACACTTTAAGTCCTTAAAATGCATTAAATAGTAATAGCATTGAACATTAATTCTTTTAAAAAATCATGATGCATAGAATAAGAAAGATATGGATTATATTGTATCTTAAATGGATGCCACAGAGACTTTTCCAAAATTTGTGCATTGTGGAAGGTATTAACAGAATCACTGGCTACACCAGGCAACATTGAATTCAAAGGTTTGTAAGTCACCAAGGAAAAGTATATTTTAATTGTTGATAAGCTACATTTATTTGTATTGTTAGACTGCACATATTTTTTTTGCCACAAATCTGTCATTTTAAACTGTTGTTTTATTATATAAATATTTTCAGTAGAACAGAAAAAACATACTTCTCAAGGAAGTGAGATGGCCTTTTCCAAAAATATTACCTACATCTGCTTCTCTAAATTACTACACACATTTTAATCTTTTATCTGGCACATCGAGGAAATATATTCTAAAACAGATGAGACTTCTTAGTTATATCTAGGGATAAATAGCTCCCATAATGCTATAGAGGGTTAATGAATATTTTCAATGGGTCATATATTATGGTAGAACAGGGTAAAGTAACAAATTAAAATTTACAGTATTATCTACACACACATGAATAACATTATTCCCCCTATTTAAAAATCAAGAAATACTTTATAAAATTTGTTTATCCCTATAGATTTTTATCAATTTACTAATGAATATTTATTAAATACTTCTTATACTCTGGTTGATACTGTGAGGGTTACAAAGATGAATTAACCCTGATCTCTGCCCTCAAGTAGATTACAATCTAGGGGGGAAATTTGACATGTACCCAATATGAATAAAACGTAGATAGAAAAAAGTAGATCCACAAATTCAACATTCATTGCACTTTATTGTCTACAGAATTTTATACAAAGCTCTGGATGGCATACAAATGTTAAATAAGACATAACCCCTGCCTTCATGAAGCTTATCATCTGCTACTACGATAAAAACAAAACAAAGGTAACTGAATATTACTTGATAATGGGGGGGGGACAAAACATTTCTATGTGAAGGATAAAGTAAGAGATATTGTCTTCATCAATCAGAGAAAGCAAGGAAGACAACAGATACAGGGTAGGTGGCCTCTAAGTTGGGCTTTAACAAGTTAATAGGAATTCAAGGGGTGAGAATTAGGAAGGGTATTCCAGCCATAGAGAACAGTGTGATCAAAGACAAGGAAGTTGGAAAGCACAGGTTGTAGTAGAGGCAAATAATATTGTAATTTTGCTGGCCAATTAAGTACATGAAAGAAGTCTGGAGGATAAGGTGGTAAGGAATTGTGGAAAGCCTTGAACACAAGTGAAGGGAGTTTGAACTTTACTTAACAAATGATAGGAAGCCCCTGAAGATTTTTGGAAAGAGTGACATGAACAGATCTAAGATGTGTAAGATATGTATATTGGTGTGTGCATGTGTGTGTGTGTGTGTGTGAGAGAGAGAGAGAGAGAGAGAGAGAGAGAGAGAGAGAGAGAGAGAAGAGAGAGAGAGAGAGAGTGTAAATGAGGACCTGTATTATGACCTAAGCGTTCTTTTTGATTACCTAGGACCTTATTTTGACTGCTATGATACACAGTTTGAGAAGCTACAGATCTACGGATCTCTACTTTTTTATGATGGATCTGCATTTGTTATTTACTTTTTTATGAAAATGCAAGTACAAACCCCATTTAAAAGAGATTCTTTTCTTAAGTGGAAGAAATCTTCAGGCTAAGGATTTTATTGTAATGCTTTTTTTGTTTCTTTGTTTTTATTAATTAATTAATTTTAGTTTTCAACATTCATTTTCACAAGATTATAAGTTTCACATTTTCTCCCCATCTCTCCCCTCCCCCACTCTAAGACAGCATGCATTCTGAATACCCCTTGCCCCAATCTGCCCTCTCTTCTATCGTGCCCTTCTCCTTTTATCCACTTCCCATTCCATTTTCCTGTAGGGCAGGATATATTTCTATACACCATTGTCTGCATATCTTATTTCCCAGTTACATGTAAAGACACTTTTTAACATTTGTTTTAATGTGTTTTTTTTTAATTTTGAGTTACAAATTATCTCCCTCACTCCCTCCTCACTTACCCTCATTGAGAAGGCAAACACTTCAATATAGATTATACATGTATAGTCACGTAAAACACTTTCATAATAGTAATGTTGTGGGGCAGTGAGGTGGTGCAGTGGATACAGCACCGTCCCTAAAGTCAGGAGGACCTGAGTTCAAATCCGGCTTCAGACCAAACACTTGACCCTTACTAGCTATGTGACCCTGGGCAAGTCACTTAACCCAAATTGCCTAAAAAAAAAAAATAACAAAAAAACCCAAATAGTAATGTTGTGAAAGACTAATTATATTTCCCTCAATCCTATCCTTTTCCCTGTTTATTCTATTCTCTCCTTTGACACTGTCCCTCCTCAGAAGTGTTTGTTTCTGATTACCCTTTCACCTAATCTGCCCTCCCTTCTATCTCCCCTCCTGCTTTTATCCCCTTCCCCTTCAATTTTCCTGTAGGGCAGGATGGACTTCCATACCCCATTTCCTGTATTTCTTATTTCCTAGTTGCATGTGAAAACAATTTTTTAACATGCGTTTTTAAAACTTTGGGTTCCAAATTTTCTCCCTTCCTTCCTCCCTCCCTACCCACCCTTATCGAAAGGGCAAGCAACTAATTATAGGTTATACATGTGTAGTCATGCAAAACACTTCCATAGTAGTCATACTGTGAAAAACTAAGTATATTTCCCTTCATCCTATCCCACCCCCATTTATTCTGTTCTCTCTTTAGACCCTGTCTTTCCTCAGAAGTGTTTGCTTCTGATCACTCCTTCCCCCACGCTGCCTTCCCCTCTATCATCCTCTTGCTCTCTTGTTCCCTTCCCCCCTATTTTCCTGTTGTGTAAGATAGATTTCCATGCCCAATTCACCCCTTAATTTTACTCTCTGTATATCACCCTTCATCTTTAACTCACTCTGAGCCCTCTATCTTCTATCTATCTATCTATCTATCTATCTATCTATCTATCTATCTATCTATCTATCTACATATATATAATTTTTTCCCTCCAACTACCCTAATACTTACAAAGGTCTCATGAGTTACAAATATTATCTTTCCATGCAGGAATGTAAACAGTTCAACATTAATAAGTCTCTTATGATTTCTCTTTCCTGTTTACCTCTTCATGTTTCGCTTGAGTCTTGTATTTGAAAGTCAAATTTTCTACTCAGCTCTGGTCTTTTTATCAAGAATGCTTGAATGTCCTCTATTTCACTGAATGACCATTTTTCCCCCTGAAAGATTAGACTCAGTTTTGCTGGATAGGTGATTCTTGGTTGTAATCCTATCTCCTTTGACCTCTGTAATATTATGTTCTAAGCCCTTCAGTCCCTTAATGTAGAAGCTGGTAAATCTTGTATTATCATGATTGTGTTTCCATGATACTTGAATTGTTTTTTTCTGGCTGCTTACAAAATTTTCTCCTTGACCTGGGAACTCTGGAATTTGGCTACAATATTCCTAGGAGTTTTCCTTTGGGGAGCTCTTTCAGGAAGGGAAGTCTGGAAACCACCACTGCTGCCAGTGATTAAGTCCCCTGAGGCCTGTTCCAGGTTTGTTGGGGCCCCATCTCATTCTGTGCAGGCCACGCTGAACTGTGCTCCTCTCACAGCCTGGTGCAACAGACCTTTCCCATCAACCATCCAGGTTGTCTTTGGATGAAAATTTGTTTCACTCTATCTTTTTGTGGGCTCTGCTGCTCTGGAATTTGTTTAGAGTCATTTTTTACAAGTATTTGGAGGGGTATGGGGAAGAGCTCAAGAAAGTCATTACTTTTAGTAAGCCATCTTGGCTCTGCCTTCCTTTTTGTTTGTTTTTATATTAATAGTCTTTCTTTTCATGGAACATAATAGGCAATTTAAAATATCTATTGATTTTATGCATAGCCTCTTAAATTTTTGAGGTTTGTATGCTACAGTTTTTTTTTCTTTCTTTATAACTTTTATCACCTACTCTAAGATAATGTTATTAAGAATTCCAAAGTCATTCTCAGGATAATCATTAGTATCTAAAATGTGCAGACTATACACTTTGACATAAATGATCCTCCCTAAGGTCGTTGAATATATATCTTACTTAGAATAATTATAAAAATCTTCTTAGCATAGATACCAGACATCAGATTTCTGCATCTGAAATCAGTGAGTGTCTTGACTGTAACGCAAAATCAAGTTCTTTAAAGAAATACAAAGAATGTCCCTGTACCTAGCTACATTTTAAGATCTTTGGATCTTAAAAGACAACTGAAAGTAGGATTACTGATATGACCTCAGAAACAGAATATTTTCTCTGAATAAGGCAGAACAATCCAACTGCAAATTGCATTGTTGCCAAAGACTAGACCTTTTCAGTCCAACACAGATGCTAGAACTTGTAGCATCATGTTGAAGTCTAGCAGAAGACCAGAAACTCTACATAATTAGAAGAAAACATTTCTCAACTGAAATCACCAGAGATAGTCATGTCAGGTTTCATGGTACTTGCTCTAGTTTTCTATTCAAGATCTAGTCATCAACAATATTTTTCAAAGGATATTACTAAAAACATACATGGGTTGTCTATTGGGTTTGACTTCTACTTTTCAGTGACTCACACATTAACATTTACTATATGATTATCTATTTAGAGAACATTTGCTGCTAGATGCTGGAGAATGGTCGGGAGAGCTTGATCACCTCTCTAAATTTTTGAAATTACTCCAAAGAACCTAAGACATAAAAATAGGATTATGGCAGTGAGAAAAGAGTGGTTAAAATGAATTTAAGAGATGTGATATGGGAGGAAATGACTAAATATATATGAGAGGAAAGACAGGAAACAATTAAAAATGACTTCAATGTAATGACAATAGCATAGAGGGTGAATAGTGGTACCAAAATAAAAAATAGTGAAGTCAAAAGGAAGCATTCTTTACAAATGCATTTATTTTGCATGTGGTGCTGGATTTATTTCTAAGCTGGAGATGAGTTAAACTTTAGAGATTTGGAGGGATAGATATTAATCTCAGTTTTATAGATGTTCACTTGTCCTCTTGACAGAGGATGCAAATACAGAAGTCAGAGGAGTGGTATGACTTAAAAAACATAGATTTAGGAATCATTTGCAGAAAGATAATAATTAAGATCATGGTATTAAGGGATGAATGATATTGCAAGAGAAGAGGCTATAAAGGGAAAAAAGGGAAAGGAACAAGACCAAACCTGATATCAAGGGGCCAACAAACGAATGATTAGTTAGCTAAATATATGTGGAAGTAATGGTTAAAAAATGTACAAAGTAAACAAAGTATCATTTCTTTAAAGACAAAGGAAGAGAGACTATCTAGAATAAGTAGTAATCAACAGCTTTGAAAGCTGTAGAAATGTCTAACAAGATGAGTGTTGAAAAATAGTCATCGGATCTGCAGATTCAGAAGGGATAGGCAACCTCTGAGAACAGTTTAACTAAAGTAGCTGGAGGGAAAATGAAATTTCAAGAGAAAGAATAAGTAAAGAAATAAAGGAATTGGAAATAGGATTTTTTTTTAAATTTAGAATTCAAGATGAAAAAAGAGAGGGTTTTAGACATGAATTAAATGACACATTTTAAGGAAGATTATTATGATTGGAAAGATCAGAGAATGCTTGTAGTCAGATTGGAAGGAACCAACAGACATGAAGTGACTGAAGATGATTAAAAGAAGGGAAAGCCTGTTACAGTGGCATGTTGGAGAAGAAAAAAAGAGGTACTTTTCTTTGTAACATATATTCCAGTTTTTGGAATAATGAGTTGTTGAGTTCTATTGTTTGTAATCTCTTATCTGCTCAGTTGATCTACTTTCTAAATTTTAACCAATACCTAATGGTATCAAGTGCTGCTTTATAATCTCTGTTGGCCTAGAAATTCTTTCAGTCCTTTATCTCCCCCCCCTTTTCATTATTTACTTTGATATATTTTTTTTTATAATTTGTTCTTTCAAATTAATTTTGATACAATTTTATCTGGTTCTGTAAAGGATACTTTTGAGCAAATGCTCATGTATCACTTCTCCAGTCTGGAGTTTCATTTCTTTTTTTTTTAATTAATTTATTCTAATGTATCAACAATCACTTTCATAAAATTTTGAGTTTTAAATTTTTCTCCCTCTCCCTCCCCTCCTCTGTCCCCAAGATGGCTTGCAATCTGATATAGGCTATACATATACATTCCTATTAAACATATTTTCACATTAGTGATGTTGTAAGGAAGAATTAGAACCAATAGGAGGAACCATAAGAAAAAGGAAACAAAACAAAACAGAAGAAAAAAACAGCAAATACTATGCTTCTATCTGCATTCAAACTCCATAGTTCTTTCTTTGGATGTGGATAGCATTTTCCATCCTGAGACTATTGGAGATGTCTTATATCCTGACATTGTTGAGGACTAAGTCTATCAATGTTGGTCATTGTGCAATGTGTGCTGTGTACAAACATTCTTGGTTCTGCCCACTTCACTTGATCTCCCCTTTGGGATAGCCAAGTTAGCTGCTTTTTTGCTTAACTGTTTTTCTTTGTTATAAGGGACAGTCCTGTGTAGGAAGCGAATATACATGGAAATAATTATGGTTAAAAAAAAAAAAGCATCAACAAAACTCGAAAAAAATTATTTCATCTCTAATTGCTTCAAACCTGGTTAATATGGCTGGGTTTTGATCTCAGCAACCTATGATATTATGCTTAAATCTTTATGATGTTTTCATAAAGCCTACTTGTTTAAAAAAGGATACTTTTGTAATTTGATTGATACAGCATTTAAACCATAAATTGATATTTGTTGGCATAGCCCTAAGAGGAGCAGTAAATATTCATCCACAGCTCTTTAAGTTGTTCTTTATTTCTTTAAAGGATTTAAAAATATAAAAAATATATATATATATATATATATAATGTATATATACTATATGATAGAAATCATTATGTAAGAATATAACATATTAACATAGTAACTCAATTCAAGTATTGAGTGGATTTTGTAGAATAAATCTCACATACTTTATTTATATTACTTGTTTTGAATGGCATTCCCTTTATAATTGTTGCCCTTTGCATTTTGTTGTAATTATATAAAAATAATGATATTTGTGAATTTGTTACCTGCATCTTGACTATTCATTGGCTTGTTTAGTTGTTTTTCTGATGCCTTAAGATTTTCTAAGTAATCCATCATGTCATCACCAAATATGAATACTGTTGTTTCCTCTTTATAAATAATTATGCCTCTAATAGTTTTTTCTTTTTGGGGGGGTACTATTCCTAAAAATTTTGAACTATATAAAATAAATGGGATTAATGAAACATTTTTACTTTTACCTGTATTTTTATGGAAAATTCTTCTAGTGTTGTAGTTCTCTTTTAGTGTTTTATCATACCCTGGTTTAGGCATTTGGATTATACTTGTTTCATAAAAGGAGTTGGGTAGAGTGTATGTTTCAGAATTTTTATGATTATTTTGTATAGTATTGTTATTAACCTTTAAAAAATAAATTTCTTCTCTTAGGTTATATTAGGACTAAATGGTATCCACATATTTTTGGTACTTACATAGAGCTAGTTTCATTTCCTTTTCTAAAAACGGATTATTTAAGGTCTTTTCTTATAAGATTTTAGTTTAGCTTTTATATTTCTGAAAGTTTTATACTTACTATGTTCTCAGTTTGTGTGTGTGTGTGTGTGTGTTTAGCGTATACTTGTGTATCTGATAAGCTTTAGTTTGTTTTGGTTTTGTTTTGATTTCACCTTGGTCATTTGCCATTTCATTGTTTTTGTCCTCTCCTTTTTAATCTGGTTTATTGAATATGTTTCAATGTTGTTTTTCATTTCAAAGAACTAGATGTTACATTTATTTATATCTCTGTGCCTCAATAAATGGTCAATTTTAACTCAAATTTCTATTGGTATAAATTTATATGTTGTTTAGAGGGCCCATTCAGGAGGCCTCATAACAATTTTCACTGTAATTTCTCCATGACATTTTTAAAAAAATTAGATCTATATATTTGTTTCATTTATATTTCTGTTAATCTAATTCTGAAAAAAAGCACTAATATTTATTACTATTGTTTTAGTATTATCTATAATAACATTTTGTACTATCTATAATTGCAATTCAGATTTTTTTAACAGTTAGGTATTATGCCATTTAGAGCATTTAATTTTAATATTGATGTTGTTTTAAATGTCTGAGGTTCATTTAAATATAAACATTTCCTTGCTTATATCTGATTACATTGTGGGTATTTTTTTTTTTGCTTTGTCTGTTAATATGTTTGCTGGTTTTTTATTTTGTTTATTCATGTGAAGCATAGTAAATTTTCTTACAACCTCTCATTTCTATTATAACTACATTATGTACAATATATCTATTATAAATATATGCATCTTTGCATTTTTGATACGTTTTGTTTAAGCCACTCACTGTGGGATTTTGTTTTCTTATCTGATCTGTCCATTTTTTTCTTGCTATATTTCTTGGAATTTGAAGCATAGTTTTTTGTTTATTTTTAGAAGCTAATCTGTGGATTGTTTTGTTTGGTATTTTTTTGTTCAGATATTCTGGGCAGGGTCTTTGTATTATTTTTGCATTATGGTATTCAGGTTTTGGCCTAGTGGTGCCCTTCTGGCAGACCAAGGATCCTTAAATTGTCTTTACATACCCTCTCTTTAAGATCAGTGTGTTTTGCTTAAATAGAGATGGCAAAGCACTTTGCAAATCTTAAAGTATTATATAAATGCTACCTCATTTTATTATTAGCAGTAGTGGTAGATAGGATGATGATGATGATGATGATGAAGATGATGATGATGAATTTAGATGCTATACCACTTGGAGAATATTAGTTTCCTATTGATATTGCTTTGTTTTTATGGTTCTTTTATGGATAACATAGTTTTCTTGTTCATTTCTATTTATATTGTGAATTTTTATTTCCTTTTCTGACATAATGATTGCAACTTTCGGGAACTCATCTCATATCAAGTAAATTTTAATATACATTCTTACTTTTATTCTATTTATCTCTGCTTTTTATAAATGTTTCTTGTAAGCAATCAATTATGGGGTTTTGTTTCTTATCCAATCTGTCAATCTCTTGCATTTCATTGGATTGTTCAATCCATTCACATTTAAAGCTGTGAGATTTAGGCTTATGGTTTCTACAGTTTCTTTGTCTCATATTTTTAATTGGATCTTTGTTTTTTTTTATTCCCTTTTATTCAGTACTTTATCTCCACAATTAATTTTGCTTTAATTATTTTCCCAAAAAACTATTTTCTCAAATTCTCTTTCTCTCCTTCCCTGCCCCTCTTCCTATTGTCAATCCTCCTTGTTTTGGAGTTTTACTTAATTAAATGAGAACAGCACTATTAAATATTGTATGCAAATGGGTTACCACTTTTCAGCTTTTGAAAATAAGGGTGAAATAGATTGACAAAATTCAGCACATAATAAAGACTCTAATGAAGGGGATAAAAAGAACTGATTACAAATAATGATTTGTTTTTCCCTTATTCTTTACCCATCTAAAAGGGAAAATCTAAGATAACAGAAAAGGGAATAGTTGGCTCCAGAATAATATGGAAAAGGCAACTGTGTTTACGAGGGGAAATAACATTTTATGTCCTAATTTGACATCTCATCATGTCATAGAGGTGACTCTGTGTTCTCCAAAATTATTTCAGATGAATGTCAGGTCTACCAAGCTGGAAAACTTTTGATCTTGGTTCCAGTGTTACCTTACATTTTCTATGGTCCAATTATCAGTGTCACTAAATCCAGAGGAACTCATCACAAGGTTACGCAAAGGTAGATTAATAAGGGACTCTGATGCCTGTCAATGTATGGAAAACCCAAACAACTCAGTCACAAACATTCAAAAATAATTTTATTATGATCCTAACTACATATTCTTAAAGTATTGTTTTAGGAAACGTAAAGCATAAGAGAAAACTCTAATGCCAATTGTCCTAGCTTATATTGCAGTCAACTCTTTGCATTTGAATGATCAATTATTCTGCTTTAAATTATCTGGGTCTTTTGCTTCTCCTCCTGGTACCTAGGAATTAGCTCATGCATTGCTTAGTAGCATGTCCCCCCTGAAAGGGAAACAGGTAAAATTGAAATAAACGCATTTGCTATTTGATATTTTATTCCTAAAAAAATGACTCAGTGAAGAAGATAGTTGAAAGTTCAGGTTCAAATGATTATTAGGGATTTGTCATCAATTGAATTCTTCTGTCATGTCCCTATCCCCTTTTCATGGAAAACTGAGCATTTGGCAAATATGAACCATTTGCAAGGAGACTAACCAATGGAATAAGGTTATCCTCTAATGACTTGCCTATATCATGCCTGTCTATGAAATGTAAACTATTTCTTCTTTCGATATTCTCGTCATGCCAAGAATCTAGTCCTGACCAGGATGCAACAGAAATAGAAACAACTTGTCAGAACAACACCTCTAAGAGACAGAAGAGGCAGCTGGGCACAAGGGGCCTTTTAAACATCTCTCCTACCAGAATAGCAATGAAATCTGTCGTTTTCATTTGGCGCTTCACCTCCTCAAATGCTGACTGCAAAGGAGGCTTTCTGTGGAATGAATGGAGCAGCTGCTGCTTAGCAGGGAGGGGGATTGAGGGCTCAGCACTCAGCTGAAGCACCCTGCTACTCCTGGGGACCCAGTGCCAAGTTATCGATTTTCCTTCCTGCCAAGCAGCAAACTCACTACTTTCCTTCAACAGGAAGCCTGTTTTGTAAGACTGCTGATGAGCACAGTGGTTGCCCTCCTGGTTGGCAGGTTTCCTAGGTACAAATCACTGCCCCTCTTCCAGTCATTGAGGTAAAAGCTAACATCTTCAATAATGCCTAAAACAACCCAATATCTCTTTGATACTTATGTAAAAGTCAATGATACCTAAAATTATAGGAAATGCTAGTGGGGCTAGGTTTGCTCTGTTCCCCAGAACCTTTGGTTCAGTGCTTTTTAGACATTTGAACATAAGTGCTTATCAATTCCAATGTGCAAGTATATTAATAAGCATTAGAAGCAGTGTAGTATAATGGATAGATTGCTGAGCTTGGGTGCAAGGAGAACCAATTCCAAATACTAGTTCTGACACTCTCTAGTTGTGTGATCCTGGACAAGTCACTTAATTTCTAAGTTCCTCAAGCAGCTCCCTTGTTCTTCTCCACCAAGTAACAGATAGTTTGTGATCTACATTGATGGAGTTACCCTTACAGACAGTATCATAGATCTTTGGTATGTTTGGGTATATTATATTGGATAGGCTATTGTCAAAGGTGAAAAGAATTCTCATTGATTTAAATCATGGAATCAACATGCTGCTTTAAAAAAAAGAGCCTAATATATGAAAACCTTAATTTAACAAAACTGATAAAATTATTTCCAGCTAATTATGCACTATCAATCAAACCATAAAAAAAATTATTAAGCTCCTGCACACTGAGGATACACATAAAAGTGAGATAGTCTCTATCATAAAGGAGATTGCTTTCTACTAATAGGCTATAACACTTATCAGTGTTTTAGGGAAGAAATGAACTTTGCTCTGTAGTAGTCACTGGAATCATGAATACAGCCAGTGGACCTTCCATCTAGTAGCAATTAACTAGTAATAACTGATCAAAAATAAATAATATGTAAATGTAAAACAATATCATATATATGTATATATAAATATATGTATCAATAGCAACTGATTTAATTATTGTTTCCTAAGCAAAAGGTAAAAAGGTGTGGAGTAAAGGGGGATAAGTACGCAATGGTATGGTACATGTTGGTGTTTGCTACGGTGTCCTGATGGGTGATACTTATTACGAAAGACAATATGATTCAATTTATCTGAAGCTTTTTGAGAATATGCTTTTCTATATCAAAACTAGATACACTTGGGTATAACTATAATCATTAAGTTATTAATACCCTAACTATAGATATGTGTATCTGTTCTGTGGCAGGTTTGCTAAGGGTTTATCAATATCAGTAACACTGGCACTAATTGTAAAATATTCCTCATGCCTGAATTCATTTCTATATCTTTAAAGAAATGGCTAACTTAGAGATCTCCCTTTAATGTCTCAGATGAATAAGTATACCACATTCTGGGCTGTTTTGTGTTATACACAAAGGAGTGGAAAGAGAACAAAATTTAGAACTCAAGAACCTTAGTTCAATCCCTCTCTGTTCCTTGCTACATGTATGACAACTCCTTTCAATTCTCAGGGCCCTGATTGCTTTATCTATAAAGTGAGAAGTTTAGATGGAATGGTCTCTAGTGTTGCTTCTAGCTTTAAGCCCTTGGATCTTTATGAAACATTTTTTTAATCTTGATAGTTATTTATGAGTTGTCATTTAAATCATCAAGTCCGAATATTCTGGTTAGTACAGTAAAATTGCTTAAAAATCAATTCAATAAGCATTTTTCCTCCCCCAACATTCCCCAGCCCTTATTTTGTATTATATTTAGGGCAGAAGAGAAAGATTGTACAAGTCACTTCCAACTCTCTATTGTTGAGGACTAAAATTTCCTGCACTTGAAACACTCCATTGACACTCACATTCTGGAAATCGAGACAGGATGTGCTCAGACAACAGAGGGATTAATTGCAATTGCTAACTTCTTTTGAGTACATTTAACAAAGTAGCAGAGCCACAGTGTCTTATTCCATGAATTCACGAGTCTGCGAGCAGGCAGTGTTATATTACTCCTGGGTAGGAATGAAATCATATGGGAGCAGCGAGCAGAGCTTATGGAGAAAAATTACCATTTTATATTTATTACTTTGGCTAGCTTAAGTGCCATAGGAATAGACTCTCTAATGCATTAGAGTGCAATTCCCCAACAATTTGACTCTCTTGCTTTGTAAACTATTTTTAGGGAATGTCTCAGGCAGCTTTTAAAGGCACATGCCATCCCATTTTCTAAGGTTATTTTGGTGGTTTGTCAAAATGATAGAAATAATGCAATATCTAACCGCAGATTAGAGAAATGTTCTATATTCAGTGAGGAAATTTATACACTGGGGAAAAATGCACAGGCTTTTCTTGCTCAGTAGTTTTCATTGCTAAGTTTCAAAGAAATTTCTTCTCACATCTTTGATATGAGAATCTTTAGGGTTAGCTTTGCTTAATTGTATAATCAGGTGATTGGGTTTTGTCAAGGCCATAACCCTGGAAGGTACAATGCACACATCTGTGCCAGAGTTCTAGCTACCTGAGTAATTTTCTTTACCCACATATGCTGCTAGGCCAGTTCACTGGAGCATAGCATGGTTATTATTAAAAAGGAAATGCATTCAGGTTCCATTTATCTTGAACTATCGAAGTCTGCAGTTGAAGCACAATTAGAGAAATAACTTGAACTTTGAAGTTTCATTTGTTCAATTGGATGGAATGAGAATGAGGGGCTATATTGTGAGGGAAAACAGAAACATGTGACAACATGTTCTTGAGGAAAGGAGCTAATCAGAAACTAGCTTTTTGTATATCAAGGTGATTTTCTCTTGGTATTGTTTTATGAGTACAAGTCATGGGGCACAAAACTATGAGAAAAATTGAAATTGAAAATCACTCAAAGGGCAAAGGGGTTGTGTACAAGGTGAATATAAACAGGCTGCAACACACTATAGCTAAGGAATTGCAAAGAAGTAGAGGGAATCATGTTATCAAAGAAATGTATGAGTGAAAAAAGTAGATGGGTCAGTCATGTGACAAGTGTGAAGGATAACCATTAGAAGGCCTGTATGTTCTGTTCTTATCCATCAAAGTCAAGAAAATGCACAGGAAGTCTGCAGTATGCTGGGTGTCTCCCCTGTGGTAAATTTAGAGGAGGGCATGGGCAAGAACCACAGAGGGTAGGCAGGCATAAAAGATTTTTGAGCTATATCAATGGAGGAAATAATCACTTCAATGAAATCACAGATCCATTTGCACTTTTGAGTTTTTATTTTGTTTTACTACCAGAAACTTCCAAATAACTAAGGATAATAGTTGAGACAGCATTGCTGTTTATCAACTGAGGATTTACTGCTAGAGTCAAAAACATAACAATGAACACGTAATTCAGTGAACACGGAAACTGAAATTAATATGGTAAGTTGATATGAATGTAAATCGTGGAATTTTCAGTAACTCAGTAATGGAGATATGTAAAGATGGGGTCCTTCTCCTCGCATTTCCTTTTACCTTGAAGGGATATGTACTTCTTATGTGCATATGTGTGTGAGTGAGCGTATGTGTGTTCAAATAAATATTTTTATTACAAAACAATACAAATAAATTCCATAGATTCTTCTAGATATTAATTCTTGGATGTTTATTATAATAAAGGAATAATAGATATGAGTATTTAATATATTTCATGAGGGAGTGTTTAATAAATTCACATTAACATGAATTAATCGCATTTGGTGATATTCTTCTGTAAGTTGTAATCCTCACATCTCTGAGACCTGAAACAGTTTTTGGAGCAAGATTTTCCACGAGGCAGATACATTGGAAATTAAAGGAATGACTAGTTGTGTTCTTTTTATCTCTCTTTGTTGTAACATTGTTTATAGTGCCCAACTTTCTATCTACAACAAAGGGGAGTTAAACAACTATTCTCTGATGCTTTCTTCTAAAGCCAAAGATCCCCTTGAAATAGGTACCCAAAACATAAACAAAATTTAACAGGAAATTCCATAAGAAAAGGACTTCTCAAATGATAGTAATATTTCTTCTTTGCCTCGTTGAACTTAAAATTCTGTCTCCCAGAAGATTGGCTTGTGTTTTAACATAGCTTATATGCACTAACAACATCTATGTACTCAATGAAAATTTTGAGAAAATACAACTAAATACCAGTTGAATCTTCAGTGAATGGTTAGAAATATATTACTGCAGCTTAGACTTATGACAGCCAGAAAGTTCCCAGCGTCCAAGTCCAATTCAAGTCCTACTCTGTTCAGTTCATTAAAACAGTCAGTTTCTTATCACCAGTCATACAATCTCTTTCTCTGTCTCTCTCTGTCTCTTCCTGTCTTTCCCTCCTTCCCTCCCTCCCTTTCTCTCTCTCTCTCTTTCTCCTCACTTTCTCTCCTCACTCTCTCTTTCTCTTTCAAATTGAAAATGATTAAGAAGTCCCTCCCTTTTCTATCCCAAGATAAATCTGATCCTTTACCTCTTTTTCCACAGACCCTATTTCCTAGAAGCATATCCTTTTTTGTTTTCTAAGCTTTTCACATATCTAATAGCTCAGGTTTATACAACACTTTAAGGTCTTCACTGAAGTAGCTCTAGATTTCTTGATGACTGCCAAACCTAATATTTCCTTGAGTAGCTTACTCCTGAAGACTTTCCCTCAGAATAGATCATGGCAGGGAAGTCACAAAGTGAAAAATGTATTTTCTACAGTACTTTAACAACTACACGTGCTTCTTGTATGTATTTGTTCACAGCTGATGACAAAATTACAGTTTTTTTTAATAAGACAAAAATTTTTACTAAGGTATTACAAATAAGCAATACAAGTTAGATGTAGCTGGTGATGCAGGAGATAAGAGTCCTGTGCCTGTAATCCAGTCCAGTGTTCTAGCCACTGTGTCACCTACCTGCCTAGGAGTAAGCAAGCCAGCTCAGAGAATAAGGATGTGTCCATACACCTTATATGAAAGGTGTAAGCATGTTACTCCTATTTTCTCCATCAGCTGTTGGAAAGTAGTAGCTCCCTCCAAGAGGCTTTAAAGCATATGTTCAAATTAGCAAATTACATTTAGGCATGTGAAAGTATCCTTCTCTTAATTTTCTTAAAACATAGTAATCTGATAGTATCCACTGATCAAATCCAAGACTGAGAACAAATGGTTGCCTATGAGCTTGGCTGCAACATCTTGAATCTATAACATAATGTATTAGTCTACTTTAGTTCTTTCATGGTTTACATATGTTTGTATCTTTCCATTCTTCTTTGGTGATGCTATGGATGAAATATATAGGCTGTTATACTCTGTGATGGTGTCATTGACCAAATATTTTTTTTTCAGATGGTTTCTGAGGTCTTTGGTCATCCAGAAAAGAATCTTCTTATATCATTCCTAGTACCTTGAGGAGTGGCAAGTTGGATTCTTTGGGTTCCTTTTTGGGTACATTCCATATCTTACTTGTACATTGATATACTTCTCACTGAGCTTCCACCTCAACTAGTTCTTCCCTTCTTCTTGTACTGAGTAGTCATCATAATAAAAGAGAAGAGGATTCATGCCTGATCTTGAAAAGCCAAGGCTCATATGTGAAGTCACAGTTTCCTGTCTTTCTATTAACATAACTTTCTTGGGGAACTTAAAGTTCACCATGATGTAGCTCAGATATCAGAAGCCTTTGTTACTCTGCCCTCAAAGACCCACCCAGTCTTTTCCAAGACTGTATTCTCCTCAGACATCTCTGATGGAATGGTTCAAACGTGATGGGTAATTTGAGATCCACTATCCAGTACAATAGTGCTGTCCACATCCTCAATCTTTACTGTTACCTGTATATGAGATGCTATGAGTGCAGGTGGAATAGGCCCATAAAGAATCAGTGGTGAGGTGATTGACATTGTTCTTGAAGTTCAGGGGGACCTCCTTCCCTAGCCCTATCTCTTTTTTGTGATTCAGTTCAGGAGACTTTAACTTCTGTAGGACCAAAGCTCCATTTTCTTCACTAGTGTGCCTAAATTAGGTGTAGCCATATAATTCAGAATTATAACTGTAGAGGGGTCTAAAGAAGGATTATGTTCTGATGGAGGCGTTCCTGAATCAGACTTACATGACTTTCATTCCCTTGGTCCTTTAACTTTCAAAGGAGAACAGTTTTGTCCCTTATTCTGTGATATCAACATGACTCACTTGCTTTTGGGATATCCAAGAGGAATCAGCATCTGCGGACTACCCTATTTTCCATCCCTACCCTGTGCTTTGACTGGCCTCAAGTAGAGGTGTGTTTCCTGGCTCTCTCTAGAGATCAAAACCTCTTACAGAATCTCTACCCACTACTATTACTAATCAAACCATACAAATATATAGCTGTCACCTGATTTTAACAACAATGATAGCAGGCAAATGAGGAACGAATTATTTCAAAGTAAATACCTGCTTAACCTTCCTGCTATGGGAAATAGTATTGTCTTCTTTCCCTAATCTCTTCCCCTTTCTCTTGCAAGCAGAGACTAAGAAGACATTGGCCATTCACTGTATTAGAGGTACAAACTTTGAACAGCTTTAATATATAGAGGTAAGGAGATGGGGACAGAGTTAAGCTTCTTCCAGGTGTTCTGTAATCTCACCAGCATGCTTGGTCAGTTCTCCACAAAAGAAAAGAAGAAGTTCATTTCTCAGACTCAGGTATCATCTTATTTTGTATGCCAGGGACTCAGGGTTGTGTAGGAAGATGGATAGTAGGGAGCCTGCATCCAGAGAGTATGCGCTCTGCTTAACTTTACTCACTCCACTTCTTTCTCACATGACAAAGAGTAAGATGAATAATCTTCCAACTTCCTCTTCTCAGAAAAGTCCAAAAAAGGGCAAAACAAATAAATGAACAAAAAAGCCAGCCATAGTAACCGAGTTCAAAAATGTCACCAAACTGGTTATCTGTAGTGTCCACTTAAGGCTCCCATCTCTGGTGCTATGCTTGAAGTATAGCATTACACAGATATAGCAGTTAACATGAGAATCATCAAATAAGTTTCAGAAGTAGAAACTTTTCAGAGAATTAGAATACAATAAAAATTTTTACAAGATAATATTGGACATCATGTAATATTTCTTTGATGATTCAAAAGGTAGAAAGATCTGATCAATGCCCTATTGACCAACTGACAGCTTATACTATATTTTCCCCAGTACAAAATTTTCAGACTCTAGACATAGATAGAAATTTCATCCAAGCAGCCTATGTATTCCAATGAGCTTCATAAATAATTGTTACAAAAGATTTATTCCTTTGAAATTATTGAAAGTAAAAGGAGGGTGGGGAGAAAGATAAGAATAGGAACTGGATCTGTGATTTCATTGATTTTAGGGGGTTTCCAGTGAGCAAATTTTGTTATCAATTCAGGTTATCACCTCCTGTGTATTAGAGAGTTGCCCAGACCTTTGAGTTGAGTGACTTGTCCAGAGATATACAGACAGAATGTATTAGGGCTGGGCCTGAAAAGCAGGTCTTCATGATCTTTTTCTAACTTTCCTCTTAGGGGCTTATAATTAGAATTTAGGATACTCTTAAGGTACAGGGTTATCTTGAAGTGAATGAATTTTCTTTAGTAAATCATCAAATTAATTATGGCTTCATTATCAGATTGATTTAGCAATGATGGTTATACTCTGATGCTTTAAAGGATGCATCTAAAGAATGATTTGGTTTGGGTGTTAGATGGATGTAGATTATAAACCCATAGCACCTTAATAGATAGAAAGGAAAAATAAATATTTTGCCTGGTGGTTATTCTGATCCTTTCCTAATAAAGCTATGCCATATTCAAAATCTTTCCAAATTGGTAAAGCTAACAGTTTGCCTTTTCCAGAACTAGCCTTTGAGAATCCCTGGTCACTTTAAGCCATAAAGAGTTATCAGGGAAGTAGTTATGCAGGGAATGTGATAATGACGATGATGATGATTAAAAAAAAGTCATTTTTATCATTCTTTATATGGTTCTTTAAGGTTTGCAATCTCAGGGGTCTATTTCTAACATTCTAGAATGGGCAACTGCCTTGGGAGCACTAAATGAATCTTGACATTTTATAGGTTTGCTTCTTATTTCATCTGAAAAAGAAGTTGGGGGAAAAATCAAAGGATTACCTCTTCTCACTTGGTAGTAGGGGAAGGCAGTATTTTAGCTATTTTTTAAATTTTATTTTTGCCCCTATCAATAAAATTTTGTTTATTAAACCCACTCTCCAAATGCAGAAAGCCTCCTAGAGCCTGTAGCTCCTAGAGGCCCTGATAACATGGGTAAGTTCTCCTTGCTCCATCCTAATACCATTCTTCCTGTCAATCCTGTTTTCAGTAGCTTCCCTATGGCTAAGAATTCATTCCCACCCTGCCTTAAGCCAATCACCTTTACTGTCACTGATGGAATAGTGGACCTATGGAATAAGGACCTTAAAGTCCTTATAAAACTAAACACCTGGTAAGGTTGAGTCATGGATCCAGCATACAGAGCACCTTTGACACTTTTGTGTGAGAGTTCCTAAACAGACTGCATATGTCAATGTGCTTCATCGTCTCTGTGGGTTATTCTTTACTCTCTGTGATGTACCCCACCGATCTGGATTTGGGAACCCAATTCAAGTTTGATTCAGAGTGACTATTGACCAGGATTTCATTACACACACACACACACACACACACACACACCACACACACACACACACACACCCCTCTTACAGAAAACTGACCAAATGAAATGCACTTGACTTTAACCTGAACACTCCTGAAACCAGTCATGAATGAATCAGTGCTGCACAGAATATGAAAATGGCATTTTCTCCCCCAGTTGTTCATAAGTAATATTATAACTTTCACTTGCTTACTAGAAAAGTGTTAGCAGTGAGGAGGCAGGTTCTCTCACCAACATTTCAAAAGAAATTCTGATGATATGTACTGATCCTGGGTCCCAGGGATATGTTTTCCCATTCTTTACTCCTCTAAATAGTCCCCTAAAATCTAAGAACACCTAATATTCTTCTTCACAATCCAAAGCAATCTAATTCACGATATGACTGAACACATATAAAGACAGAATGGGCAGAGAAAAGAAGTAAATTATATAAAGTTGTGACTGGGGTAGGGGAAGAGGGATAGACAATGACAAAATATGTCCCAAACCCCTGGCCAGTTTTTGCGTGAAATCTTGCCCCTAATTAGTTGACAACTATCCATGTTAAAAGAATGTGATGGTGCTTAAGATAAGTCATTTCTGTGGGGTATATTTGGATACATTACTGTGAAAAAAATGGATTATTTAGGCAACATTTCTTAGCTACCTATCTTTTTAAATTTTACTTCAAATTTATAAAAGTGATTTGTTTTAACCTAATCATCCTCCTCAAGCAACAAAACAGAACTTAAACATACACGAGTAGCAAATAAGAATTTCATCATCCATTGTAAGGTACCGTTTTTAAAGTAAAAATTCCTTCAAATCTTCCTTACTTGAAATTTAAATTAGGATTGAATTGTGAACATACGTGAAAACATGTCAAATTGTAATTATCAGGTTGTAATGGACAAGTGGTTAAATGAAATGAACAATTTCCAAAAGAGGAAATATATTGTTAATTATTAAAAATACTCAATATCACTAATTACACTATGGAAAATAAAATAAATTTAAGGTACTATTTCATATAAATGAACTATGAAAAGAATTGTTAAAAGCAATGAAACTCAAGACTGGCAGATTTGTGCAGAAATTGGTATACATTGATTAGTGGTGGAATGGTAAATTTGTCCTACCCTTCTGGAGAGCAATCCGGCAGTACAAAATAACAGTACAGGCAACAAGAATGTACATTTGCTCATAAAGCATCTGGGCCCTTTTTCCATCCCTCTCTACAAGGCCCCATCAGGATTTTCTGTCCTTTCATTCTCATTCACCTTTCTTCTTGCATGGTCAAACAATATAAATAAAGGATAGAGATTGGCTTGTAATTTCATTGGTATCTCAGCTGGGTCTTCCCAAATAAGGAAATTCACCCTAAAAAATGAAGATCCACAAGTTCTATGCAACTTATACTTACAGAGGGGTCTCCAGACAACAGCATGTTTAAGTTAAGAGGTTAAATGACCTCCCCTGTATATATATGATGTCAGTATGTGTCAGAAGAATGACAAACCCAGATCTTCAACAATTGCTTTGACTCTGTCTATCCACAGTTTTCTTGGTGTGGGCTGATGTTTGTTAACTTCATAATAAAAAGATATCTAGATAGATATAGATCTAGTTATTTTAATTTTACACTAAACACCAGAACTCAAATACATAATAGAGGGAGGAAAAAGAAACATATCATAACCTTAAATATTGAAAATTGAATACAAAGTAAGAAAAGAAAAATAAGCATGTCATATGCACAACAGAACATGAGAGGATTCAAATTATGTAGTGATAAATTTTCCTTTGATAAAGCCTATATGATAAATATGACACATTGTGTTGAGAGCTGTTCATCTATTCTTTGCTTCCCTGTAAGTTTTCTTTTGTTCTCTGCTGCATATTTTTTACTTTGTTCTTTTTTGTTGCCCTTTCCCCTCATGCGAAGGCTGTAATTAAGTGCAGGTATAGATTAGATATAGATATTTTAATAGAATGAAATTTTATATATATATACATATACATACACACACATATATATATAAGATATCTTAATAGAATGAAATATTAAAAAATAACCATGCTCTTTCACCTAATAATTCAATTTTAGGTGGTATATCCTGAAACATACCCTGGTGACAGTTAACTTATCAGAGACTCAATCTTGACAATTGACAGAAAATTCATTTCTTGCTGTGTTTAAATATTGAGTTGGGGGGGGAGATCAAGAAATTGGCTATAGGGGGCAGCTAGGTAGTGCAGTGGATAGAGCACTGGGCCTGGATTTTGGAGGACCTGAGTTCAAATATGGCCTCAGACACATAACACTTACTAGTTGTGTGACCCCGGGTGAGTCACTTAACCCCACTGCCTAGCCAAAAAAAAAAAAAATTGGCTATATCAGTTTGGAACTTAGGAAAGATAGCATTTTTAGCAATTTTCCCCCAATAGGATTTTATTCATCAATCCCACTCTCCAAGTGAAAGAAGCTTACCAGAATTCTGGGATGTGATAGAAATATGCCCTACCTCCCTTCCTTGCCCATCTCCCCAAAAAGAACATTAATAATAGTGTTTTAAATGTAAGGATAAAACAACCCCAAAAGTATAGTAGTGATCAAAATAGAATTTTTTTCATATTACCTTGTTAAATTAAATAATACATTAAAAATTAAGTCATATATAACAGAAATCATCAGTTTTTATTTGAAGATTGTTAAAATAAAAAGAGAAATTTAAAAGAGAAAAGTTACAAAAATCACCATGTCTTTCATCCAGCAATATAAGGGAATATATTTTGAAAGTTTTCTTTTAAAATACACAAAATAGTGTCTGTACAAAGATGGACATATAAACAGTAGTCATAGTAATGAAGATTGAAAATGTAAATATTCAATAATAGGGATTACTAAATTAATAATAATAGTGTATAATATTATGCTAATTGTTTTATTTTGAATTTCAAATGTTATTAATGATCAATAATAATACCTTCATGTAATATAATTCTATGATGCAATTAATACTGCCATATATATATGAGGAATCTGAAGAAATCTGGAAAGACTTTTATGAAATAAATAAAAAAAACAGGAATAAAATATGTACTAGCTATGATCAGATAAAAGGAAAGGTAAATGAGAATGAATAGATAAAAAAGGGAGAATTTGGGCTAAAAAGTGCTATAATGATTTACAAGTTGAAATTAAATAAGTTAAATGCAAAAAGTTAATTGAAAATGTTTTGTTATTTGTGTCACCATTTAATGTGAATTTTCCAATAAAACATGTATTTAAAAATGAACATGAAATATAATTGTGAAGAAATAGTACTGAGAATCTTAAACTGTCATAGCATTGGGGCAGTAATCACAGGCAATTGATATTTGAAGCAACACCCCACCTACCTTGCCCACTATATTTAATTATGCTGAATAAAAGAGACTCCCACATCCTTTCACTGCTTGGTGAGTTGGGATAGATAGAATTACAACATTTCAGAGTTGCAGATAAATCTATCCGCTCTTCTTTTCTCTTCTTCTAGGAAAGATCTCACTTGCTGTTTCCAGTCTTGTCCTAGTCAATCTTTTCTTCTCTCTCTACTTCGTTACCACCTAGCTAGGTGTCACAATGTATAGAGTCCTGGTCCTGGAGTTAGGAAGAACTAAATTAAAATCTGGCTTCAGATATTTACTAGCTGTGTGATCCTGGGCAAGTTGCTTAATTTCTGCATGCCTCAGTTTCCTCATCTGTAAAATGGGGATAATAATAGCACCTACCTCGTGGGGTTGTTGTGAGGATGAAATTCAATAATAATTGTAAAGTGTTTATCATAGTGCCTAACATATAGTAAACATTAAATAAATATTAGATATTATCATCATCCTCATTATCATTATTTCCTCAACATTTTGTAACCTGATTACTGGCTTTACTCTTCTACCTAAAATATTCTCTCTAAGCTTATAAATGATGCCTTAACTGCAAAATTTGTTGGTGTTCTTTCAGTTTTTAACTTTCTTGACCTGTCTGAAACTTCTGTCATTGTTGACAGCACTTTCCCCCTTGATATTTTTTTTCATATTGCTCCTATGACACTATTTTCTCCTGATTCTTCTACCTGACTTACTGCCTCTCCTCTGTTAACATTACTAGTTCACTATTAATCTCCTGTCCCTAAGAATGAGGTTCATCACAAGTGGTATGCTGTGCCTTCTCTTCTCTACGCTTCTTTTCTTAGTGATTTTATCTGTTCTTGTGGGTTTAATAATTGCTTCTATGTAGATAACACCCAAATCTAGTCCTAATCTCTTTCATGAACTAGTCTTACATCGTTAAGTGCCTGGATATTTCCAACTGAATGTTCCATTAGTATCTGAAACTCAAAATGATATAAGATAGAAATCATTAATTCTATCCCCTAAAACTACTTTTCATTCTTTTACAGAAGTTAAGGACTTATGGAGAAGGATAGTGAAAGATAATGAACAGTGTATGTGTGTGTGTGTGTGTGTGTGTGTGTGTGTGTGTGAGAGAGAGAGAGAGAGAGAGAGAGAGAGAGAGAGAGAGAGAGAGAGAGAGAGAGAGAGAGAGAGATGTAAGGTAAAACCAGTTTAAAACAAGTTTGGTGAAAGACCCAACAAAGCAAAGTCATCTCAAAGACATTTGAGAATAAAACTGGAATAAATATAAGAAACAGAGGAAAGATGTGCAATGATTTTTATAGCATACACTTTTCACCTTCAATAAGAATAGGGCCAAAACACTTGGACTCTAACCTCACAGTCCTGAATGTGCCTATAAATGAGATAGCAATGGCACTAGAGAAAAAAAATACTACAAAACCTGATGCTGGCTAACACTATAGACAAAATATTACCAATTATAATATAAAATGAATATATCTAATATTTTGGTCAAAATGCTTCCCTGTATAAGGTTGACTTATACACATAATATGAAACTATTATTTTGATAACAGTTTTCATTGTTGAAAAAAATCTTCAAGTATGGGCTTTCCCCCCCCCCCAGCTGACCATATAACCATGCCAGGTACTTTCTATTTGATTTATTTTCCTTCTGAAGAGGCAATCATCACTGAAGCTCATGGGTACTCATAACATAAGTTACATAGCATTTAATTAACTCCTGTAACTTGCCTTTCAGATGGTGCATTGTCTCGGGAAGAACAATTACAAATCATTTCAGCTTCCACATTTCAGCCTGTATTCCTGAGCGTCCCCTTAGGATTTAGGTGAGCTAAGCAATTGGGTTTAGAAAAGGGCAATGATAGGGCTTTTTCCTTGACAGGAGTAATATAGGCCTTCAAAGCAAGCTCATGTATTCATAGAAACAAAGAGAAGGAAAGCAGGAGGATGGCTTCCACCACTGCTCTTTCCACAGTAATTACAGGACATTTACGTGTGACCTACTTGCTGCTCCTTTCTCAATGTTTCAAAGGAAATTTAAAATGCAGAACTATGGCAAAATGCCTTCCAATCTTGGAAAATTAATGATGGAATGCATCTGAGAAATTTTCTTCATTATTCCACTAGTTTGACTGCACAATAACCCTTTCCTGTTGCGGATGTTACCCCAATATCCTATGGGAGACTTTAATAGTGAGAATGGATTCATGGAGAATTTTGCCTTATTTTCAGCTTAAAAGTTTCCTGTTCTTATTTAAATCTCATTAAGCTAAAACATATCTTGTTGTACATTGCTAAATTATTTTTAGTCATGTTTGTCCTTTATTTATGAATTTTTCATTCAATCTTAGTAATCCATTAGTCCACTTAACCAAATCACTAGCATTTAGCCATTTTAACATTCCCTCCTCATTCAAATCCTCCATTTTCTTAATAATTCTTATGCTCTCTTGAACATTGTTCTATGTCTATGCATTGTACCAAAGTGCAGGAACCTATATTATTTAATTTACTTTTTTTCTTTAAGTCATTTGGAGTTGGCATACATATGACTACCCATGTCCATTATTAAATGAAAGTTTTAGTATATTGAAATGTTTACTGGACCATTATACTGCCATATCAAACTCCAGACTAACATTGAGTAGTACAGAAAAAAGAAAGCTATGTACTCAATACTTCAAATTTCTAGACTTTTTCCCCATCTGTTGAATATTGTGGTTTTAAATTTATGGAGTTTATCGGCTATAATTCACTTCCACTATGATAAAAGCAAAATTGCAGAAAAGTTCTTCTGAACTCTAAGAAAAAAATTGATTTAAAGGATCTAAAAAACTGGTCTCTGCTCTCTCTGCCTCTGCCTCTGTTTCTCTGTCTCTATGTCTTTTTCCTCCTCTCCTTGTTCTCCTCCCCCTCTCTCATATATACAAATATAACTTGCTTTCTGTTACTCATGTATACATATGAATAAGTCTAAGGACAATATATCTATATGCAGTTACGTATTGTTTATATGCATATTTTATATGGATCTGTGATTTCATTGGTATAAGAATCTTCCTTAAGTAATCTACATGAGTAATTCTATAGTAGATTCTAATTTTAGTTACTTGGGGCATCGAAAAGTTAAGTGACTTGTTCAAGGTTACATAGCTAATATGAGGCAAATGTGGAACTTAAGCCCTGGTCTTACTGATTTTGACATTTTGAGGCAGGATATCTGTTTAATACATCATGCTGCCTCATGTGTATACACACATGTATAGTGTATGTACATGTCCCCCTAGATACAAACTTCTAAATCTGATTCAAATTCAATCTATTCAAGTTAATGTTCACAATCCCCTACTCACTGAATCCTGCCCTTTAGATCAGCCAGAATTTATTATCTGAACTCATGGTGAGGACAAGAACAATTTACTTAAAATAGAAAGACTGGATTCAATCAGAAAATACATTAACAGCAAATATTCCCAAGCACCTGTCACACCTAGCAAACCATCTCCATATACAGATCTGCTGGGGAGAGCTGGCTTCAGCAAGATATTGCAGTTAGTTCTTCAATAGAGGTTATCACATGGGAAAGGTGATGGAGTATAGAAAGCATTTTTATTTCCCTTGGCACAGCAAGTGGGTTGCATAGCATCTAAGTGGGCTAGCCCTCAACTACATCTCATACCTATGTTTTTCTAGCATTTCTTCCCCAGATTTGATAGTCTCTCCTGGTCCGGGAACTCCAGATTTCCTTTACCAACTAATATGAACCTTCCTAATATAGAAGGGAAAATTCTAACAAGGTTACCAGAGCATGACCAAATCAGAAACAAAATCTATCCTTTCAGGATAGAATAGGGGGGAAAAAAAGGCCAAGTGTTTGAAAACCTTTGGGGTTAAAACAAGGAAGCCCCTTCCTGCAGCCATCCCTCTTCCCTTTGACTTTGAGACTTTCTGTCCCTATGTCACCTTTGGCAAGTTTGTGCCATACCAGCTGGCCAGTTACACATTGTGTGGATATTGAAGCTGTACCAGAAATATCCAGTAATGATGCCTCCTGAAAAACTGACCTTAGAAAAATCTGGGAACTATGTCTATTTGGATATACCTTTGACATCTAAACATCACTTACAAATTCCAAGAGTAAAGTGTTTACAAACCTTAAGACACTATATAAATGCCAAACAGCACTGCCTAAAATATATTTAAGCTTGTGTGTGTTTATAAGTATGTGTATGTACTGTATGGTTCTTTTCTTCACTATGATATAAAATGATTTGATAAATTAGGACTGGTTAAGTGAATAGGGAATTGTGAGCAGTAACTGGAACAGATTGATACTGAAACCTGATTGAGGCTTTATAAACTTGTAAGTAGCTAGGGACATACACACATACATACATACATGTAACATAACCATACCTACATATATATACATGGTCATTTTTATTTATTTGATTATAATATACAGTGAATGTGTATATATTATTTTGCATGTATACATGTATTTGTGCATGCATTGTGTGTAGCTCCCTAAATAATCATAATCTAATAAAGCCTGATTTATATTCAGTAGTGTGTTCAAGTTAATACTCTCAGCATTTATGTGTATATACATGAAGAGCAGCATGGTCTGTGAATATATATGTATATGTATATACATATACACACACACACACACACACACACACACACATAATCTTTTTTTTTGCAAGGCAATCCAGGTTAAGTGACTTGCCCAGGGTCACACAGCTAGTGAGTATCATGAGTCTGAGGCCAGATTTCAACTGAGGTCCTCCGGACTCCAGGACCTGTGCTCTATTTACTGTGCCACCTGGCTGCCCCTTATATATGTAGTCTTGGATATTATTTAGGGGACTGTACCTTCCAGGAGTAAGGAAGTGATAATTCTATTATACTTTGCCCTTGTCAGTCAACATCTGGAGTGTTGCATCCTGTTCTATGTAGCAAAGTTTAGAAATAAAATTGATAAGATAGAGCATCTACAAGAGAGCGACCAAGATGGTGATAGACCTTTATTTCTTGCCATATCAGAAGTGGTTGAAGAAAAGGGGAGGATGTTTATCTTGTAAATGAGAAAACTCAGAGGGCCTTTGAGAGTCCACAAGTATTTTAAAGGACATCACATGGAAGAATGATTAGACTTGTCGAAGCTGTCACAGTGGGCGGAATCAGGAGAATTGTATAGAGATTTTACAAATATGGATTGAAACTTGAGTTAAAGAAAAAAATTCCTCATAACTAATGCTATCCACGAAATAGAATATGTATTTCAAGAGGTGATGGACCCCTCATTGGTGAGGCCAGATGACCATTTGTATTTGTCAGGTATGGATTTGTGTGTGTGTTTGTGTGTATATGTGTGTATGTGTGTGTGTTTGGGGGAGGTGTTTTCCAGATTTAGATTGGATTAATTGGTTGTTGAGGTCCTCAACACCTTTGAAATCCTTTGATCTTTAGTTTCTGAAGTTTAAGGCTTACCCCAGTGTGCCTAAATTACCTCTACATCCCCTCCCACTTGGATAGAGGTGGCTTCCTTTGATTGGATACCTGCATCTTTAAAACTGGCAAGATTGAGCCACTCATTCTCCTTTCTGTTTCTTCTCTTTCTGCTGCTCTCTTTTGCTCAGTATTATCTTTTTATTTGAAATGGTAAAGATCTCGGTTCACCTGCTGTAGGGATACCATGAACTGAACTAGTGAGAGGAAAAGGACTTTTCCTCCCCTGCTCTCTCTTTTACTCCAACTCTGAAAAATGGACCTGGGGGTGTTTGTTTCTCATCTGCACTGTTTGTCCTTCTCAGTTTCAGGTGCCAGACATGATCCCCACGAGACAGTGGAGTTTGAGCCATGGTGACATTGAATCCAGGATTGAACATTTATAGGCAGAGTTGTATGGATATCCAGCCCAGCATAGAAAACCTAAGAACCCAGAGTGCCTGGGACTCAATCCTGAAGGTGGGTTTTTGGATTTTAAATTGAGGCTGTGCTCTACAGGAACTGAGCTAAGCTATGAATCTAATTTCCTCAGAGACTAAGGTGGTACAGGAGGAGAGAAGGATTATGCCTCCCACTTATTTGGAAACTAGGTTTGTGTGTCTGTGATTATATCTTGAAGTAATTGTTTCTGTGTGAAAGCAAAACTGACTATTAGTGTTTAAATGTAATTGGGATGTAAAGGACTATCACTTACAAGTAAGGGAACATCATTGTTAGGGGATGGAGTCATTTGTAGACGTCCCAGACACCCTTTAATCCTCTTAAGAGTACCAGAGAACCCTGGAGGAGCAAAAAGGGAAAATTAACCTACTTGACCCTAAAACTATGGAAACCAAGGTAATTTGTGCTACATATAAGAGTGAAAGGCCCAAATTTATCCCAGGTGAGGCCCAACCACCGCAGCTTGAAAGGCCAGTTAAATTAGAGTTCACATCCCTTGGGGTTCCATGGTTTTCCAGTACTCTTATGGAGATTGATCTCTCTGTCATTGGCTCCAGCCCCCATTAATGCTGTTCCTTCAGTTATAAGAGCTGGTCCCCTATACCTCAACTCTCTTAGCCCCTACAAGTCAGATGGTTTTTATGCAGAAATATTTATTCAAAGATGTAATCACAAATAATCCCTTTGTACCACTTCAATTTCCGGGGAGGGAAAAGAGATTAGATTCATAGCTTTTTTCCTCAGAACACAGAGCAAGTTCCAATTCTAAAACCTCTCAGAGGCTAGAGTTCTAGGCACTCTTCTCAGAGCTTCCACGCCAGGGTGGTTGACTGCGCCATCTTGCCTGCATTCCTGATGCAAAGTTTGCCACGGCTCAAACTCCCAATCTCTTGGGGACCACCTCCAGCCACCTAAAACTGAGAAGCACAAACGATGCAGAACAGAAACAAACATAGCCTAAGTCCATTTCATAAAGCCAGGGTAAAAGAGAGGAAGCAGGAGAAGGAAAGTCTTTCCCCTCTTACCAGTTCAAATCATGGTATCATCACCATGGATGAATAGGGATTTTTATGCTTCAGACACAGGAGATAAGAATGACTAAAAGAGAGTGGTAGACAGCGAAGAGAAAAGAGAGTGAGCAGCTCAGAAAAGTTAGTTTTAAAGATGCAGGCAGCCAATGAAAGGAGGCTACATGAACCTACCTGGTAGGTGATAAAGAAGTATTCATGTTAGGCAAGTTGGACATCCCCAGGCAAACTCAAGTAATACAAAGATGAAATTGAGGCACAGGGAAGTTATGCCATTTGCTTGCAGTCATATGATGAGTTAATGTTGGACATGGACTCAATCCTAGGCATCCTTTATATAGTTTTCTCTCTGTGTGTCTGTTTCTCTCTGTTTTTCTCTTTTTTCCCCATATTATGTATGAATATTGTGCATATGCAAGCATATGTGTATATATAATAGCTGCAATACGTATACAAGTATATACAGATGTATATATGTATACATGCATGTATGCATATACCATATATCTATTCAGAAATTTGCATGTGTATAACTATGTATGTATGTACACATATAAGTATGTATGTATGTAAACATAAAAGTATATATGTATGTATATATGTGTACAAGTATATATGTATGTATATATGTGTCTATATATGTATGTATATGCACACCATGCATTTATTTGGAAACAGCTTTTGTTCTTTTTCTTTTCTCTATTCTTAATGCTTTTTGCAACACTTTCTAATTTAGAGCCATCTGCAAATTCTATCTATAAATCTTCTTTTGGGTTATTTGCCAAAAGATATTAGTGCAATCTAATTTGAGCAACCACATTGGCAGCACCCTGCTAGGCACCTCCTCTTACTGCAGTCTGTTGCCATTTATCATCACCCAGAGCTTTGGAACCTTCAGCCATTTTTCAAGGCAGGTGATTTTATTTGTATAGATGCCATTTCAGTTAATTTTACAAGTAAGATTCCATGAGATACCATCAAACGCTTTGTTAAATTCCAAATTGATAACATCTGCTGCATTCACTTTATTGACTAATTTTGTTATTCTATCAAAAAGCCAACATATTTTGTTCTTTATAAACCTTTGCTACTTATTGCTCATGATAGCAGATGACACTCAAAGTCATGTATTAGCATTTCTTTTTCTTTTTTTAGTATTTCTTTTTCTTTTGTTGTTTTTAAGTTTTCTTTGGTCATTCTACTAAGAATTTAGGTCATTATTGCTAATATCTAAGATAACTCCTTGAAACTTTTCAATTTTGATCTTTCTATCTTTTAAAAACTAATATCAAATCCTTCCAATGGTTTCTTATACATTTTACTCCCATGTATTAAGCAATAACTCTACACCAAACGTTTACCTCTGAAGTAAAGGTGACCTGGGACTTTCATGGACTAAGTGCAACCTCTGTCAGGTCCTACCACCCAGGAAAGATTTCATACACTGCTCTCATCATGATTAGGATTCAAATATAGGTTAGCAAAGAGAGGCTACTCATCAGAAGATTAGACATAAATTATAATTTTTATTGTTGCTGTTTTTACAACAATTCATTAACTTATCTACTGATGATCTGATGAATTGGAACAATCTTTATCCTCTTCTCTGAAAGAAAGTAGTTTATTGCTCAATGGAATGGCGTTTTTCCTCTCTCCAAGAGAACCAGGATATTAGACAAAAGACCTAACACAAGGTAATGGCATGTTTCTCATTACTTCAAAGGCAGGAGATTGGTGCATAATGGAATGGCATTTATCCTCTTTCCCTAAAGAGGCTGGAAAACAGGCAAGAGACCAAGGGTCAGAAATGATGCTTTCTACTCTCTAGAGATAAGGTTTTTTTTTTCACTTATTCTGTCCTACTGGTTCTTTTAATTAAACTTCTTATGTTTCAATTTTTGGGATGCTTCCAAGTTAAAAATTCTATTCACATCTTTTTTGGGGGACAAGCATGCTCAAAATGCCCTTGATTAAGTATATGTCCCTTATTGATGATTAAGCTCATGTTAGCAAGATATGTAAAGCATATCATGGATACTGAAGACACAGAAGGGAGAGTTCATGACACCAAAAACCTTTGCATTGTCAAATGGTTCAATATATAAAATGGATATATTTTTATTGGTGGAGATGGTTCTGCAGAAAACGCATTAACATCTGCTTTGCTATTACACCCTAAGGACCACTGGACCTTTCTATCTTCCCTGTAGCTGAATCTTTCTAAATAATGTTGTTTCTCCTTATTACAAGTTGAGCTCCTTGAGTACAGGGTCTACCTTGATTTTCTACTTACCTTTCCGAGATAATTACAATGATTCATTCAACATACTATACTCACTTTCTAAAATCTTTCATTCATTCAATAAATATATATTAGGTCATTGTTGTTAGTCCTTCCTTTGTGAAGAGGACTAAAATATCATCACAGGGTGATGTCTTGACTTATATATGACTTGAATTTAAGTGAGGCAGAGTTGCACAAAAGAGTCAACTTTACTGTCTCTTGGAGAGCCCAGTGGCAAGATAAAAGTCAAAATGACTGTCAGTGGCCTGGTATGCAGAGGATGACCTTGGCATCTTTGATGCCTGACTAAACTCTAAGCATTCAACAATTCCTGCATCAGTCACCTTTGTAGATGTTGGAAAAAATTGCTTAAATGTGCCCATTCCATCAGGGAAAGTCTTCACATGCTTGGGGTAGACAATCTCTTAACTCACCAATGGGTTTCAGGCCTATTTGTTACCCTCAACCGTGTTTAGCCGATATGCCAAGACCATGCTACAGGTTCTTGGAGCCACAGGTGAGAGTTCAGTGACAGGCAGACACCAAAGCTGAATGAGCAGTCATGGGTTATATGGGATGTTCATGGATTTATTAGGTATTTAATGTACAAAGTACTGTACTAGGCACTCCACATCACATGAATGACATCTTAAATATCTACAATCATGCTTCATTTGCACTTCTAAAAGAAGTTGGCTACATGCACCAAAAATAAGAGCTGTTATTTGGAATACTCAGAATCCAAGGGCTACAGAGGATTATTCCTCACCCCAGGGAGGCTAAAATAAGATTGGAAAAGATAAGCTATAATTTAATGTTATAAGCAAACAAAAAGATAATAGAGAGGGTTGAGCATGATAGGCTAACAGAATGTGGGAAAATTACTGAATAGAATGAATGCCAGAGGATGTACAAATTATATGATAGAGATTAATAATGCTATAGCACAGATTAACTTTTTATATCACTGATTTTTTTTTTGTTTGGGTAGCATGTTTTAATAGGAAAAGCTTATATGCACAAGATAGAGGGTTATTTTTCTCTGTTATCTCTGCTCTCTTGGTTTAGCAGTAACCTAAAGAGAAAATGACTGCAAAATATCAATAGACTATATTGAGACCAGGGAATTGTGTCTGAATATCTGTACACAATTCATGCTGAAAGACAGCAGTATATGCAGTATAATGCCCTAGAAGAATAAGGCTAGATTAGGAGATTGATGAAACTGTCCATGCATTTTTATTTTCTTTATTACCACTGCTCATTTGTAATAGTTTTAATAATGCACAATGCACTTTTAAATCAATTGGAGGATGGATGAATTGTACTTGAAATATGACCTCTGTTCCCTTCTTCCAAAGAAGAGAAAAGAGTGATAATATAGATTACAGAATTTCTGGATGGTAGATAAATTCTAAATACAGCAATATCCCTGTTTCTGTCATTTCCAACATAAGCTATAGTTCTAATATAAAAAATACATTTTTGTACTTCTTTTTGCATCTTTTTAAATAAAACTTTAATGCAATTGCATTGCAACTTTGATGCCACAGTTGCACAGAGTTTTAGATACTGGGTAGAGTGGTGGCCTGGAATCAGGAAGATTTAGGTTCAAGTATGACCTCTGATATTTATTAGTTGTATGAATATAGGAAAACCACTTAATGTTTTTGAGTATCAGTTTCTATGATTTATAACATGGAAATGAAATTTAAGGATTATTATTATTATTATCTTAGAGGCCACCTCAGAGTAAGAAGATCTGGGTTCAAGTTTTACTAGTACATATTAGCCATGTGATATTGGGAAAACAAAATCTCTGGCAACTTTCTGAAGATAAGCAGAGCATTTTCATACACTTTGTCTTAAGGGATTTTCCTCCCTTACTGGGATTTCCCTATTCCAATGAAATCAAAGGTCAGTTTCGGTCCCTCAATAACCACCCCCCAAAACCAACCAAACAAAATTATTGGATTCTTACTTAGAATAAATAAGTCACTAGTAATGCTTTGCAAAATTTAAAATATATAAATGTCAAATGGTTTTCTTTCCTATCCCCATTTTTGGGGGGATGGATCCTGAAGAAAAACTGAGGAGAAACATTTGCTGTTGTTCAATTGTGTCTGACTTTTTGTTACCTTATTTGGGGTTTTCTTGGCAAAGATATTGGAGTGGTTGGTCATTTGCTTCTCTAGCTCATTTTACAGATGAGGAAGCTGAGGCAAATGGGGTTAAATGACTTTCCAGAAACACATGCATAGTAAGTGTCTGAGTCCAAGTTTGAACTCAGGTCTTCCTGACACCAAGGCTGGTACTATATTTATAGCACCACCTAATTGCCCCAAAGAAACCTCAGAAAGTTAATTCGATAGGACATTTGCTATCTCATAATAAGGTCAATGTTCCTGATTCAAATACATTTATTTTATAAAATAGATTTTATAGTTATCTATTGTTTTATTTCCTACATTTCTTCCTGTATTTTTCCTCCCTCAGCCCCTCCCAGAGAGCCAACCCTTATAATAAAGACTTTTTTTAATGAAAAAGAGAAAGAAAAGAAAAATAATTCAGCAAAACCAAACAATGCGTTGAAAAAGTTGGAGGTTATATGTAATATTCTGCAAACAAGGGACCCCAAATCTGCAAAACAGTGCAGGCAGATATCATTTCATAATTGCTTTTGGGGGGGCAAAGTTGTTCTTCATAATTTCAAAATATTTATTTTTCTTTTGTGCCTATTGTTCTTTCAACTTACATTGTTGTAGTTACTGTGTATATTTTTTCATGGTCCTCACTTCACTTTGTATCAGTTCATGTAAATCATTCCATGCTTCTCTGTATTTATCATGTTCACTACTTCTTATAGCACAGCACTATTTAATTATATTTGTGTGTAATTACCATAATTTGTATAACATTTGTTTAATTGATGAACACCTAATTTGTTTCCCATTCTTTGCTACCACAAAAAGTGCTCTTATAAGTATTATTGCTTAGATGGAGTTTTTCTTTTTGGCAACACCCTCCTCGGATATATACTCCATTTAATTTTCAGTTCCTCTTATTTACTTATCATATTCTAATTTCAATTATAGATATTTATGTATATTACTTATTAGCTCCACTGTATTATAATCTCCTTGAAGAAAGGGGCCACATCTCATTTTTCTCTGTCCCTTCCTATAGATACCACATTATATCACCCAGAATATATACCTAATATTTGTTGTGATTTGCTGAATGAAAGAATCAAATAATTATAGGTTGACCTCAATTACTCTTTATCTCAATTACTAGACTCACTAAAATTAGTGCGTTGCAAAGATAAGGAATGACTCCCCTGTATTTTTTGGGAACACTATTTATACACAATATCTTAATATAAAAGTGAATCCAATATGCTACATAAATACATTCATATTTATTTTGATAGGTGGGTTAGTACCACAGTAGATTCAGGAAGAAATCATTTTCTTAAAGGTTTGCATAATGTTTCATGTAGACAGAGAACAGGCCTCAGAGTTAGGAAAAATTGGATTCAAATCCTCCTGCATCATATTAGCTGTGAGATTGTCCCAAGAAACTCTTTAGGAATCTAAGGTGCTGAGCATTTGCTGACTTATAGTCATAGTGGATGGTCTCTTCACTAGGTATGGCTTAAACCAATGAATTTATAAGTCTACATCAAGCAAAACCAAATCCTTGAAAAAGAGAATTTAGTCAAGCTCTGGAAAATAACGTGCAGTATAGGTCTGTTGCCATGACATAGCATAGCTGGAAGAGTCAGTTACATCATCTTAAATTAAATTTTGAATATTTCCCCAAGATTCAGCTAGGTTTGCCTTTTGAACCCCAGTGGATTTCAAGACATCTATAAATATTAATATTATCATTTACAATATAACTAATAGATGTATATTTGTTCAAAAGTCATTTAACTTCTCTGGGCCCACAATTTTCTCATAATAAAAGGAGAAGTTTGGATCAGATTATCTTCATGGTATATGTCAGCTCAAAGTTGTCTTTTTAAAAAATTGTAGTTATTTGTTAAAATGGCTAAATATCAACATAGCTAGTACAAACATATTTGTTTAACTAAAACAAGCTTCATGAAGTAATACAATATTGGATATATTTTAGTATCTTTCTCCCTAATTATTTAACTGTTTTTATCTTTTATTAGAAGATTCCTTTGCAGCCCAACCTGTTTCCCTTAACTTGAGGAATCCATTTCCTCCTGAGATATATCTCTGGCTCTGGGTTCCAGATCAGCTTATCATTGAAAAGGCATTTCTGGATGATCCTCAGCATTCAGTAGATATTGGTACTTAAGTCTGGGGAACCATTTATTTTATTTCAGTATGTACTCCCTTGCTTCTAAAATAATCTCCCCCTCCTCACGATTTAAAAATCCTTCACGAAGGAGGATAGAAGTAGAATCAGCTTCAGAGTCTGTCTTCTGGGAAATGAAAATAGATATTTCCTGGATTACTCTGATTCTGATAGCATCTATGGTGCAATGCACAGGAATTATTTAAGTGCAAGTCTTGTCCACATTTGGAATCTAGTGCCACAGTTCATGGTGTACTGTAAAAATAGTGGCGGCATTGCACAAAACAAAAATGGCAAGAATAACTGGATCAGATCATACATACATAAAAAGGTCGGTGCTGGCATTACACAATGCTTTTGGCAATGAGGGAAAAAGTAAAGATATTTAAAAGAGGAGATATATTGAATGAAAAAAATAAGTTTTTAAAAGATGATCAGGATTTTCTTAATAAAAGAGGAGATACATTGAATGAAAAAAATAGGTTTTTAAAAGACGATCAGGATTTTCTTAATAAATCTATAAGCCTACTTATACTTACTACTTACATACTTATATGTGTATATATATATATTATAAATACTTATATTGCCTAAACTTAATACTTACATTAAATCTATAAGCCTACTTATATTCACAAAATCCTTATGAGCACAATTTACATTTGTCAGCAGCATCCCTGATGAAAAATATGAAATACAAGTAGACTGGCTATTTCAAAGTATTTTCTCCAGAAGCTCTATCATTATATTCAATCAACACAAGTTTATAAAGTGTCTGTTATATACCATGCACTTTACTAAACACTATGGATGTGAAGAAAGGCAAAAAAAAAAATTCACAAAATTATTTTGATTCTTCCTCTTCTCTCCACTCACACTGCTACTACCCTGGTATAGTACCCCATGACCTCCTGCCTAAACTATTATAATAGAATCCTAAATGGTCTTCCTCCCTCCAATAATTTCCCTCTCCAATTCTCTCTTTACAAAGCTATTAAAAATAATTTTCCTTAACTACAAGTCTGACTCTTGCTCAGAAATCTTCAATGACCCCCCTCCTATGGTATTTTGAACAAAATAAAAAAATCTTTAGTCTAGAACTTAAAACCTTTCACAATTTGTTTCAAAATTATTACCTTTCACACACTGTTTTCCAGCTACATGGGATTACATGCTGCCTCTTAAACTTTGAATTCTGGACATCTGATTAAGTCATTTAACCTCCAAGTATTCTAGGCAATAATCTCTAAGACATCAAATTACAGAGAAGTTTCTGACATGAATTTACAGAGAAATTACCTATACCAATGAAATCCAGATTAGGATAAGTCCAGTCCCTATCCTATCTCTCCTCCATTTTTGGAACACTTTGGGAGCTCTGTTATTCATAATCCTCATCTTCTGTAAAGTTTCAGCTCCTATGTCATGCCTTCCAAGATTTCTTCTCTGACCTCCCTAGCTGAAAATGCTCTCCCCTTTCTCAACTTGGGCTAAGTTGCCTTGCCTAGATCTCTTCCTTGTACTCACAAGTCCATATCACTTATTATATTCATCTATGTACCTCTTATATCCCCTGTCACCTTCTCAAATACAAGCTCTTTAAGGGCAGGCATATTTTTTCTATTTGCCTGAAATAGCACCATGAATATAGTAATCATTTAATGCATGTTTATTATATGAATAGTTAATAATTGTGTTTCTAACACATAGGATCTCTGTAGGTATTTTACTCATGGCTATATCTGGTCATATCACTCTACTCAAAAATTTTCAGTCAGTGGCTTCCTCTTGCTTATCTAGCAAAGTTCAGATGTCTGTCTGATTTTAAAGCTTTCTGAAATTATAACCTCCACTCTCCAGTTTCAAGCCTTAGCTCATTTTTCTCCCCTACATACAATCCATGGTCTGATAAGGTTTGTGTAAGTCAAATTTTGGTAAATACAGGCACATTTTTAATATGGCAATCATTTTTAATGACTTAATGAGACTGGGGCTTCCTTCTGCACAGCAAAAAGTTCATTTATAAAACAACAATTTCCATTCTCAACTTATCTTTTTTTAAGTCAGCATTTTCATATATTGGCTTTACTTGAAGTAAGGAAAGCCTTTCTGAAACATTTTTTTTTCTTTTTTAAGGCAATTGGGATTGAGTGACTTGCCCAGGGTCACACAGCTAGTACGTGTCAAGTGTTTGTTCTGAGGTCAGATTTGAACTCAGTTCCTCCTGACTTCAGGGCCGGTGCTCTATCCACTGAGCCACTCAGATGCCCCTTTTTTAATATATTTTGTTGTTGTTGTTTTTGTGGGGGTTTTTAAATTTTTTTTTTCTTTTTTAAGGAGGAAAGCCTTTCTGGAACTATAACTAACTAACAGAGAGATAATGAAAAGCTTAAAGGAGATAGATTAATCCTGGAATAAAGGTGTGAAATCTAAGGCACTACTTAAGGAGTTAAAGACGTCTTGAATTAGGAAGTTAGGGAACATGAAAATGGGATTTTAGGTTCAATATCTGGAAACTTGAATGCTCTTTCCTATTTATCTTCATCATCCATTTTCTAGTAACATTCTGCTCCAAGTAGGACCAAGGACCCTACAGGAATATTTTCCAGGAGAGGTGTGCTCTGCTAAGACAGAGCAATCTTATTGCAATATGCGTGACTTTTGCATTTCCGTGTACTGCCTGCTGATCTGAACCTACTCAAATCCTCTCCAGAATGATTAACAAGGCACTTGTTCATCCATCTACCACTCAAATAGTATGGTAATCCCATGCTCCTGGTGGACCATTTGATAATCTATATGACTGAACTTTCTCCAAATCATTTCTGCTTATCTCTATAATAGGCATCCAATGAAATCCCAACTTTCAAATTCTGAACATTTAGATAATTTATAACTTGGAAGGAAAATGCCCCCCTCAGGCAACATAATAGCGTCTCTCTCATTCTGGTTATTCATGTGCCAGGCTCATGTCCTGATCACAGAATTTAATGAAGTATCATTTCACATCAACATCTGTAGGATAATAGCAAATTATTCTCTATTCCACAATGCTTCCTCCCTGCCTTCTACTCCCCCAAAGGAATTAAACAAGGTTAAGGGCAAAGCTTTAAACTTCACAGGGGGGAGAAGCAAATTAGACAAGAGAAATCCAAGGCAAATTAATGTTTGGGTATATTTCAATGAACAAGAGCAACAATAACACTTCTAATTTAAACCAGAGCTAACATAAACAGCAAGGCCAAGGGTGTCCTTAGGTTTTCTTATCTCAAAGAAAGCGGGAATGGAAGTTAGCACAAAAAAGCCTTAAAATGCAATTTCATGGAGCCAAATACATTTTATCCCCCTCTCTGAATGTTTTGTTAAAGGACCAGAATTCCAGCTCGAGAATTCCTCAAGCAGTTACGTCAGCTCAAGTCAAATTAGATACAACAGTGCGGTACAAACTGGTATTCTGGAATATGACGATGCTATTCTCTAGGAATTTTGAAGTGACATCCAGTGGAGCAGCAAGGAATTCTCTCAGCTCCCAAAGAGGAAATATTATAATAATACCCATTATTGTGAATACTTCTATACAAATTAGCACAAATTACTAAGTACTCCTTTATCAATGTCTTTTTTAGCCTGCTACCATTGATACAAGAAGGAACATGGTGAACTGGCCTTAGTACCAAGAAAACCAGGGAGCAAGTCCTATCTTTTATACATACTAGCCCTTTAACCATGGGCAAGTCACTTTAACTATTAGTGCTAAAGGAAATTCTCTAAGAATACAAATTATAGATAAATTGCATGTCTACATTGGTGGCATTTCCTCAACCATTGTTCCATAGACAAATGAAATCACAGAACATTCACCCCCCAAAAAAAAAGCATCCAAAAACATAGATGCAGGCCCACGCCCATCCAATTGCATTGTCCACAAAATAAAGATTTCAAAATACTGATTTCCAAAATGAAGATATGTCCTGAAATCACACTCTGCCGGATGGTAAGAAATGAAATGCTAATGTTGTCATAGCCCCATCTATTCCCTTATTAATAACCTGTCTCCTGAAATATCTATATTCACACACTGCTCCAGCAATCTCCTATAATGCAAAACCATGGGCTGTCCCCTGCATTGTATCTCTTCATTGTCCTTAACTCAGCAGTCCTCAATATTAGTAATTATTTGGCCTCTCTCCATCATCCTACATCTTCTCAGTTATAGAAACATAAAACTTTTGAGTTAAAAAGGCCTTGGACATAGCCTAATTCAATGCCTTCATTTGCTGCATAATAATCTAAAGCCCAATTTATTCAAGGATGCAGAGATTATTAGAGGCATACCCAATTCTCTTAGGTTTAAATTATACTTTATTGATGTCTTTTCCAGTGTTATTTATGTTACTCAGGTATTTTCAAATCTGATTCAAAACTCTGTTTCTTGCACAATACCATATTTATCTAACATTCTACCCCCCCAGCATCCTACTTTGTTGGGAAAATTGAGGCCATCCTGTGAGAGCTCTCTAATCCTAATTCTATCTCACTCATTATTTTAGAGTTACGTCTGCTCTCTCCTACTTCTCAGTTAGAAGCTAGACCCACTTCTCATTAATTTGAATCCCTCTAACTATCCTTTTGATTCCAATAGATTAAATCAACCAGCAAGCATTTATTTAGTGCCTATAATGTACCAGATATTATCTTGGAACTCTCTACCCCTTCTTTCTGGATTTTGGTCCAGTAGTCATCTCCTTTTTCTCATGAGCTCTCTATTTACTACTCACCACTGGCTCCTTATCTTCCAACAAACAACTTTAGTTCTTCCCATTCATAAAAGAAACAAATGCTTTTACTTTACCTTTCCATTCCATCCAGGAAATACCTTCATTGATTGAAAAGCAAGTGTCTACACCTGATGTCTCTACTTCAATGACTAACTTGTCTTCAATCTTTTGCAGGAGGGTGTCTGTCCTTACAATTCTACTGAAAATGCTTTCTGAAAGGCCACCAAATATTTCCAAATCATTAAATCCAAGGGTCTTTGTTTTTGGCACTATCTTTCTTGCCTTCTCTGCAGCTTTTGACATTTTTGAACATCTCCTCAAACAGGATATTTTTTTCATCTTTCAGCTTCAAAGACATCACATTCAACTGCTTTCCTCCTACCTCTCTAACTATTCCTCTTCTTTCAGTGTCTTCTTTTTGGCCTCTCAACCTCCTCATCAACTTTATTCTATTTTCTCTTTACACTTTGGCATCATCAATGCTCTCACAGCTTTAACTGCACCCCTTTATGCAAATGATTACCAAATTTACATTTCAAATTCTTGATCATTCTTCTGAGTTTCAACATCGCATCTCCAATTGCTTATAGGACTGCTCCAGCAAATGAAAACAGTTGTACTTCCATCTCAATAATGCTAGTTCATTATATATCCTCTTAAATCCTCCTGACTACTCCATTTCTATCTGCTGCATAACCTTTCAACCATTCTCCTTTCTATGGTATTGGGTTTATCTTTGACTCTTTCCTCTGTCACTTCTTTCCAATCAGTCACCAAGCTTTTTAGGTTTCACCTCTTCAGCTTCTCGTATCTGTTCTCTATTACTACCATCATCCTAGTATAAGCCCTGATTATCCTTTGCCTGGACTATTTGAATTAGCCTGCTTACACAACTCCCCACTTTCCCTGTCTCCTCAATTCTTATTCATCCTTTTTACATAAGCTAAAATACTCTTTCACATGGCTATATTTGGTCATATCATTCTACCAAAAAACTTTCAGTCAGTGGCTCCCCCTATTGCTTACCTAACAAAGTTCAAATGTCTGTGTTATTTTAAAGCTTTCTGAAATTATCACCCCCCACTCTCCAATTTCAAGCCTCATCTCATTTTCCTCCCCTGCATACAATCCATGGTCCATCTAAATTGGACTGTTCTCTGCCTTCCAGACACATGCTGTGCTTTTCCTTGGAGTGTTCCCTATACCTAGAATAACTTCTCTACTTTTTTTTGCTTATTTAATTCCACCTGTTTCAAAGGTTGAAGCCAAGAGGCAAGCCATAGCTGATAACTGCTGTAGAACCTAAAAAGAGGCCATGTGAACTAAAGTCGACAGATACCCCACAATGCTTGTTGGTATTAGATGGCACACATTACCTGTGAGGGGGGAAAACACAGAAGAGAGGTACAGAGAATTCCATTCAGATTGGTCACATGCCCACGACCTGTTACACACATATCACATAGAATGATATAATGATCTGAGTTGAAGCTTTCTATGCTATATTGTAGAGAGGCAGCTAGGTGGCTCAGCGGATAGAGCGCTGGGCCTGGAGTCAGGAAGACCTGAGTTTAAATCCAGCATCAGACATCTACTAGCTATGTGACCTTGGGCAAGTTACTTAACCTCTTTTTGTCTTAATCCACTGTAGCAAAAAATGGCAAACCATTCCAATATCTTTGTCAAGGAAACACCATGGACAGTGTGGTCCATGGGTTCATGAAGTATCAGACATGACTGAACCACAAATACTTCACCATAAGGATCTTGGGAAAACTGACTCCATCTTATAAAATTTTGCCTTTATATTGCCCACACAGCACCTAGCATACCATAATAGTCACTTAATAAAAGTCTGAGGTTTTTTTTTTTAGTGGTCTCTTTCTTTTGAATTAAACCAAAACATATTATTGGATTTAAAAAAAAAAAAAACTGAATGGCTTATGGGAACCAATCTCGTTACTTTATGTTAATATTTTGTATATGCCAATGTGTTTGAGTATATCTGCACATGTGGGTAATACATATGTGACATGGATCTATGATTTTGTTCATGTAGCAAACTTTGGGTGAGAAAAACCCTCAAAAGATGACACTCCACCAACATAAACAACTCCATTCTCTAACTGCAACTTATACAGTTCCTTGGTACACTCTGAGCATAAATGACCTGACCATGGTCACAGCCAGTATACATATGCATGCGTGTATGTATGCATGCATATGTGTGTGTGTGTATAGATGTGTATGTGTGTGTGTGTGTGTATGTGTGTGTGTGTGTGTGTGTGTGTGTGTGTGTGTGTGTGTATTTTTCCTGGCTCCAAGGCCAGTTCTATATCTATCACATCATGGTGCCTCTGAATATGAAAATACTATTTCATACATTGCTTGGGAGTGAAATCAAATCTATTTGTTCACTTATACCTGAATTGGCCACTTTTGTCTCCTCACAAGACTGTAAAAGCCTTGACTGCAGGGAAAGGATCTAATTGAGACTATGAAACTTCACTGTTATCTACTGCAATGCTATGAGGCCTTTGGAATGTTTATTGTTGTTGATAATGGTGGAGATAAATAAAACAGATGATAATTAGAAACATGATCATATAGTAAGAATACAAAACGTATCCCTCAGATATTAAATCATTTTTTTCCATATTTCTTAGTTGTAAATTAGACATGTTTTCAAGTTGTACTCACTCCTGGGAGCCACTCTATTAAGTTACTGCTTCTGCATGCCACAAAGTTCAGTAGTTACTTAAAGCTAGAAGAGGAGCAAAGGTAGGTAGGATGTGCCTCATTTAGATACATGGACTTGCTTACATTCTGTATTAACTGACATGTAGTGAAAGGAAGCAATATTTCTGTATTTAGATTTAGAGCTTTGTACAAACATGCTATGTGTATTTAAACATTGAAGTTTGTCTTAATTAGCAGACGACTTGATACAAAATGACAAAAAAAAATAGGGCAAGGTGTTTTAATTTGCATTCCTTTAACTGGTACCGATCAGGCATTTTTTGTACTGTTGTTTTCAGAGCTAGTTCTGGGGGTTTGGAAGTTTTTGGTGCTTGCAAGGTGGTGTGATCTAGAGAAAGGTGTGGCCGCTGCTGTACTGGTATGCTTTCTGGTCCCTACCCAGGAAAGCCTCTGATCCCTTGATACTGTGATTGAAATTGTTCCTCAGGGTCCCTACTCCCTTACAACCAGCAGTGACACTGCTCTCTGGATCCCGGTCCCTTGGAGCCAGAAGTGACACTGTCCCTCAGGGCTCTTGCTCCCTCTAGATAAAAAGTGCTCCTCTCCGCTCTTGAGTTATAGCCCCCAAATGGGTATAGACAATGGATTTTCCAGTGTCTGCTGCTGCATCCAGTGCTAGCACAGGGGTCCCCTGTAAATCTCTTTCTGACCTGTCTCCAGGTGCCCTTACTGTCTATGGCTTGAGAGCTTCCAAAGCTGTTTCTTCTGGTGCCACTACATAGTCCCACCACTGGTGTTTCATTCGTGTGGGCTTCTTTGGGTCAGTCTCTACCTTTGTGTTACAGATATCTCTTTCTGACCTCCTAAGTTGGTTTGGGCTAGAAGAATGTCTCACTCTGACCTTCTGTTGGTGCTGCTACTCTAGAATGTGATTTGAGGTATTATTTTAAAGTTTTTTGAAGGGGACTGTTAGGAGGACTCAATTGAAAGCTTTTTCTTTTCTTTTTTTTTAAAGGCAATTGGGGTTAGGTGACTTGCCCAGGGTCACACAGCTAGTAAGTGTCAAGTGTTTGGTCTGAGGCTGGATTTGAACTCAGCTCCTCCTGACTCCAGCTCTATCCACTGCACCACCTAGCTGCCCCGAAAGCCTTTTCTATTATGCCACTTGTTGCTGGCCCCTTCTGATTGTTTTTATATTGTTATTTTCTTGGGTAAGGGCACCTTCATGATGCTATGCATGGTACTTTTCCCTGGTACAAGAATTCTGGCTCCTTGCTGTAGGTCATGCCCCTTGTTGAAATAAGCAATTTCTTGGTCCCTGTGACTAGGGGGAAGTTTTTGATGAAGATTGAAAACATTGAGGGGGATCTATTCCATGGTGGCTTATAAAACCAACTGATGAAAATTCTCCTGAGGATTTGTTGTGGTGGTGGTGGTGGTGATTACAGCGAATGATTTTTTTCTCCCTTAGTCTTTCATGACATTGGAGGAAGGGGATTTCTTACCCCTCCTTGCAATGCCAATGGCAGCTATGACGACATGGTAACAAGACTGTGCTTGACTAGACATGCCACAGTCTCTGGGCACTTGCTACTTCTGCCTTTATGTTTCTTCCTCTGAATCCAGGTCAATGAACAATTGTTATAAGAAATGAATGTTTCCAAAGCCTTGGTGGCTACATCATGAGTTCAAACTGTTGGCTGTCCATTAAAAGATAACTGCTATACCAGCACACCTCTGGATCATTCTAACTGGACCTTTCTGTTGCTTGAATAACTGAAAAAACTATTCCTGACTCCTCAGGAAATCCAGACTTGTGAGTTTTCCAGGCAGTATACCTCTTTAGTGAATGTGAAATAGTAATCTTAGCTATTTCATCAGTCCCACAAAAATTGACTTTACCTTCTAAGAAACTATAGTCATTGTAAAGGGCCATTGTTTTCTGTTTTTATTAATTTCTTTATGGTTACAATTGAGTTGTTTATGCCTAAAGACAGCTAGGTGGTACAACGGTTAAAGTGCTAGGCTTAGAGTTAGGAAGACTTGATCCAAATTCAGACGCTTACCAGCTGACCTAGGCAACTTGCTTAATCATTGTTTGCTTCAGTTTCCTTAAGCTATAAAGATAACAATGGCATCTACTTCACAGAGTTGTGAGATTTAAATGAGATAATCTCTGTAAAGTGCTTAGCGCGGTGCTTGATGCATAGTAGGTACTTTCCATTCTTTTAAACATTTTCTATGGTGGGAGAAATAAACAACTGTCTTATGTTTGATAACCATAAAAAATCTAAAAATGACGCTACCTTTTCTAATAGGAAACTATTACTTTTGAGAAAACCTTATACATAAGCTATGACATCTTTAGTTCACGTCCAACAACCCCAAACCTCAGGATAAATCCTGGTTCCTTTGAGCCTAAAGCTAGAGTCCCTTGCGGGAGGGAGAAAGGGAAAGGAGAGCCCTGCTTGGCTAGATGTACTCCCTAGAAGGTGCTAGAGGAAAGAACTAAGGCCTTCAATGGCTCTCACACTGCTGACTTCAGCTCTCTGTCCTCCAAACTCTCCACATCATTCTGATCACCTAACCATAGTCCATCACTGATTTAAAAGCACTGTTTTTCAGCAATCATGATCAATTGTCACAGAATCATTGCTTTGGTTTCCATCACTCTCTGTCAATTTTTCCAGTATTAAGAAAAACAAAATTCCTATTTTTTCCTCATTTTGGTCCTTTTAGCACTTTACTACTATCCAACATTTAAGGTTAAAATTCTCAAACTTCAGTTTGAAGGAAACTACTATACCAAATGAAGTACCCTATATCAAATGTCCTTTTCTCTTCTTAAATATCTCCTTTCAAAAATACTATATGTTTCTCACCTGTACATCCTTCCATAAGCATTATTATTGGTATATTTATCACCAAGGATATGCCTGACCTTTGATCCATAGTAGGATTGTGAGTCTGGCCAGTCCCTTAACCTCTCAACATCCTGGGCAACTTTAAAAATGGAAGTTGCAGTGTAGCTGTTGATCTGCCCTGGAAGAAGGGTTTTCCATAATGGAAATTCTCTACACTAGACATAACACAGACCATGATAGTCAACCCCTTCCCTTTCTGACCTCAATCAAAATCATAACAGTTTTATTTAGTTAGAATTTTAATTTTTAAATAGTTTTCAAAGTTCCGCTATGTTGTGTTCCCTTAAAAAATACCCTATTTAAATAATACTCTTGCTAAGGCAAAGTATTACTGTCTGTGTGAAGTTGGCCAAATATGAACTAAAATTATGTTGGATTTAGCTACTAACCTACAATAATGCCAAAATATTAATAATGGCCTAGTTTCCATTGCAAGTTTTATTTTTCCAAGTGCTAGAATAAAGATAATAAATACAGGCACTTATTTCACCTTGGCTAGCATTACGTAGTGAACTTCAAAAGATAAAAGGCTGCTGAAGCATTAACAAATTAAAATCAGCATATAATAACAACACCATGGAGCAAACAATTAAAATAATTGATTTATGAGGTTATGAGTAAAATAACTTATCACCTGACATTATCTCTAGACCTAGGTTTAATATCTGCTCTATCATTAGCACACACACACATATACGCAGACACACACATACATACACACACACAGCACGCACGCATACAAGCACACACACACACGAGAATAAAAGGCCTATTTGTTCTGGAAACATGGGCTATTTCTAGATGGGATCCTTCTCTCTCAGGTATTGAAATAAAAAGGATCACAATAGGCTTCATCCGAACAGAGTAAATATTAAATAGGGTTTAAGGTGAGGACATCTGGTCCCACTGCCAAATTTGCAGCACCTACTGGTGAGACTACCCTTGCCAGTTGACAGAGTGAGAAACTGACTAAGGCTTGGATGGTTAAGAATCTCCACCCCTTCTCATTTTCCCTCCATAGTTATTCAATACTAACTAGTGAGTGACATTGTTAGGCATTGTAGAGACAGTGCTTGCCAATTTTAATTTTCTGCTAAGAAAATGTACCAAAATAAATGATTGTAAGGAAAAATAAATGCTGAGGTTAGATTGAAAAGAAAAGGAACGTCATGCATTCCTGTTCCAAACCTGAAATTCCAAGTTATTAAAAAATGAAAAAAAATCAACATATACTTTGAAGTTTAAAAATGGCAGGCATAATCTATCCTGAGTCTAATTTAGAGTTCATTCAGTAAACACTTAATCACATTCTTAATGCTATAAAGATGTGATTTTATAATATATGGTTGCAAACTAATGATTTTGTTTTCCCAAGTGAAAATTATAAAATATATAACTAAGTTTCATCTTAGAGAAGTCATTTACTTTGTATCACTTTCAATTTCCACTTCTATTAAATAGGGATAATAATAGCATCAACCAAAGGGTTGTTGTGAGGACCAGATGAATCACATGTAAAGCACTTTGCAAAACTCAAAATGTTGTGTAAATACAAGTAATAATAATTTTAATAATGTATTTCATATTTCTTAATAATATTGATAATTATTGATTATATCATCATCATTATCATACAAAGTAGTCATCTGGTCTAACAATGCACTGATTCTCATGATACTTTCATTGTTCAAATATCCTCAGAATTCCTCTTTGGGAAATGCCATCAAGTCTCATTTTTAATATGTATATGAAAATATGGTTACTTTGTAATCATATCTCATTGCTTAACAAAATTGATAATATCCAAATCGATATCTAAAACTGATGTTATCCTGGTCTAATTCCAGAATCTGCCATTAATAAATTGTGTACCCTTAATCAAGTAACTTCATCCAGGGCTGTGCTGATGTTTAACAACCAGCTCTTCAAACATAGACAGATAGATGATAGATAGATAGATAGATAGATAGATAGATAGATAGATAGATAGATAGATATGTAGATGTGTATATGTATACATGTGTATGTGTACATACATATGTGTATCTATGTGTATACATAGATACACACAGAACATAATTTAAATTTTATCTGCATCAACAATTTTTCCATCACTTTCTTAATTCTAGACAATCAACTAAACAACAAGCCAGGCTCTACTTTGTAGCATTTTTCAAAGCTGGGGCATAAATGCTTACACTGGAATTTTAGCAATCGGCTCTTGACAGCTGGTACATTTGCTCTAGCACACCGCTGAATATCTCTGGGACTCTTTCTTTATCTGTAGAATGAAAGGATTTTAAAAAGTAGAAAATATAAAGAGAGTATAGTTAGAAAAATGAATTTAACTATCTTTAAAGTCCCTTCCAACTCTTAACATTGTATAATCTATGATTCACCAAACTTGGCTCTAAATAAGTTCTGGCTGTTTTCAAAAGTCAAGTTCAATTACTCACAAAAAATGATGATTGGTCACTGCTGAGACTACTCAAAGGAATGCACTGTAAGATGATAATTACAAATGGATAATTACTTTTTAATTATTTTGAATTATCAACAATCACTTCCATAAGCTTTTGAGTTTTAACTTTTTCTCCCCCCCCCTTCACTATCTCCTTCCCTAAGATGGCACACAATATGACATAGGCTATACATATATATTCCTATTAAACATATTTTCACATTAGTGATGTTGTAGGTAAGAATTAGAACCAATAAGAGGAACCACTAGAAAGAGGAAACAAAACACAACAGAAGAAAAAAAAAATAGCAAATACTATGCTTCAATCTGCATTGAAACTCCATAGTTCTTTCTTTGGATGTGGACAGCATTTTCCATCATGAGGCCTTTGGAGATGTCTTAGATTCTTGTATTGCTGAGAAGGGTTAAGTCTATCAATATTAGTCACCACACAACATGGCTGTTAATGTGTACAACGTTCTCCTGGTTCTGCTCACTTCACTAAACATCAGACCGTACAAGTCTTTCCAGGTTTTTCTAAAATCAGCCTGTTCGTCATTTCTTATAGCACAGTAGTATTCCATTATATTCATATACCACAACTTGCTCAGCCATTCTCCAATTGATGGGCATCTTATCAATTTCCAATTCTTTGCCACCACAAAAAAAAAAAGCTGCTATAAATATTTTGTGCTTGTGAGTCCTTTTCCCATTTCTATGATCTCTCTGGGATATAGCCCTACAAGTGCTATTGCTGGGTCAAAGAGTATGCACATTTTTATAGGCCTTTGGGCATAGTTCCAAATTGCTCTCTAAAATGGTTGGATCATTTTACAACTCCACCAACAATGCATTAGTGTTCCAATTTTCCCACAGCTTCTCCAACATTTATCATTTTCCTGTTTTGTCATGTTAGCCAACCTGATAAATGTGATGTGGTACCTCAAAGTTGTTTTGATTTGCATTTCTCTAATCAATAGTAACTTAGAGCATTTTTTCATATGACTGTAGATGGTTTTAATTTCTCCATCTGAGAACTGCCTGTTCATATCCTTTGACCATTTATCAACTGGGGAATGACTTATAGTCTTATAAATTTAACTTAATTTTCTATATATTTTAGAAATGAGGCCCTTATCAGAGAGACTGGTTGTCAAACTTCTTTCCCAATTTTCTACCTTCCTTGCATTGGCTTTTTTTGTGCATTTTGCTTTTTGTAATGTTCTCTATCTCCTGTTTGGTCATGAATTCTTCTGTTTTCCACAAATCTGATAGGTAAACTATTTCTTGCCCTCCCAGTTAGTATCAGCCTTTATATCTAAATCATGAACCCATTTTGACTTTATTTTGGTATATAGATGAGATTTTGGTCTATGCCTAGTTTCTGCCATACTCTTTTCCAGTTTTCCCAGCAGTTTTTGTCAAAGAGTGGGTTCCTATCCCAGAAGCTGGGGTCTTTGGATTTATCAAATAATAGATTACTACAGTCATTGACTACTGTGTCTTATATACTTAACCTATTGCACTGATCCACCACTCTATTTCTTAAGCAATACGAAGCAGTTTTGATGATTGCTCCTTTATAACACAATTTAAGACCTGGAATGGCTAGGCCACCTTCCCCTGCATTTCTTTTCATTAGTTCCCTTGATATTCTGGACCTTTTGTTATTCCAAATGAATTTCATTATTATTTTTTCCAACTCTATAAAATAATTTTTGGTAGTTTCATTGGTATGACACTGCATAAGTAAATTAGCTTAGGTAGAATTGTCATTTTTATTGTATTAGCTCAGCCTACCACGAGCAACTGATGTTTTTCCAATTATTTAGATCTGACTTTATTTGTGTGAAAAGTGTTTTGTAATTGTGTTCATATAGTTCCTGGGTTTGTTTCAGGAGGTAGACTCCTAAATATTTTATAATGTCTACAGTAACTTTGAATGGGATTTCTCTTTCTATCTTCTACTGTTGGGCTTTGTTAGTAATATATAGAAATGCCAATGATTTATGTGGATTTATTTTGCAGCCAGCAACTTTGGTAAAGTTGTTTATTAACAAATGGATAATTCTTAAAATATCTTGTTTAATGATGGCATCACTAGAATAAGTGTACTGCCTCCAAAATGATGTTTGATGGGCACATGACTCATTTTGGTACATAATTTCATTGTTTATTTAGAGCTATGTCATTACTGTTTGCATAGACAGAGGTCAATAAATAAGGTTTGAAATGTGTGCTAATTATTGTAGCCACTCAAGTTCCCACTCTAAGTGTATGATCCTACCGTCCTAACCTATCAAGTCTTCACTGATATATGAATTTCTCTTTTTTATAACCTTTCTCATACCTAAGTATGATTCGAACAATTCAATTCTATTCAATAATTAGTATATCTATTCTCACATAAAAAGTTGAAACATATTTACTCTAAGTGAGTTACATTTTGAAAATAAGGCAATAGCAATCAATGCATAGAGAAGAGGAAATCTTTGGCTCAATCATTTATATTTTGGATAAAAATATTTTAGTATGAATTAGCCAAACAATTTTATCAATTTTAATCCATTTGGCATAGCATAATTTTTATACTATAGGACTTAATCCAAACTTTCAGAATGCAAAAAAATTATAGTTTTATTTTGAGACATAACAATAAATAATTCTTTCTATGGGTTTACTAAAAGACTAATGATACTTAAGGGAGCAATAACACAATCAGAACAACACTGACATGTAGATGGAGTAACTGGTCATCCATTTGGCATGATCTGAGGTATGTAATTAAGTCCCCACATACATAGAAGAATAACACTTTTTAGCTGTATTTGATCTCTAGATTTTCCACCTTTAGAGTGATTGACTTTGGATTGAAACATCATCTTAAGACAGTAGATAAGATAGGGTCAGGAAAAGATTTTTAAACAATGGACAAGATATGGTTGTGTTTTTAGATAGCAGAGAAGAAGTTAGCAAGTGAGGAAAATTGAATATTAGTGAGAGTATAGATATGATTTGGAGAAAACCTTCTGGAAAAGGTGGGAAAAGGGAAGGTCAATGATGCATGTAGAAGAGTTGGCACTGAATAGGCTGTCTCTTCTCCTCATTACAGAATGGAGTGAAGAAAGAGGTAAGGGAAGATGTTTGAGTAGTGTTAGATGAGGAAGAAAGGGGAAAAAAGGAAGCTCCTGGAAAATTATAACAAATTGGATGGAAAGAAGCAAACAAGATCTTCAGCTAAGAATGTGGGTAGAGTGGGTGCCTTGGAAACCTTGAGAGTTTATAAGACGGTTTTAAATAGTCACAGTGTAAAGTACAAAAGAGCATTGATTAAAGAGGAAAAGAAAGATGACTTTGTGGCAATAAGAACCTGATTGAGATTGGTTCAGTCTCAACTGAACAAAATCAACGTTATTTTGTGGTGTCATAGTGTACTTCAGATTCTGGTTGGACTACATGACATCTGATATTGCTTGCAGTTTAGAGACCCTCTGATTTTGTTAACAGGACACCACTGAGCAGCTATGCCTAGGGATTTCTCCTAAACAAATGGAAATCAACAGTCTTAAATAAATTAATAAGTGGTGGTTGTTATGGAGGTGAGGTGCTAATGAAACTTACTATATGTTATAGTTTTGTCTGAGGCTCACCTCAAGCACTAGAAAACTCTTTCATTTAATATATAAACCAATTATATATGAAAAGGTTCCTCTCATGTTATTGTTCTGAAATGGGAGATGCCTTTTTGAATTATGTTATTTTCAACTACCTATAAGTTTCAACATGGCTCATATGGAAATATATTTTGCATTATTTCACTTGTATCATTGATATCAGATCACATGGTTTCTCAAGTAGGGGCAGAGAGAAAGGCATTGAGAGAATTTGGAAGTCATTTGAAAAGAGAATGCTAATTTTTTATACATAATTAGGAAAGATTTATTTAAATAAAAAAAGAAGTATGTTATATATTTTCTGTTATTGATAAATTTCTTAAAATATGTTGTCTAAGCTCTCATTATGGCTTTCAAGTGAAGTAATTCTTAAATTTTCTCTCCTCAATATGTTTCCAGGTCAGTTGTTTTTCCTCCGAGATCCTTTATATTTTCTTCTATTGTTTCATTCTTTTGACTTTATAGTATTGTTGCTTGATGTCTCATGGAATCACTGGCTTCTACTTCACCAATTCTAATTTTTAGGATTTTCTTTAGTGAGGCTTTGTACTTCTTTTTTCCATTTGACCAACTCTGTTTTTTACTGCATTATCTTTTCAGTATTTTTATGTATCTTTTTTTACCAATATGTTAATTGTCTTTTCACAATTTTATTCATTTGCTTTCATTTCTTTACCTATTTTCCCCTGTACTACTCTTATTTGACTTTGGAAATACTTTTTAAATGTCTTCTAGGAATTCCTATTGGGCATATGTCCAACTCACATTTTTTTTTCCTTTGAGGCTTTCCATATAACTGTTTTGACATCATTGTCTTATTCTAAGTTTGTGTTTTAATTTTTCCTGTCACCAAATTAGCTTTTTATGGTCAGCTTATTTTTCGTTGTTTGTTCATTTTACCACTTTATTTCTTTAAAAGAGCTTTATGTTAAGGTTGGATTTGATTTGTTGTGGGGAGGGGGGAGGCAAATGGGATGTATCTAGCTTCATGTTTTTTCATATTCCTGTTTTCTTTTTTCCTTAATAGTATTTTTCCAATTACATGTAAAGATAGTTTTCAACATTCATTTTTGTAAAATTTAGAGTTACAAGTTTTTCTCCCTCCCTCCCTCCAGTCCCACCATCCCAAGACAGCAATTAATTTGATATAGGTTATACAGGTACAATCATGTTAAACATATTTCCACATTAGTCATGTGAAAAATAATCAGAACAAAAGGGGAAAACCATGAAAAAGAAAAAACTAAAAACAACCAAAAAAGTAAAAATAGTATGCTTCAATCTGCATTCAAACTCCATAGTTCTTTCACTGAATGTGAAAGACTTCTACTTATACATTCATATTAAGCATATCTTTACATTACTCACTAATGGGAAGAATCACAGAAAAAGAAGAAACAAAACAAAAGGAGAACAAATAATATGCTTTCATCTGCATTCAGACTCTATAATTCCTTCTCTGGTTGTGGATAGAATTTTCCATTGAGAGTCTTTTGGAGTTGTCTTAGATCCTTGCATTGCTGAGAAGAGCTAAGTCTATCAAAGTCAGTCATTGCACAACATGGCTGTTACTGTGCACAAGGCTCACTTGGTTCTGCTCACTTCACTCAGCATCACTTCATATAAGTCTTTCCAGGTTTTTCTGAAGTCTGCCTGCTCATCATTTCTTACAGCACAATAGTATTCCATTACATTCATATACCACAACTTGCTCAGCCATTCCCCAGTTGATGGGTATCCTCAATTTCCAATTCTTTGCCGCCACTGAAAGAGCTGCCATAAATGTTTTTGTACATGTAGATTGTTTTCCCATTTTTTATGATCTCTTTGGGATACAGATCTAGATGTGGCACGGCTGGATCAAAGGTCTTCTATTTTTTTCATTCTTTTGATTTTGTTTGACTGATTCTTGATGTCTCATTAGGGTCATTAGCTTCCACTGAAACAATTCTAATTTTTAAGGAATTATTTTCTTCAATTAGCTTTTTTACCTTTTTTTTTCCATTTGGGCCATTCTGCTTTTAAAGGAGTTGTTTTCTTCAGTCAATTATTTTTTCCATTTGGTTAATTTCATTTTTTAAGGAGTTATTTTATTCAGTCAATGTTTTACTTCTATTTCCAAGCTATTGACTCTTTGTCTTCATAATTCTCCCGCATAACTCTCATTTCTTTCCCCAATTTTTCTTCTACCTCTTTTACTTGATTTTAAAGATCATTTTTGAGCTCTTCCAAGAGGACTTTTTGGGCTTGAGACCAATTCATATTCCCCTTTGAAGTTTCACATGTAGTATTTTGACATTGTTGTCTTCTGAGTTTCTGCTTTGGTCTTCCCTGTGCCATACTAGTTTTCTATGGTCAGGGCTTTCTACTGATTCTTAACCATTTTTCAGCCTATTTTATGTCTTTAAAGTTGAGTTCTGTTCCTGGGGAACAGGGGACAATATCCCAAGTTTCTTATTCAGGGTGCTTATGGCCTAGTCCCTGGATTTCCATACCTGGGGCCTCAGGTGCTGACACTTTGCCTGCTGCACTGGAGGTGACACACCCTAGTCATGCCTATTGTGCTGGGATTCCAAGGCTTGCAATTTGCCTTCTGCACTAAGGCTGGTGGACTCACTGCTGGCCCGCTGATCCATGGTGACTGAGGGAATTAATTTGCTTATCTGTGCTGTGGCTAAAAGCCTCCCACTGGCTGGCCTGGACACTGTCTGCACTAGGCTTTACTCCCCTTTTTCCCAAATGAGACAGACCTTTGCTGAAGTCCTCCAAAATCATCTTAAGTTGGGGCAGAGCCAAGACGGCAGAGTAAAAGCAGTGACTTGCTTGAACTCTCCCCCAAACCACTCAAATAACTGTAAAAAATGGCTCTAAATGACTTCTAAAGCAGCAGAACTCACAAAAAGACAGAGTGAAACAAGTTTCTAGCCCAAGACAACCTGGATGGGTGATTAGAAAGGTCTATCATGCCAGGCAGGAAGAGGAATGCAGTTCAGCATGGGCATGCAGGAAAACAGGACTCAGCGAACCTGGCCCAGCACTCTGAGGACTGAATCAAGGGCTTCTGTGGCAGTTTCCAGAGTTCTCAACCCACAAACTCCAAAGACAACTTAGAAGGTCAGTAGGAAAAGACTGTGTCTGCAGTGAGAGAGGAGCTCAGTCCCAGCACCAGTCCCCATGCTTATGGCCCTGGGGCATTGACTGCTTCCAGAGCTTCAGGCCCACAGAATGAGGGGGAATCAAGTGGTTGACCAGAGGGGGATTGCAGGGATCTCTGTGCTGGTGCTGAGTTCTCTGCTTTGCTCATGCTTGGATCTAGGTCATAATTCTGGGTGGTGGTCCTGGGGCAAGGAGGAATGCTGACATGGTAGAGCTTGTAGTGGTGGTGAAGAGAAAATCCTCCTCACAGTTCCAAGGCAGAAAAGAGTGTTTGTTGTCACTCATAGACCAGAGCATAGGCCAGGAAAGGAGAAAACACCTCACCCCTTATCATAACACCTTGGAAGAACTGAAAATTTACAGGTCCCTAGAAGTATCTCTGAAAATAGCTGCACAAAACCCTCAAAGCTTGGGACAGTACATTTTCCACACTGGAAGCAGACCCCTACCTTAACAAAGAGTTTATAACTCAAGTAATTGGCTGAGATCATGAGCAAACGTCACAAAAAAAAAGTCAGACCATAGAATCTTTCTTTGGTAACAAAGAAGATCAGAACATGCAACCAGAAGAAAACAAAGTCAAGGCTCCTACATCCAAAGCCTCAAAGAAAATTACGAATCAGTCCCAGGCCATAGCAGAGCTCAGAAAAGGATTTTGAGAAACAAGTAAGAGAAGTAGAGGAAAAACTGGGAAGAGAAATGAGAGTGATGCAAGAAAATCATGAAAAACAAGTCAATAGCTTGCTAAAAGAGACCCACAAAAATACTGAAGAAAATGGCACCTTAAAAAATAGCTTAACCCAAATGGCAAAAGAGATCCAGAAAGCCAATGAAGAGAAGAATGCACTAAAAAGCAAAGTTGCCCAAATGGAAAAGAAAGTCCAAAAGATTACTGAAGAAAATACTTCCTTAAAAATTAGAATGGAGAAATTGGAAGCTAGTGACAATTTGAGAAATCAAGACACTATAAAACAAATCCAAAAGAATGAAAAAATTAGAAAACAATGTGAAATATCTCATTGGAAAAACAAGTGACCTGCAAAATAGATCCAGGACAGATCATTTAAAAATTATTGGACTGTCTGAAAGCCATGATCAAAAAAAAAAGGAGCCTAGACATCATCTTTCAAGAAATTATCAATGAAAACTGCCCTAGTATTTTAGAACCAGAGGGCAAAATAGAAATTGAAAGAATCCACTGATCACCTCCTGAAAGAGATCCCCAAAGGAAAATTCCTAGGAATATTGTGACCAAATTCCAGAATTCTCAGGTCAAGGAGAAAATATTGCAAGCAGCCAGAAAGAAACAATTCAAGTATTGTGGAAACACAATCAGGATAACACAAGATTTAGCAGCTTCTACATTAAGGGACTGGAGGTCTTGGAACATAATATTCTGGAGGGCAAAGGAGATAGGATTACAACCAAGAATCACCTACCCAGCAAAACTGAGTATAATCCTTCAGGGAAAAACTGGTCATTCAGTGAAATAGAGGACTTTCAAACATTCTTGATGAAAAGACGAGAGCTGAATAGAAAATTTGACTTTCAGATACAAGATACAAGAGAAACATGAAGAGGTAAACAGGAATGAGAAATCATAAGAGACTTATTAAGGTTGAACTGTTTACATTCTGCATGGAAAGATAATATAACTCACGAGTCCTTTGTCAGTGTTAGAGTAGTTGGAGGAAAAAAATTCTATGTATGTATAGATAGATAGATAGATAGATAGAGACAGACAGACAGACAGACAGACAGATAGATAGATAGATAGATAGATAGATAGATAGATAGATAGATGGATAGATAGAGGGCACAGGGTGAATTGAAGATGAAGGGGTGATATCTGGAGAATAAAATTAAGGGGTGAGAGAGGATTATATGGGGCAAAGGAGAAAGGGAGAGGTAGAATGGGGTAGATCATCTCACATAAACAGACAACAGAAGGCTTTTATAATGGAGGGGAAACAGGGGAAGTGAGAGGGAATGAGTGAATCTTACTCTCATAAGATTTGACTTAGGGAGAGAATAACATACACACTCATTTGGGTATGGAAAGCTATCTTGTCCTACAGGAAAATAGGCAAAGAAGGGGACAAGAGAGCAGGGGGTTGATAGAGGTGAGGGCGGATTGGGGGAGGGGGTAATCAGAAGCAAACACTTCTAAGGAGGGACAGGGTCAAAAGAGAAAATAGAATAAATGGGGGGGTGGGATAGGATGAAGGGAAATATACTTCGTTTTTCACAACATGACTACTATGGAAGTGATTTGCATGATTACACATGTATAACCTGTATTGAGTTGCTTGCCTTCTCAATGAAGGTGGGTGGGGAGGGAGGAAGAGAGAAAATTTGGAACCCAAAGTTTTAAAAACAAATGTTAAAGAAATTGTTTTCACAAGCAAATGGGAAATAAGATAGACAGGAAATGAGGTATAGGAAAATCTATCCTGTTCTACAGGAAAATTGAAAGGGAAAGGAATAAGAGAAAGGGGGGGATAGATGGGAGGACAGATTAGAAGAAAGGGTATTCAGAATGTATGCCATCTTGGGGTGGGGGGAAGGATGAGATGGGAAAAAATTTGGAGCTCAAAATCTTGTGGAAGTGAATGTTGAAAACTAAAAATAAATTAATTAATGGAATTTATATATACATGTATATATATATATATATATATATATATGTATACATATATACATATACATATACATACACACACACACACATATATCTTAATCTGGCCAATTGTTTCACTCTCTTTTTGTATGTTCTGTCACTCCAGAATCTGTGTACAAGCTTGATTTAACATTGTTTCTGAGGGGAATTAAGGAGAGCTCAGGCAACTTCCTGGCTTCTCTCCATCATCTTGGCTCTGCTCCCCCCCCCAACATACTCCTCTTTTCAAAGATAATTCTGAGGCTCTGGAAGTTTTCAGTACTTCCAAGGTGGTGTGACTTGGGGAGAGATGTGTTCAGCAATCTCTTGGTCTTCATCCTGATTCTTACCCTGAAAGGGCCCCTGATCCCTTAGTACCATAAATGATACTGTTCCTCAGGGTCCCTTATCCCTTGGGGACAGAAGTATACTGACCCTCCAGTATTCCACTCCCTCTTGACCAAAATGCTACTTTCTGCTTTTGAACTATGCCCTAGCATTTAGTATAGGCAATGGTGTTGCCAAACAGCATCTTGTCCTGCATTTAATTCTAGCACCTTGGTCTCCTGTGATTTCTTTCTGATCAGTTGCCAGGTGCCCTTACCACCTCTGGCTTGAGAACTCCCTAAGCTATTGATGCTTCTGTCACCACCACCTACCTAGTCCCACCGCTTGTGTTTCATCCATGTGGGCTCCAGGACAGCTTCCTCCCCTGTATTACAAATATCTCTTTCTGACCTTTTGTGTTGGGCTGGAGGAATGTCTCAGTCTGACCTTTTGTTGGATCTGCCACTCCAAAATTCGATATGAGATATTATTTTAAAGTTGTTTGGAGGGGGATGTTGAGAGAGCTCAGCTAAGTGCTTTCTCTATTTCATCATCTTTGCCCTACCTTTAGAAGTCTATAGAATGAATTTACATAAACTTGGATAACATCATAACTCTTCACTGTGAAAAGCAAGAGGTAGGGACTACTTAACTACCATATCCTAAGAATAATCTTAGATGTCCAGTAATTGTAATATGAGTTCAATGCATTCAATTCTGTGCTAATGGAGCTATTAAATAAATCTCAACAACATAGTAGAACAGTTTAGGACAGATATAGAAGTAAATTGGGAAGATTCCGTTGAATTTCAATGAAAGGTATTTGTAGTCATGCTTTAATTACCTCAAAATGTTTTGAAAACTCATTCTAGTGTCCCATGAGGAAAGACCATAATAAAAACTATCTAATAGGAATTTTGCCTAGGTTTACCATTTTTTAAAGATTAAGCAGCCCTGTACAGATAATCATTATAGATGCAACTGATAAAAATCTTTAATAAGCATGTTTGTTGCAACACCTGGCTTTACAATAATATTTGCTTCGATATTATAACTCTTCTTAACTGGCACCTAAAATTTTGGTTCACTATGAACTCAAGAAGAGATGTTATGTACTGAAACAATTACTATATTCATCCAGTGAAACATTCAGGTTTCTTGCTCTACTTGAGTGACCCAGATTGGTTAAGGCACCAATCTAGGAGAGAAGAGAAAATGGATTTAATCCACCCAGAGAATCCTGACTTTCTTCAATTCTTCCTTCCAGACCTACACAAATCAAAGGAGGCATAGCAAACATAAAGATGGAAACTATCTGTGGGTATGTGTCTAACATTGTTTGCTATCTCCCAAGAGACAACCTAACCTTCCTGACAGTGGCTGAGAATGTTTTAAATGTTTTGTAGTGATTAATGGTTAATTTGTATTGATGTATACACATTTGGAACGTTGCTATGGCTCTCTGATGTGCTTTAATACAGCTAATTCCAAAGGGATCAGGTTTACTAACCTCATGACTGGATTACAGATTTTGTTGGGTTTTTTTTTTCATTTGAAGAAGAAATTAGTTTAGCAACAGTAGAAGTATTCTTGATTTTTTTTCTTGTTACTGAAAACAGCATTTCATTATTTTATTGTCAGTGCCCTTTCTTTTTTTATATTAACACTGTAAAATCACAAAGTTTATGAATCAAAGTTACATTTTCCATTACTGTGTATGTCATATTTTCCCTTTTGTTTTCATGTATTCTTTTAGGTTTATAAGTTTTCCTTAACTCTCTCATCTTTGGGCAGGTTGGTATAGCATAGTGGATAGAGCATCAGGCCTGGAGTTAGAAAGACTCATCTTTCCAAGTTCAAATCTGGCCTTAGACACTTCCTACCAAGTCATCTCACCTTCTTTGCCTCAGTTTCCTCATCTGTAAAGTGATCTGGAAAAGGAAATGGCAAACTGCTTCAATATTTTGCCAAGAAAGCCCCATGGATAGTATTGGTGTGCTATGGTCCATGGGGTCACAAAGAGTTTGACATGACTAAACAACCAAACAACAAATTTCTCCTGAAATTTTCCCTGAAAAAAAAGGTCCATTATTTTTTTTAAATATTCATCATGTGATGCTTTACATTAAGGCTAAATTTCATAGAATATCATAGTCTCCCAAGAAGTAAGTTGTGGGGAATAGAAGTGTCCAACGGCATGTTGCTGTTGTATATTGTCAATGCAAAGCTGCACAAAGGGAAGTGGTATGACTGGCAATTATGTCAGGTGAACTCAAGTGCTAAGAGGGAGAGATGGTCATGAGAAACCTTCATGTTCCATCAGTATGCATTGATAGAGTAAAGATATCTAGAGGAGGTACTACTCATCCAACCCTGCTGGGTGACATTCCATGGAGGTTTACAGAACGATATGAACAAAAGTCCTATACGAAGATAGTGCATGGAAGACTTGATTTTTGCCTTGGTGGTATCAGTACTCAGATAGATAAGGGCAGAAATCCACTGAAATGTCAAAGTAAAGGAATGTTTAATAAAATGGAAATATGTGGATAGTGATATTTTGACTGAAAAAATTTTAAAATAATAAAATTATATAGTTAAGAATTCGGATTTTGGAAAGTGGGAGTAGGGAGGCAAGAAAAAATAAAAGTACAAAAATGTCCATTCAGAGTAATATACCTACTGTGTGAACTAAATGTACTATAAATTAATATTTTCAATTAATTTTGGTTTAAGTATCCCAAGTACATATTTAAATGAGAATATGAGAAACAAGTATGTTAAAGAAGTGTTTTCTAAATAAAGCTAATATAAAATTTTCAAAAATCATAACCAAGAATTTAAAGTGAAATAAAATTAATAAATTTTAAAACTGTAACTTTATTTAAAAAAATAATACAAGGTATTTTCAATATCCTGTGTGAGAAGCAAAGGAAGGCTTAATGTTATTACCTGGGTTACTGAGACATGGTTGCCCTAATGGTTCCATGTGCTATACTCATTAGGCTCAGAGCCAACAGACAGCTGGTACTAAGAACCCTCTTGGGTTCCATTTGGATGCTTTGCATTATTTAAAACTGTTACATATTTTCATTCTCCTAAGACCCTGCTTAGTTGTTGCTTTCTCCAATAGGAATATTAAAGAGGTTGGTCAAATAAAATAACCTATGACACCATAATATATATTTCCTCATATTTAGTTATTTTGAAACTTCTCTTGCCTTTCAATGTTTCTGCAGCTTATATACATTTTATCACTCACTATTATCCTCTCATAATCAACACAGTGCAAGTAATGAAATGCACAATGTCCTTCAGGACCAATGCTTATGTGTGCTCACTAATTAGCTTCCTAAGCTTTCTGTCTATAGGGAAGTTGGAGCTAGACCTGAGAGTTAATGGCTTGGAGATGAAATTCATATTAATTTTTACATAATGTATTTAATGTGAATTTCCCCATGCATTTGAAAGGATTTCTAAAGATGGTTCATTTTCTGTTAGCCATTTTTTCAATGTTTCTCCCATCTATCAGAGTGTACCCATCTGCCACACTCATGTACACATCCCACTGTCTCATAATAAAAGTTAATATAAATCTTAAGCATTTAGAGACAATGACTGGATAGGCTCCTTCTTTGGGAAGCAGTCCAAAATATTGTTTCTACTTGCAGAAAGGAAAAAGAAATGACATTACTGAACTTTGCAAGAGTGTTCAGAAGATAAATTAATATCAGGAAAGCATTCTGAAATCCTCAATAAAAAATAAGTAAATAACAAAAAAAATTTAAAAGAACTTGTAAATCTGAATATTGAGGCTTTCTGGAATTTTCTGTATCTTAATAAATCTATTTTCCCCCAGTAACATACTATATACACTTCTACATATTTCTTTGGATTTTTTTTAATTTGTTGCTTTGTTTGTTTCCCTTCTTTGTATTCCTAATGTTTAGTACAGAGCCTGACACATAGTATGTACACAATAAATGCTAGGTGACTAACAGTCTGGAACAATTTTTATTTATGAAACTACCTCATTGCATATAAATAAAGCTCTGTCTTGGTTAACTAGTATTTTTTGGTCATCTTTTACTTGCTGAGAAAAGGAATTTTTAGAGTAGACACTTTTTGGCAATAGAAATTTTTTGTTAAATTCTTTTTTTTAATTAATTTTTAGTTTTCAACAATCACTTTCATAAGCTTTTGAGTTTTAGTTTTTCTCCCCCTCCCTTCCTCACATTCCTCCCCAAGATGGCATGCAATCTAATATGGGTTCTACATATATATTCCTATGAAACATGTTTTCACATTAGTGATGTTGTAAAGAGGAATTAGAACCAATAGTAGGAACCACGAAAAAGAACAAACAAAACAAAACAGAAGGAAAAAAAAGAGCAAATACTATACTTTGATCTGCATTCAAACTACATAGTTCTTTCTCTGGATGTGGATAGCATTTTCCATCATGAGACTTTTGGAGGTATCTTAGATCCTTGCATTGATAAGAAGAGCTAAGTCTATTAAAGCTAGTCATCACACAGCATGGCTGTTACTGTGTGCAACATTCTCCTGGTTCTGCTCACTTCATTCAGCATCAGTCCATACAAGTCTTTCCAGGTTTTTCTGAAGTCTGCCTACTCATCATTTCTTACAGAGCAATCATATTCCATTACATTCATATACCACAAGTTGTTCAGCCATTCCCCGATTGATGGGCATCCTCTTAATTTCCAATTCTTTGCTACTACAGAAAGAGCTGTTGTAAATATTTTTGTACATTTGGTTCCTTTCCCCATTTTTATGATCGCTTTGGGTTAAAGCCCTAGAAGTGCTATTGCTGGGTTAAAGGGTATGCACATTTTCATAGCCCTTTGGGCAAAGTTTCAAATTGCTCTCCAAAATGGTTGGAGCAGTTCACAACTACACCAACAATGCATTAGTGTTCCAATTTTCACACATCTTCTCCAACATTTAATATTGTCCTGTTTTGTCATGTTAACCAATCTGATAGATGTGATGTGGTACCTCAGAATTGGTTTGATTTGCATTTCTCTAATCAACAGTGATTTAGAGCATTTCTTCATATGACTATAGATGGCTTTATTTTCTTCCTCTGAGAACTGCCTGTTCACGTTCTTTGACCATTTATCAATTGGGGAATGACTTGACTCAGTTCTCTATATATTTTAGAAATGAGGTACTTATCAGAGATACTGGTTGTAAAATTTTTTCCCCAGTTTTCTGCTTCCCTTCTTATCTTGGTTGCATTGGCTTCATTTGTGCAAAAAATTTTCAATTTAATATAACAAAATTATCCATTTTGCATTTCTTTAATGTTTTCTAACTCTTGTTTGGTCAGAAATTCTTCCTGTCTCCATAAATCTGAAAGGCAAATTATTCCCAGATCTTTTAGATTGCTTACAGTATCAGCTTTTGTATCTAAATCATATACCCATTTTTACTTTAGTTTGGTATATGATGTAAGATTTTTGTCTATGCCTAGTTTCTGCCATACTCTCTTCTAGTTTTCCCAGCAGTTTTGTCAAATAGTGAGTTCTTATCCTAGAAACTGGGGTCTTTGTGTTTATCAAATAGTAGATTACTATAGTCATTGACTACTGTGTATTAAATTCTTTTTCTAAGGCTCTACATATACATTCCTATTATACATATTTACATATTTTCACATTAGTCATGTTGTAAAGAAGAATTAGAACTCATAAGAGAAACCACAAGAAGGAAGAAATAAAACAAAACAGAAGGGGAAAAAAAGAGCAAATAGTATGCTTCAATCTGCATTCAAACTACACAGTTGTTTCTCTGCATGTGGAAAGCTTTTTCCATCATAAGACTTTTGGAGATATCTTAGATCCTTGCATTGCTGAGAAGAGCTAAGTCTGTCAGTTAGTCATAGCACCTGTGTGTTAAATTCTTTAACATGATTTCTCAAAACAATATCTTTCTAAGATGTCAAAGTGATCTTTATACCTCAAATTAGTTGATATATTTATTGAGGCTTCCAAGTAGTTCTCAATGATCCCATTATCTCTCTTTTCAATCTCTTTTATCAGAGTAATGTTAATTTATCAGTTCAAATGAAGACTAATGGAAATATTCCTTGTCTGACTTCACCTGAAATTCTTTGAAACCTATCCATGAGCCAAGTGCTATGACATAAGTTCAATGCCAGACTCATAGGAACTTAGAGCTAGAATGGTTCTTGGAGTTCATCTAGTCAACCTTTTTTATTTAACTATTGAGGAAAGTGAGTTCCAGAAAGGTGAAAAATGTCCTAAAGTCACATGATGGGTAGATGTAAGAGAAAATCAAGTGTTTTGGCTATTAGTCCAGTATTCTTTATACTATTCTTCCTTTTTTAACATAGAGGGTGTTCTCTGACCAACTTGAAGAGATGGCAGAGTAGTGACCCTTTAACTGGACTTTTGATTATATTTTCCACTAGGTAGTACAGCCATACCCTTTTGCCTTATGGAGACAGGTCTCCATGAGAGGGGATAGGTTGGCTGTTCTGGGATGTATTACTGTGGCTCTGGGAAGAGTTACTCCATTTGTACGCCTATTTTGAAAAAAAAAACAATCTTTGGTTGAAGACTATGCCTTTTACTTTTTTGTAGAACAGACCAGAGTACAGTAGAGCTAAGACTTATGGTGGGGACAGAGAGAGAAAAGAAGATTATGCCCACCCTCCCCGAATTAAAAAAGCATCAACACAGTTTAAGCCATGATTTGAAAGACTAGTAGAAGTATACTTCACCTTTCATCATTAATTTGAGTAGTTTTGATGGTATATGTCTAATGAGAAAGGTAGTCATAACTGGAGGAAGCTTGTATAGGGGTTTGCTTGGGTGAGAAGGGAGACCTTTTTGTCTATAAGATGGGTAAAAGAGGAAATTGGAAAAAGGCATCTGAGAGAAGTGAGATGAAGAGAAAAATAAAGGGGAGTTCTCAGTGCATGACCTTAATTATTTTTCTGTAACATATGAGAGTGAGAGGAGTGCCAAAGGAGGATTAAAGAGTGATAAAAAGTTTGGAAAAGCTGCTGTAGTAAAGGAGATTGTTGTTTGTCCTTCATTCTTGAAAAGGACAAATGACATCAGAAGGTTAGTGTCTTGACTTGCAAGCGAGTTAGATTTAAGTAAATCTGACCTTTGCAAAGCCATCAGCCTCATTCTCTCTTCCAGAGTCATTCATAGTCCAGTGGAAAGACATAGATAGGTCAGGAAGACTGGTGTTGGTGATAGTGAATATGTCAGGGAGGTGTAAATAGAATTGCTTTGCTATTATGAGAACACAGTTGAGATGTGGACCTAGTCAGAAAATTTTATTTTCTTTAGTTCTGTTAGGAGCATGCATGGCAAGGTATGCTTAGTGATTAGACTGTCTGTTCCTTGAGAGTAGAAATTATCTTTATATCCTTTTCTTTATATCCTCAGTGCTTAGGACAGCACCTAGAACACAGCAGGTCCTTAATATGTGTTGGCTTGACTTGAATTGACTTGATTGGAAACAAGGGTAAGGTCCTCAATTTTAGAGGACAGTGTAAAGTTGAACTACTTTATCAAGGAGAGAGGAATGTAACCAGTGCTGAGTTGGTGGCCTGAGAAAGAAAGGAATAGTGGAGGAAGTGGATATTAGGGTGAGGAAGAACAGGGTTTAGGATGATAAAGCAAAGGAAAAGATGTACAATAATAAAATATTGTAATCAGATAAATAAATTTCAGGATTCATGAATATAGAGTGGAATTTGAATGGGTGATGACAAGATCAAGGGTATATACCAGTATGAGTATTGCAATTAATATGAGATTATGCACTTTAAGTAAAATGTTAGAACCTGGTTGATAGATGTTAATTTTTGCACATGAAATAGACCTATTCTACTTGCTTTTTGTGGGATTCTTAAGGCCTAAATGTCCATAGGGTATTGATCTGATGTAGAAATGTCAAATAATCGATCCCAAGTGCTTAATCCTTTGACCTGGGAGGTTCATCCTTATTCAGAATTTAGTTGATTTAGTTTTCTTTAGTCTATTAAAATAACTTTTTATTACTTTCTTCCTCTATATTATCATAATTTCCCCTAGAATCTGTCTCTCACTTACTCCCAGAGAGCCATCCTATACAATAAATAATGTTTTAAGAAAAAAGATAAAAAATTGTATAATTGATTAATATATAAAAAAATTCTGAAAATATGTAGAATGTACCATACTCATAGACTTCTCACTTCTGCAGAGGCATGAGGGGGGGTTGGGGGAAGTGTCTCAAATCCTTCTTTTGAATCAGGTTTGTTCTTGGTAATTTTGCAACAATTAGTTTTCATTTTTTTGTTGTTTTTTCCACTGACATTGTTATAGTCATTATGTATATCAAGTTCTTAGCTCTGCTTACTGCACTCTACACAAGTTCATATGAATCTTTTGATACTTCTCTATAGTCATTTTATTCATTTAAAGCACAGCAATATTCAATTACATTCACATACTGTAATTTGTCTAGTCATATTTTACTTGATGGGCATCTATTTCATTTTCAATTTTTCCTATCACGAAAAGAAAATGTGGCCACAAACATTTTAGTGTATACAGAATCTTTCTTTTAGGAATGGCCCTGTTAGGTTATAATATGCTTAGAGTAGAATATCTGGATCAAAGTTATTATAATAACATTCACATAATTGCAACCTGCCTTCCAAAATGATCTTCTGATTCACAGCTCCACCAACAATGTGCTAATGTGCCTATATTCCCAAAAGGCTTCCAACATGGACTACTCATTACCAATTTGTAGGGGGTAAGGTAAAATGTCAGAATTGTTTCAATTTGCATTTCTTATCATTAATGACTTGAAACAATCTTTCATATAGTAGTCAGTTGTTTGCAATTCTTATTTTGAGAACTGTTCATATACTTTTATTAATTACATACTAAGGAATGACTTTTGGAATATTCCATGTCTGTATATATCTAAATATACATATATACACATATATGAATATACATATATACTATGTACACATTTTGTCTATGTATTATGTATATATGAATGTGTATATAGACACACATTCACCTGGACATACATGTGATTTTGTGTGTGTATGTGTAAATATACGTACACATACAGACACAGAAGTACATGTGTATATGTATAGATGTGTATATGTACATATACATGCATGCATACATATATATGGGACAGATATGTGAAAAATCACACCTATGCATATATATATAATGCATATTTTTTTAGTATATGTATGTAAATGTATATACACACAAAGACACAAATACATATGTGTGTATACCTTTCACAACTATGGGTAGAAGATCTTTCATATAAGGTGTATATAAGGCAATTACAAGAGATAAAATAGATATCTTTTGTTATACAAAGTGGAAATACTTCTGCAGAAAATACATACACCTCTGCAAAACAAAGAAGCAGTCAAATGGAAAAGAATCTTTATCAATTTCTCTAAGAAGAATTTGGTATCCAAGACAAACAATTACCAGATAGAAAGATAAATGCATGGGTAAACATATGTGTGTATACATATATGTATTTTGTTTGTGTGGGTGTGTGTATTCAAGATAAGAGGGGAAGCAGGCAAATGGGAAAAATCTTCGTATCAAATTTCTCTATTAAGGATTTGGTATCCAAGATATTGTTAATATGCATGATATATAAACAATCACCATCTCCTTCTGTGTGTGTCTTTCTCTTTCTCTTTGTTTCTTTTTCTCTCTATTAAGTATAAAATATATATAAACATATATAAAATTACATACAATATTTTTATGTATTGAAAATGAGAGAGAGAAATGGACATGTTTTATGTTTCATGAATACACATATCATATATTACAGACATCACAAAATTTGTATAGTATATATATTGAGATATGTTTATATATTGTTATTAAATATAATGTTCTGTATGCTTTTATGTATTTGTATGCTGATGAGTTTATACATAGTTGTTGTCTTGTACATCATCTCTCCATTAGGCTGTGAGCTCCTTGGCAACAGGGGCTGGTTGTTGTTGCTATTCTTGTTGTTGTTATTATGACTTTTTGTTGCATCTCCAATGCTTATCATGGTGCCTGAAACCTAGGTGGCCCTTAAAAATGCTTATTGACTGAATGTTAACTGACTGGCTGTCTGACATTATATTTCAGTTCTTTAGGTAGCTCTCTAAGACTTTAAGTTGTAGAAAATTCTCCAATCTGCGCTGGTCATTGGTATAAGGAGTTTCCTCATCTGAGAGTTTCATATCCCATTTTAATCACATTCCAGGTCCCTATCCTATCCATAACCTATCAATAAATATGTCTTAGGTCCCAACTAGATTGTAAACTCCCTAGGCATAGAGACTATGTCTTATTTCAACTTTGTATCTCACCAATTTCTCTATATTTAATAAGCAATGAGTACATTTTTAGATTAACATTTGATATTAAATAATGTGAGGTAAATGGACTAAAGGCATATGAAAAACAATCTTACCATAAAACCAATTTTTAAAAGAAAAAAATAATTTCTAAATATAACTTCTGAAAATAAATTCCTAAGATAAATTCCTGACAATAATTCCTAAAATGTATATTTTAGAACAATGGTGGGTAGCTTTGCATTCCTTCTCCATTAAGTGTATACAGCAGTTAGAATTTAAAATCTGAAGCTTTGGAAGGTTTTCTTTACTTTTCTTCCCCCCCTCTCCCTGCTTGCTATAATTAGGCACTGTACTTACCAACTTAAACTTTTCAGAGAGCAAAGGATTCAAACAAAAGAAAGGGCAAAAATAAAAAGACTTCACAGAAGACAAAACAAAGCACAGGGAAATGTAAACACTTCTTACAGCTACTAAACATGAATCAGAAAGGATAAGGTAATCTTACCTGACAGTTCAACTAAATATAATTATTCATTAGAAGAATGGTGGTACTAATAAATTCGACAAGGTCTGGGTCCAAGGTAGAATGTAACTGTCCTTTCCTGATGGTTAAATTAAACACTGAGACAACCAAGCAGGATATTCCTGACTAATAATCATACAGTCAACATTCATTGACAGCAAGATCATTATACATAAAGGGGATAGTAACACCCTAATTTTGAGATTTCAGATCAAGGCTTATTGACATCAATTAAGTTCTGTCTGAAAATATTCTCCACATGACTCTTCCTAGTAGAATATTCTTCAGTATTCCAAAAGAATATTTCAAATGGTCTGTTTTTTAATGGGAATGCCATGATATTTGTTTGTGTGATTCTATTTGGCATGTGGAAGAAGGAAATAAAGAGACTTCATACTGACCAAAGAAAAATGGAAGGAAGTAGGTAGTTTCAGTGGGAATGAAGAGAAAGGGCCAAGATGTGAAAGATATTTCAAATGAAGAAATATTATGATTTAGTGAAAGCGTTAGGATACAGAGGGAGCAAATGAAAGATAAAGAAGAGGGAGGGACTGATGTAAAATGGCAGTACCAAAATTTACTATCTATAAAGATACATAATTGGCTCACACAAAATATACTACAGGAATAGAGTTAGTGGTAACCCATGGCCAAATAGGTAGGCTCCCTTTCAAGAATCATCTGTTTTAGACTTCCACAAAGCCTATTTGAGCCTATGGGAAACCAATCTCTAAAGAAAGGGTATTCAGACTTTTCTATCAGTCTCTGGCTGATTGCTCTTCACCCTGGAATTTGAGGAAAGAACTCTACAACTGCTTCCCTGCCTCAAATCTTGACATTAGCCTGTATTATAGTGATGGTAGTTGTTGTTGTTATTCATTCTCATCTTTCTCCCCCTTTTCCTCCCCTTATTCCTCTTCTTCCTCCTCCTCAACTTCATTTTTATTTTTTCTCCTACTTCCTTCTTCTCTGCCTCTCCATCTCTTTTTCTGTTTCCCTGTTTGTCAGTCTGTCTCTGTCTCTCTTCCTCTGTCTCTCTGTCTGTCTCTCTGATGGAGGAACTATTACAAAACTTGGCTGGGAGAGCTATAACATCTCATTTTTATATTTAATGATAAGCAATGCCAATAAGCAGAAGAAAGGTGTGAATGACAGGAAAACAGAAAAGAGGATGCAGAGTTGTTCCTCCCCCTCCCCTGCTCCTTTCCTTTTTGCTGTCCTAAAGCACAAGGGAGCCCATATAAAATATTCTGTATGAAATTTAATTGGTTTGGTTCTTGCAGATATCCCTGCTGATAACTTGTCAGAGTCATTTTTGTTTCTCTGAAGGATCTACCACAGAGTAAGTGGGTATGGAAACAAGGGCTTTGCACGGGGAATTCATTCTAGTTGTGTGTCTGGCTGAATTCAGGCCATTTGAAATCTCTCACCACAGAAAAGGGCTAATTAAGCCCAGAATGCTTCTGACTGTGCCAGATATTATTTTTTCCCTTCCCCTCAATTGGATACTGAAGAAAGTCCAAGAATATTTCACAGCACTGAAAAGATGTTTTGCAAGCAGCCCACGTGAGCTTCATGAGGACTATGGTCTGAAAATCTCTGGCCTATTGTTCTACAGGTGAGTCAGAGAAAAAAGTACATGGGGCAGTGGCATCATGTTCCAAAATGTCCACCAGGATATGCTTTTCTGTAAATTCTAGCTGATTCCCCTAAAACACATTAAGGTAAATTGTTTCACTTGAAGAGGAAATCAGTGATAATATGCAAATTATTTGAGAATTGAACTTGAGCCATTATCATTAGGAATAAGAGTCAAGTAGAAGAAACTGATATACCCTGAATGACTTCTCTGCCTGCAGCCAATATACCTACTATTTATTTCTCTTAGTATTAGAAAACCTTCAGAGATTTCTAGGGTACTCCCACTCTGTGGGAAAAATATCTGATGTGGTCATAGTAAAATGGGTGAAGAAATCACCCTAAATGTGGGTACGTATAAGAATCCAGCAAGCTATGTTTTATATAATCATAACTATCACATAAATCCAGAGATGTCCCAGTCACGAAAGCATGTCAAAATACAATTGTTAAAAAATATCAAATGACCTTCAACTCTGTCCATATTAATTTTATTTCATGCAATATCACCAGTAGCAAACAATTATAAAATATAAGAAGAATATTTATAATAAAATGATTGGTAGGGCAGAGCCAAGAGGGTAGATTAGAAGTAGCCAGCCAACTGAACTCCCCCAATATTCCCCTGAAAACAACTTTAAAATAAGACCTCAAATCAAATTTTGAAGTTGCAGAGCCAACAAAAAGTTTGGATAAGACATTTTTCTGGACTAAGAAAACTTAAGAAGTTGGAAGGAGATGTCTGTAGAACTGGCACACATAACACACATAGCAGCAGCAACAGTGCTTCAGCAGCAGTGGCTTTGGGAACTGTCAGCCTATAGAACATAAGTGGGTTGGAAACTGGTCAGAAATAGTTTTCTGGGGACCCTTTGCTGGCACAGGTTAAATCTGATGGTGATTGTCAACTCTACTACTATATACAGCTCTGGGTCACAATTCCAGGGTGGAGAGGAGCTCTGGTGATTGGTCACAAAGGAACAGGGGACCTAGTCATCATTCCAGGACAAAGAAGAGAACTAGTGTGAGCAACAATAGGGGATCATGGGCCCTTCCTTGCTAGACCATTGCACAAACCAGAAGAGTAGTAGCTATGCCTCTCACAGGCTCACATCATCTTGGAAATGACAAAAATTTACAAGGTCCCAGAACTAGCTCTGAAAACAGCAGCACAAAAAAAAGTCTGAATATTGGAACAGTGCCTCCTCATACCTAGGTTAACAGAACCCAACTTTGAAAAAAAAATCAGAAGAATTAGACTAGAAAAATGCACCACCAACAACAAAACAACAATAACAACAAAAATAACAATAAGAAGAAATTGACCATGAAAGGCTACGGTGGTGGCAAGTAAGACCAAGACATAAACTTAGAAGAAGACAACAACGAAAACAACTACCCAAAAGAAAGCCTCAAAGAAAAATATTTATTAGATCCAAGTCCAACAAGAATTCCTGGAAGAGTTAAAGAAAAAGATGAGTAATAGAGAAAAAATTCAGAAAAGAAATTGGATTAATATAAGAAATTTATGAAAAAAGAATTAGCAGCTTGGTAAAAGGAGCAAAAAATATTAAAGAATGTCATACCTAGAAAAACAGAATTAGCCAAATGGAAAAAGAGGTATAAAATCTCACCAAAAAAATTCCTTAAAAATTTGAATTGGGCAAGGGAAAGTTAGTAACTCTATGAGACATCAAGAAACAATAAAACAAAGCTAAATGAATAAAAAATAAAATAAATTATCAAATATCTCATTGGAAAAACATCTGACCTGAAAATAGATCAAGGAAATATAATTTAAGAATTATTAGACTACTGGAAAGCCATGAATAATAATAAAAAAGAACTTAAACACCATCTTTCAAAAAATTATTAAGGAAAACTGCCCTGATATCTTAGCTCTAGAAAGTAAAATGAAAATTGAAAGAATTTACTGATCACTTCCTGAAAGAGATCCCAAAAGGAAAACTTCCAGGGATATTGGAGCCAAATTCTAGAGCTCTCAGGTCCAAAATCAATGTTGCAAGCAGCCAGAAAGAAAGAATTCAAATATGGTGGAAGCACAATCAAGATCACACAAGATTTAGTGGCTTCCATGTTAAAGGAGCAGAAAGCTTCTTTGCCTTCCAGAAGGCAAAGGAGCTAGGATTACAACCAAGAATAACATACCCAGCAAAATTGAATGTAATCTTTTGGGGGTGCATATTTAATGAAATAAATGACTTTTTAACATTCTTGATGAAAAGACCAGAGCTGAATAGAAAATTTGACTTTTAAACACAAGGTTGAAGACAAGCATAAGAAGGTAAATACAAAAGTAATAATAAAAGTCTCAACAAAATTAAAATGTCTAATTTCTATATGGGAAGATGATAGCTGTCACTTCATAGAATTTTGTCATTATTAGGGCAGTTAAAAAGGGTTTACAAAGATAGGAAGCACAGGGGGGGTATGGATTATGTTGGAATGATCTCCCCAAAACATTTAGGGGTGAGAGAGAGGGATGCCCTGAGAGAAGAGGGAAGGGAAAGATAGAAAGGGGAAATTTTTCCTCACGTAATAGAGGTGCACAGCCAAGCTTTTAAAATGGAGCAGAAAATGGAGGGAGGTGGCAGGCAGTGCTTAAACCTCACTCTCATCAAAATTGGTTCCAAGAGGGAATAATATATATGTTCACACTCAATTGTATATATAGAAATGTAACTTACACAATAATGAAATATGAGGGGAAAGGGATAAGTGAAAGGAAGTGGATGATAAAGTGGATTAAGGGAAATAGTGGTTAGATTACTTCTAATAGACTTTTCAGTAGGAACAGGAGAGGGGGAGGAAGAGAGAGGGAGGGATAAAGATGGAAGGAAGGGGGGGAAGGAGAAGAAAGGAGAGGGAGAGGAGAGGGGAAGGGAGGGGAGGAAGAAAAGATGATGGGACAGAGGGAAATACATAGTTGGTAATCATAATTGTGAATGTGAATGGGAGGAGCTCACCCATAAAAAGGAAGCAGATAGCAGAACAGATTAGAAATCACAATTCACCAAAATGTTGTCTTCAAGAGAGACACTTGAGACACACACAATTAAAATAAAGAGCTGGAGTAGAATCTAATATGCTTCAGCTAAACTTTAAAAAAAGAGGCAAAGGTAGCAATTATGATCTCAGACAAAGCAAAAGCCAAAATATACCTAATTAAAAGAGATAATCAGGGAAACTACATTTTGCTAAAAGGTACCATAGACAATGACGTATATTCAAAAATTTTGCAGCAAGTTTCTCTGATAAAGATATCATTTCTCAAATATAAACTTAATATAGAAATGAGGGAAATTTATAAAAATAAGAGCCATTCCCCAATTGACAGATGGTCAAACCATAGAAGCAGTCAATTTTCAGAAGAAAAAATCAAAGTCATCTATAGTCATATGAAAAAAATATGCTCTAAATCAGTACTGATTAGAGAAAAGTAGATTAAAATAACTCTGAATTACCACCACACACCTGTCAGAAATGACAAATGCTGGAGGGTATGAAGGTAAAATAGGTACACTAATGAACTGTTGGTAGAATAGTGAATTGGTCCAACAATTCTGGAGAATAATTTGGAACAGTGCTCAAAGGGCTATAAATCTGTGCATACCCTTTGATCCAGCAATACAAATATTCCCAAAGAGATAAAAGGAAAAGGACCTATATAAAAATACAATATTTATATAATTTCTTTTGTGGTAGCAAAGAATTAGAAACTGAGGAGATGCTTATCAATTGAGGAATAGCTAAACAGTTTATGGGATATGATTTTGAAGGATTTGAAGAAATGGTGAGGTGGTTATTTCAGAAAAAAATGTCAAGATCTATATGAACTGATGCAAAGTGAAGTGAGAACTAGGAGATCATTGTGCACAGTAACAGCAATGTTGTAATGATGATCAACTGTGAAAATACTTGGCTACTCTGATTAGTACAATGATCCAAGACAATTTCTAAGGACTTGTGATGAAAAACTGCTATTCACCTCCAGAGAGAGAACTAATGAACTCTCATTGCACAATGAATTATAATTTTCTCATTTTATTTCTCTTTATTTTAAAAATACAACTAATATGGATACATGCTTTACATGATTTCACATGTATAATTGAAATTATATTGTTTGCCTTTTTAGTGGGTAAGGGAACGGTAGGAGGGAGGAGAGAGTTCAGAACTCAAAATGTAAAAAGAAAAAAAAGTTAAACACAAATGATTGTAAATTTATAAATAAATAAAATAATTGATACTCAAAAATAAACTTTTCATTTTGTCCATTACATTTAGAAACAAAATATCACATTTTCATTTCTATAAACCATCAGAAGAAAAATTTGCATGATAAATAGTTCTATACCTTGAATTTTCTGGATATTTTTTTTAATTATTAAATTTAAAAATTTTTTTTTTTATTTTTAACATATTTTTTAAAACTTTGGATTCCAAATTTTCTCCCTTCTTCCCTCCCCACCCACCCTCACTGAGAAGGCAAGCAACTCAATACAGGTTATACATGTGTAGTTGTGCAAAACATTTCCATAGTAGTCATGTTCTGAAAAACTAAATATATTTCCCTTAATCCAATCCCACACCCCATTTAGTTTATTCTCTCTTTTGACCCTGTCCCTCCTTAGAAGTGTTTGCTCCTGATTACCCCTTCCCCCAATCTGCTCTCCACTCTTATCATTGCCCTGCTCTCTTGTCCCTTTCCCCCCCTATTTTCCTGTATGGCAAGATAGATTTCCATACCCCCTTCAGCCAGATCTGATGAGAATAAATTTCACTCATTCTCTCCCATCTTCCCCTACTTCCCCTCCAATCTAAAAGCCTTTTCTTGTCTGTTTTATGTGAGATAATTTATCCTATTCTACCTCTCTTTTGTCCTTCTCCCAGTAGAATCTTCTCTCCCCCCTCAATTTGATTCTCCAAATATCACCAATTAATCTTCAACTCACCTTGTGCCCTCTATTTATGGATCTATATATATATAGATACAAACAATTTTTCCCCTCCAACAACCCTAATACTGACAAAGGTCTCATGAGTTACAATGTAGGAATGTAAACAGTTCAATCTTAATAAGTACCTTATGATTTCTCTTTCCTGTTTACCTCTTCATGTTCTTCTTGAATCTTGTATTTGAAAGTCAAATTTTCTATTCAGCTTGGGTCTTTTCATCAAGAATGCTTGAAAGTCCTCTATTTCACTGAATGACCGTTTTTCCCCTGAAGGATTATACTCAGTTTTGCAGGGTAGGTGATTCTTGGTTGTAATCCTATCTTCTTTGACCTCCAGAATATTATATTCCAGCTCTCTGGTCCCTTAACGTAGAAGATGCTAAATCTTGTGTTATCCTGATTGTGTTTCCACAATACTTGAATTGTTTCTTTCTGGCTGCTTGTAATATTTTCTCTTTCACCTGGGAACTCTGGAATTTGGCTATAATATTCCTAGGAGTTTTCCTTTGGGGATCTCTTTCAGGAGGTGATCAGTGGATTCTTTCAACTTCTATTTTGCCCTCTGGTTCTAATATATCAGGGCAGTTTTCCTTGATAATTTCTTAAAAGATGATGTCTAGGCTCTTTTTTTGATCATGGCTTTCAGATAGTCCAATAATTTTTAACTTCTCTCTCCTGGATCTATTTTCCAGGTCAGCTGTTTTTCCAATGAGATATTTCACATTCTTTCTATTTTTTCATTCTTTTGCATTAGTGTTACAGTGTCTTGATTTCTCAAAAAGTCACTAGCTTCCAATTGCTCTATTCTAATTTTTGAGGAAGTATTTTTTTCAGTAATCTTTTGGGCTTCCTTTTTCATTTGGCCAATTTTTCTTTTTAGGGCATTTTTCTCCTCATTGGCTTTTTGGACCTCTTTTGCCATTTGGGTTAGGCTATTTTTTAAGGTGTTATTTTCTTCAGTATTTTTTTTGGGTCTCCTTTAGCATCACTCTCAGTTTTTCCTCTGCTTCTCTTACTTGCTTCTCAAAATCCTTTCTGAGCCCTTCCATGGCCTGGGACCAATTCATATTTTTCTTTGAGGCTTTGGATGTAGGAGCTTTGGTTTCATTGTCTTCTTCTGGTTGTACGTTTTGATCTTCTTTGTCACTAAAATAAGATAATATAGTCTGACTCTTTTTGCTGCTTGCTCATGATCTCAGCTAATTACTTGAGTTATAAACTTTTTGTGAAGTAGGAGTCTGTTTCCAGTGTGGAGAATGTACTGTCCCAAGCTTCAGGAGTTTTGTGCAGCTGTTTTCAGAGATACTTCTAGGGACTTGTAAATTTTCGGTTCTTCCAAGGTGTTATGATCAAGGGTGAGGTGTTTACTACTTTCCTGTCCTGTGCTCTGGTCTATGAGTGACCACAAGCACTCTTTTCTGTCTTGGAACTGTGAGGGTTTTCTCTTCAAAGCCACTACAAGCTCTACCATGCCAGCTCACCTCCTCACCCAGGACTGCCACTCAGAACTGTGACCCAGATCTAAGCAGGGACAAAGCAAGAGAATCCTGCACCAGCAGAGAGATACCTGCAATCCCCCTCTAATCAGCCACTAGATTCCCCCTCGGTCTGTGGCCAGAAGCTCAGGAGGCAACCACCACCCCAGGGCTAGCTAGGGAACTGGAGCTGAGACCCTGTGCTCCTCTCTCACCACCACAGAAACAGACTTTTCCCACTGACCTTCTAAGTTGTCTTTGGCATTCATGGGTTGAGAAGTCTGGAAACTGCCACAGCTGCCCTCGATTCAGTCCTCTGTGGCCTGCTCCAGGTTCCTGTGGCCTGCGCAACCACACCACACCACGCTATTCTCTCTGTTCTGCACGATATACCTTTGTGATAAACCATCCAGGCTATCTTTGGCTGGAAATTTTTTTCACTCTGTCTTTTTGTGGGTTCTGTTGCTTTAGAATTTGTTTAGATCCATTTTTATAAGTATTTGGAGGAGTTGGGGGAGAGCTCAAGCAAGTCACTGCTTTTACTCCACCATCTTGGCTCCGCCCCTTGGACATTTCTACAAATCTCATTTTTTCTTACTCCTCCATAATGTTTTTGGTAATGTATATTTTATTTTCTTTCATTCTTATCTCTTGCAAATTTTTTTGTTTCAACTAGAATTTTCCTTTTCTTTCTTTTTTCCCCTCTCTTTTTAAAATTTCTAGACTAACTGACAAGTTTCTAACACCTATCCATGGAGTTAGTCCTACTTCTTCCACTAACTAATTATGCAACCTCAGATCACTCACTGACAACCTCCATAGGTCCCAGTTTCCTTACTGTAAAAGAGGTTAGACTGAATGATATACAAAGCCCCTTTCAGCATTTAAATTTCAGAATTCTCTGACTAACTGCAGAATGAAATCTCAAAAGGATTTCATTATAGGCCATCTTACCTTCAAGGCAACTCCACAAGAGTCCCAAGAGTCCTGAATCCTAAAAGAAGAACTCTGGAAAGCAGCTCTAGTGGTTTAGTTGACAACTGAAGCATAATTCCTTTAAAATTCCATGATTTATAAATTACTTGTGAACTGCTATGAAATAGTTTCTAAGCTTAAAGACCTTTGTCACAAGGGGAAAAAAAGACAACAGACCATTCTTTAAATATTATCCTTAACTGAAGTTACTGTAGCAACAAAATGTCCATACTAGTTTTCTGATTACATTTAAAAACACCTTTCTAACCTATTGAAGTTTCTAGAGGAAAAATTTACTAAAGTACCTTATTTCATTTAATGAAAATTTAGGACATAGAAAATGTAGAATGAATCCTTGAACAATTCCCTTTTCTTCTCTACAAAACTGCATTCTGCTTCAGCAAATATAGGTTGAAATTCAAATGAAGTACAGAGGGCCAGGCCATCATCTTCAAACTAAAGTTCATACACAGTATGTCTTTGCTCCCTCCTCTAATTAAAAGAAAAAAAATACATTTATATTTTGTATTTATCTTGCATTCTCAAAGGATCAATTCTATAGTGGCTTGAATCGTGGTCAATATGATAGCCAAAGAGTTCCCAGCATAAAAGATTTTTTCATTGCTAATAATAGAGAGTTCTGGTGTTTGGATGATCTGGTGTTCTTAGAAGGCGATGGTAGCTGAGCTCCACCTCCAGAAGGTCCTTTCATGTTGCAGTTTAGAGCACAAGTTCAGGTACAGTCATGTGGCCAAGCTGAGTGCAGACCACTTTATCACTTGAAGCTTGGCCACCAGAAGACAAATGTTTCAGCCAGTGACTCTGAAGATATTTCAATTTACAACAGTGAAGATGAGTCTCACACTGGAAAAATCATACATTTTTCAAAGTATTGATACTTGGTCATCTTGTCAGGTTTAGAAACAGAGGACCTGAGCATTGCCTCTTTATCATTTACGTGACTAACAGACAATTTCCTTTTATCTTTCGGCCTTAGTTTCATCAACCTTTCTAAAATGAAGAGGTTAGATTACAAGAATTGAAAAGTCTTTTTGAGGTCTAAATCTATGATCTACAAATACATCTTTTTATGATCAAAATGACAACGGTAAAATAGATATGTGTGAAATATTGCTATAATGTATGTGTATATACACATACAATATTCTTCATGAAAGGTCTACCAAGATAATTCTTTGATTTATTGTATCTACTTTTAAGGTTTAAGATTCTCTGCACTAGGTAGTGCACCAGCACTACAGTCAGGAGGACCTGAGTTTAAATCCAGTCTCAGACTGGATGCTTGACACTTCATAGCTGTGTGACCCTGGGCAAATCACTCAACCCTTGTCAAAAAAAAAAAAAGATTCTCTGCAGAAATTTTTGGTTTAATGTAGATTTGACTGCTTTATAGACTTACCAGCATCTTTGCCAAGGCCATCTCCCCTACAACGTCACAGCAGAATCCCAAAGGAGACTGTTGGAAGGGAGTTCCAATGACCTAGTTTACAACTGAAAATAAATTTATTTAGAATTTCAGAATTTGTGAATTACTTGTAAACTACCAAAAGTAGTTTCCAAGCTAAAAGCACCTTACTTGTAAACTATCAAAAGTAGTTTCCAAGCTAAAAGCACCTTATCTAAGCTTACTATATGCTATCATGGTCTGTTAGTGTCTGCTGCTTCTTAGGAGGTCCACTATGCCTCACATTGCTTCAGATCACCTCTCTTTGCAATCTTCTGATAACTTTCATAAATAAAATTATGCTTCTGTTTGTGTCATTCTCTCTCATGGCTCTTTACAACCATTCTCACTCCAGACTGAGGCATTAATAATTCTAATAGTAGCCTAATAGATATAGCCACGTTTTTGCAGAATAAGAGGAGAGGAGTAGGAGGATTTCAGGTCTTTTTTCTTGCAAAAAACCTAGAAAAATGTTTAAAGTGCATTGCTGGGCATATCCTGTCCCTGATTCATCATGACCTGCTCCCTGCCTTACAGATCACTAATGAGATTAATGGCTTGATGGATCACTGTGCTTTAACAATAAATAATAATAAAGTACCAGAGATTTGACAATTCCTATGCTGTACCGTGAGTTATATAAGCACTTTTATTTTATTCTTTTTTCCCCTCCCACACAAAGTAAAGGCCATATCAGTAAAAGGTCAAGTTGACTAGTATGGATTATTATAATATTGTTCTCGACCTGTCCTGGGATCAATAATGGGTGTCATCATCCATTTTCTTAAACCATGGACACTAACTCCATTATTCTAATATATAACAAACAAGGCCTAAAGCTATTCCAGTTTCATACTCCTTCACTTCTTAAAGGTGGTTATTTGAATTAGAGAAATGGTGGATTTTTTTTTAAAAGATCATGTTTCAAAGCAAATCATCACCTAGATATTAATCGTCAGCTATTTTTTGGCACAGATTAATTCTAACTACCTCAATATAGTTAGTTGAATTACAGGTTGCAGATTAATATTTGCAAGAGCCAAAGGATCTCTGCCTTTGAAATGAATAAATGACTGTGCCATATTCCTTAAGTTGTGTTTTAAATACAGTCATCATCATTATGATGGGCTATCTTACAAGAAGTAATAGAATCACAAATGTACAGCAGAAGGTTACATCCAATTCAATCCTCTCATTTCACAGTTTAGTGAAATTGGGGCTCCAGAGAAGATGAGTATTTACCCAAAATCACATAGGCAGTAAATAAATAATAGACTTGGGATTCAAGTCCAAGTCATCTGATTCTTTCCACAATACCATGCTGTCTTTGTGACTTGAGTGAAATCTAGGAAATTTTCTTCTCACAGCCACCCTCCCCCCCCCAATCCATTCAAACTGTCCTCTTCCCCACAGCAGTTAAAGGGAAGGAAAGTCTTCATTGAAAATTCAGGTAAGTACCTGGCAGCAAAATCTAAATTCAAGTATCCTAATGGACAGCTTCTTAAAGTGATCTCTGACCTAAAGTGAGTTCACAACTCACTTCCACAGCCCAAAACACATGTATAGACAAGAGGAATGCTCATTGAATGCTTTAATCCCTGGAGATACAAAAGCTGATTAACTGGAGAACACCAGCAGGCACACCAAGATCTCACATGAGAAGAAAGAATACCAGTACTCATGCAGCTCCCTTGACCAATCTGCATTGCATTACCCATAAATACAAAACAATGGTGTGTTTAATAGTCCTAGCTAAGCATCTAGGTGGCACAGTGGATATAGTGCCAGGCCTATAGACAGGAAGAGTTCAAATCTGACCTCTGATATTTATTAGCTGTGTGATCTTGGGCAAGTCACTTAATCCTATTTGTCTCAGTTACTCACATATAAAATAAGCTGGAGAAGGAAAAGGCAAACCACTCCAGTATCTTTGCAAAGTAAACCCCAGATAGGGTTATAAAGAGTCAGACATGACAAATGACTGAACAACAGAAATAGTTCTTGCTCTCTAGAACAAAGGACCTGTTTCAAGCAAACACCAGCAAAAAGAACTGACAGAGTTCTTTCTAGACACAGATAATTGCCCCTTAAGGCATATCTAAGTTACTCCATTACTTTTTTTCTTTTGCCATCTACTGGGAAGAGAAACACATGAAACATATCTGCTTATAATGGAAACTATCCCTCAATTGCATTTATATCCCACATCACGCATAAATTATAGATGTAGTACATATATGTATATGTTTAAATAGCTTCTATAGAACCATAATTTACATTTATTTGTACAACCTAGTTAATCTTAATTATAAAATTAAAGAGGCATAGGAGCTTTACTTACCTATGCTTACCAAGCAATGCCTGCAATTTACAAACCAGCAATTCCTTTGTGTTATAAAATTAAAGTTATCCTTTAAAGCAGATGTTACCTGGGAAGGATGATATATTATTTCATTACCAATTAGTAACATCTTAGCTTAAATTTATTTATCATAATATCTACTCTTAGTAGAAAACCTAAAGAATTATGTTTTGGTGGTGCTAGGAGATCTCATGTTGCTTTCTGGTAAAGGTAAAGTTCCAATCTGGGTCCTGTGCCATCACATGATAACCTTGTAATGAGGAAAGTGTTTGGGGCTGGGGAGGACAAAAGTAAAAATGCACAAATGGTGAAAAAAATTTTTATGTAGTTAAAGATTTGCCAAGGATAATCTATTATCCAGCCATCACATAGCTGACCCAATCGTTTTCCTATTTGCATATACTTATTATTTCCTTTGACACTTCTAATTAAACAAAATTGGTTAGATGTGTAGTATGTGGTAGGCACTGGAGGTATGTAAAGAAAAATGAAAAAAATCCCCGACCTCAAGATGCTTACATTTTCCTAGGGGAATACAACATGCGAGAAGTAAATGCATGGGGCGGGGGGGGGGGGAGACAGAGAGAGAATGCAAACTATTGGGGTAATAAAGATGACATATAGGAGGTGGTATATGCATCAAGTCTGGAAGGAGGTGTGGGATTTTGAAATAGAATTGAAGAGGCAGTGGATTCCAGAAATGGGAGAACCATTTTTACAAGGACCTAAAGAGAGGAAATGGGAATGTCATTTACTGGAAACAGTTAGTGGGTCAGTTTAATGAGAACAGAGAGTAAGTGAAAAATAAACATAGGAAGTATAAAAGATAATAATTTGGACCATCCCACCATCCCTCCTCCCACTAGTATACTCAAAAATCTTCAGTGTCACCACATTAAGTATCCATCAGTCATCAAGTTTATTAAGCACTGTGATTCCAGAGATCACAGCAAAATTAGTAGATATGCCTGTAATGAAACATTTTGTGGCTAGGACTGAGGACCTAATGGTTAATGAAGCAGGCAGTTGGGGATAGGAAATGGAATTTGCACTTTAACATCCATTAGTTCTGTATCATTGGATGGGAAGAGTATGAGGATATGGGAATCCACAAAATGTTGGAGAATAAGTCTATTCAGAGTATCAGTGACTGGAGAAAGGTATATTTAGGCAGTCAAGTGATTAGATTGTTCAAAGTCCTGCTTTGATAGCCAACCTCGTACTAAATGTTTTTGCTAAGGTTAAGACCTTATCAAAGGCATAGACCCAAATCTCACACCATATACCAAAATAAAGTCAAAATGGGTTCAGGACTTAGATATAAAGGCTGATACCATAAGTAAACTGGGAGAACAAGGAATAGTCTACCTATCAGATCTATGGAGAACAGAAGAATTCATGACCAAACAGGAGATAGAGAACATTATGAAAAGCAAAATGGATAATTTTGATTACATTAAATTGAAAAGGTTTTGCACAAACAAAGCCAATGCAACTAAGATTAGAAGGAAGGTAGAAAACTGGGAAAGAATTTTTACAACCAGTCTCTCTGATAAAGGCCTCATTTCTAAAATATATAGAGAATTAAGACAAATTTATAAGAACACAAGTCATTCCCCAACTGATAAATGGTCAAAGGATATGAACAGACAGTTCTCAGATGAACAAATTAAAGCTATCTACAGTCATATGAAAAAAATGCTCTAAATCGTTATGGATTAGAGAAATGCAAATCAAAACAACTCTGAGGTACCACGTCACACCTATCAGATTGGCCAACATGACAAAACAGGAAAATGATAAATGTTGGAGAAGATGTGGGAAAATTGGAACACTAATACATTATTGGTGGAGTTGTGAAATGATCCAACCATTTTGGAGAACAATTTGGAACTATGCCCAAAGGGCTACAAAAATGTGCATACCCTTTGATCCAGCAATAGCACTTCTTAGGACTATATCCCAAAGAGATCAAACAAATGGGAAATGGACCCACATTTACAAAAATATTCATAGCAGCTCTTTATGTGGTGGCAAAGAATTGGAAATTGAGAGAATGCCCATCAATTGGGGAATGGCTGAGCAAGTTGTGGTATATGAATGTAATGGAATACTATCATGTTGTAAGAAATAACAAACAGGCTGACTTCAGAAAATCCTGGAAAGACTTATATGGTCTGATGCTGAGTGAAGTGAGCAGAACCAAGAGGACTCTGTACACAATAACAGCCATGTTATGCAATGACTAATATTGGTAAACTGAACCCTGCTCAGCATTACAAGGATCTAAGACATCTCCAGAGGCCTGGGATGGAAAATGCTGTCCACATCCAAAGTAAGAACTATGGAAGTCGAATCGCTATCACTTATTTTTACCTTCTTGAGTTTTGTTTCATCTTTCTGATGGTTCCTCCTACTGGTTTTAATTTTTACTTACAACTTCACTAACGTGAAAATATCTTTCATGGGCATGTAAATGTAAAGCCTATATCAGATTGTGCGCTGTCTTGGGGAGGGTGGTGGGGAGGAAGAGGGAGAAAAATTTTCAACTCAAAAGCATATGGAAGTGATTGTTGATAAATCAAAATAAATTAATTTTAAAAAAAGACCTTATCAATAAGGTAGTTAAGATCACCTCACAGTGGATAGTAACAGGAGAAAGTATGGACTTGGGAAATTTCATTAGGAGGAAGGAGCTGGTTGTTCAAGTTGGGTCAGGTCTAAAACAGGCCTCCAGAGTACCAAAAATATCTCCAGAGCAATGGAACAACAACAGCAAAAAGCCAGAGGTAGGTAGAAAAGATCCAGGCTGAAGCAAGGCTCCTTAAAGAGGCCATAGAGAGAAAACAGAGGGTAGTGGTTGGTGATATAGAACTCTCACTGACCTGAAGATACTTGAAAAGTCTCTGGAGTAAAGAGTCCAGAAATGCCTCATCTGAAAAATGGAAATGTTTCTTCTCTAGTGTCAAATTTTCAATCATTCTTTGCTTAGATCTTTTATTTGTACTTCAGAGAATGAGAGATCCATAGAATTTTTGAACAAGAAGGTAGATTAGTTGCTACTTTGTCCTACCAACACCCAGAACAGAATTCCCATTGTAACAAACCCAACAAGCAATTCTCTAGCCTCTGACTGAAGACTTCCGAAAAGGGATGGGGGCAGCTAGGTGGTACAGTGGATAGAGCACTGGCCCTGAAGTCAGGAGGACCTGAGTTCAAATCTGGCCTCAGACCAAACACTTCACACTTACTAGCTGTGTGAGACTGGGCAAGTCACTTAACCCCAATTGCCTAAAAAAAAAAAAAGACTTCCAATGAGGGGAGAACTCATTAGGAGGGAAACAAGCATGACACCAGCCTGTTAGGTCAAGTACTAATTCAGACCATGTAAGTTCAGATTTTCTTATTTTGGTGGCTCCCGAGCTATTAGGTTCTTGTACCCAAGGCTGTCACATACATACTTTTCAACTCAGCACTGCAACAGAAAGAAACATTATGAAAACTTATAGGGCAGCAGCAGATAGTCACTTTTTCCTAATTTGGACATTTAAACCCAGAGTTACAAAGATTATCATCAGTTTACTTTCCAATAGAATATGAACCCTTAAGAGACAGGACTGTTTCATCTTTATATTTCTATCCTCCACTATTAGCAGATTGCCTGACTCAAAGCAGGTGCCTAAAAGATACTTAAGGATTGGTTGATAGATTGTATACCAAATGAGTTACTAATTCAGCAACTGTGTGTTGTCAATAAGATTTTAGTTTTCCAGGAAGTAATGCAGGATTTCACAGGATTTAAAATTTGGCAATATGTGTGTGTGTGTGTGTGTGTGTGTGTGTGTGTGTGTGTGTATGTATACATATATACAAACATACACATATATATGTGTGTACACACACACACACACACACACAATGATTACTGCCCACCCATGAGTTGTGGAACAATGTGGAACAATGTGAAATAGAGAACTGAGGTAAAAAATTGGGGGAGAACACAAGCCTAAATTTGTCAGTGAGTCAATGAGCATTTGCTGAGAGCTTGCTATGTACCGGGCACTCTGCTAAGCACTGAAGATACAAAGCAAGGTAAAAAACATCCCAGGCTGTGCAAGAGCTCACAGTCTAACAGGGGAGTCAACATGGGAATTGCTATATATAAAGAGCAAATATGCAAGTTAAATTGGAGATTTAAATTTGGAGAAAAAATTGACATGTTGCTATCACCTTAATAAACCTGGTTAAATGTACAGGTGTGCTTCACAGCCTATTGATGGATCAGGGTTTTTTCTGTTAATCAGTAGATATGACAATGAGAAATCTTGAAGGGTGCCCTTGGCTGGTATGGAAAAAGAGAACTTCTCTCTATTATTTTATCCTTAGAGCTCTAGTGACTTTTATGTTTCATCTTTTAGAAGTCAAGGGCTCTGCCTGTGGCATTGATCCAGCAGTGACTCAGAGGAAAGATTGCCATCTACCAAGTCACAAACAATCCTTTTCGAAGCTCTGGTGGATTTGCTTTGAAGGACTCTTGTCTAAGTATTGACCAAGGCCTTCCTCAGTTTATGAGATTTGACAAGAACACAGCCCAGAGTGGGGTGGCTTCATAGTGAGTAGTAGAGGCCCTAGGCTAATTAATCCTGACTGGCTCAGAGGGCGCAACAGAACAGTACGCTTTTAAACTGTATCTCTGTTGTGCAATGCAAAAAGATATCAAATCAGTAGCACTTAGACTTTTATACTATGACGTTACTTGGGGACCAGACCTTCTATTTGATGGATTTTTTTTCTTTTTATATTCTTGTCAATGTCCAGGGTGAGTAAAACAAAGAAAACTAATTCAATAAAATTCAGTTAGAAACACATACCAAAGGCCAAAGGCAAAGTCAATATACTGAACTTTCTACTAGACACCATCCAAATATTTGTCTACTTGTTGTTGAACAAAAATAAAATGCTCATACACATTATTTAAAAACCATGTTATTCTATTAAAATTAATTTAAGTATCAAGAATCTGAATCAATTAAGCCTTTAATAATTATTTCCTTGAATGTATTATACACTTGAACATTACATTGTACATGTGTAATAGTTGACAACTTGAAAATAATATTTTGAACCAGAAGTGCTTAAACTGGTGATGACTTCAATAAACATGTCAAATTGCCCCCACAAGGGAAAAGAAAACAGAGTTGGCGGTTTGAATGGTAAGGGTTAAAACAATATGATGATAGGTGAGCTAATCATTGTGAGCAGTAAAATGTCTCTGCTCTCAAGATTTCATTTTATTGAGAGGAAAATGCACACAAAATTAAATACAAAGTAGACACAAAGAAATTTCTTGAACGAGAGAGTAGTAGCAAATGGAATCAGTACAGTCTTCCTATTGCAGATACCATCTGAACTGAGCCTTAGAGGAAGACAGAAAATTCCTGTGGTGAAAGTGAGGAGTGAGCATATTCTAGGCAAAGGCAGGAGATGGCATTCCACACACAGGGAAGAGCAAGCAGGCCAGTTTGTTTGCAATGTGCAATGCACATTGACACTGTTGTATCCTTAAAGAGCAACTGAGACTGGAAAGGAAGTAGTGAGCAGGACTGCACTGTCATGGGCAGCATTGTGAGATGCTCAAGAGATCTTTCAGTGGGTTATGGATCCAGGTTGACCTTAATGATATTAATATTAATATTTTAAAACTGTACAAAGTTTGTTCTCAGCGTGAAGATTCATGTGTTGTAAAGCAAGAGATGTCTTCCTCCATATTTCTCATTTTAGGATTTTAGCTTAATGTAACCGTCATCATGCCAATGAAGACAAATGAAATGTAGCAACCAAAATTGGTAAAATGTTACTATTTTTTAGCAAAGAAATAATATGAAATTCCATATCTGTCTGTATATGTTTGAAGCTCATGAAATACACATCACCACTTAAAATAGGTTTTTCCTAATTCCCCCAACTACTAATGCCTCCTGATAAATTAATTTAACTTGATTTTAAATATATTTGATATTTCAATTAATAATCATTTATTAGGGGCCTGTTATGTACTGGGCATTGTGTGAGGCATTCGAGATACAGAAACAAAGGACAAATAATTCCTTCCCTTAAGGAGCTTACATTCTACTGGGGATGATGACATGTATATATGTAGGTACATACAAAATAAACAAAATGCATGTAGAAGGTGATTTTAGAGGTAAGGACACTAACAGCTGGGGAGTTGAAGGAGGCATCAATAAAGGGCTCATTGAAATCAGGACCTGAGCAAAGTCTTGAAGTATGTTAAAGATTTTAAGAGGTAGAGGGAAAAAAGACGTGATTCCCATTGTGGGGAGCAATCAGCACAAAGACACAGAATAAGAAATCTGATGCTATGTCTGAGGAAAAATAAGAAAGTTTGTTTGAATGGATTGTTAAGGCATGTTGGAGCCAAATTGTACAGGTCTTTAAATTCCAGAGTTTATGTTTGATCCTAGAAGTAACAGGAAACTACTAGAGAATATAGAGACAGAATGACATGATCAGACCTATGGTGTAGGAAAAGCGCTTTGACAGTCATGTAAAGGATGGAGTGCAGTGGAGAGAGACTTGAGGCATGAAGCCAATTAATAGGCTATTGTAATGCTACATAGGAGACAAGATGAGGTCTGACTTAGGGTGGTGGAGAGAATGGGGTAGATGCAAGAAATATAGAAAGAGAAATTATAAGATTTTGCAACATAGTGTTTGTGTGGTATGAGAGTAAAGAGTTAAAGATAAAGTTTGTGGAACTAAATGACTTTACAGAATTAGGGAACTTCAGAGAAGGGGTTTGAGTAGAAATATATAAGTTCTCTTTGGGATGAGCTAAATTTAAGATGGAAATACAGAACACACAGATATGTCTAACAGGTGTTTGATGGCTTGGGACTAGGGCTCAAAAGAAATACTAGGGCTAGATATATAGATGCGAAAGTTATATACATAGAAGTGACAGTGAAATCTATGAAAGCCATTGAGGTCCCAAGTAAGTGTAGAAAAATAATAAAAAGGGACACACGACAGAGGCTTGGGGGGAAATGCAGTTAGGAACCTGATATTGATGATCCAGTGAAAGAGACTGAGAAGGAGCAGTCAGAAAGGTAGGAGGAAAATGAAGAGAGATAATTACCACAGAATCTCAGAGATTAGAAAGTATTCAAGCGGAAAGGAGAGTCTCTGGTTTCAAATGCAACATTCAAATGTTCAAATTATACTATTAGCCTTTCTATCTAAATTGTGTACCTATTTTGACTTTATTTTGGCATAGGGTGAAAGATATGGTCTATGCCTAGCTTCTGCCATACTCTTCCAGTTTTCCCAGCAGTTTTTCTTTTCTGGGAATTTAAAAAAGATAAAGATTGAGAAAAGGCCATCAGATCTGGCAGTTGAGAACATTAGCTTTTTCACAGACAGTGGTTATAGTTGCTTTATTAAATCAAAAGTCTGATTGTCAAAGGTTGAAAAGTGAGTAAGAGGTGAGGAGGTCAAGACCACTATTATAAATAACTTTTTCTGATATTTTGCCTGTGAAAAGGAAGAGGAATATATAATGATAACTTGAAGGGAGAATAGAATCTAGTGAAGGATCTTTAAGTATGCAGGAAGACTTAGGGCATGTTTGACAGTGGTAGGAAAGGAAACAGGATAGAACAAGGTTGAAGATGTATATGAAGAGGTTGAAGATTAGAGGGGTAGGAAGAAATGATAGTGAGGATAGGTTGCTAGAGAAGATGGGAGTAGGGCAAATACTTAATGGAAAGGTTTTGGCCTTGGCACACAAAAAAAGGCATTTCTTCATCAAAGACTGGATTAAAGATTCAGTGAGGATATTATCAAGGGTCTATGAGTTAAAGAGGAGAAATGGAAGAGCCAGTGGTAAATGGTATTCATTTTCTCAGTAGAGGATATGTTGAGATTTTAAGCTTTAAGTAGGGGTGATGTGAGAGGCTGGTAAAGAGAAAAAAAGATTTACAAGAGTTTCAGTTAGAAATATATTGATACTTCATTTCAATATTTGATATCAGAAAAAGACCAGAAGAAATTTCTTTTAAAATGTATTCTACAAAATAAATTGCCTCCCTGAAAATCCACATGCCTAGAACTTGATGCACTCATATATAAAACCTCAGGCAGTTTATATTTTCAAAATTATGGGGTAAATTTTATTTACATTATCACATGGGAAGCCAAAAGAAGACCTGGTATCCCCAGCATATGAATTTCTCAACTGGTGTTTCATTGTTTTTAAAAACAAAATCATTTAAATGTTCTTAGTTTTTACATAAATCCTTAAATTCCAAATGGAAGGATATAACCAAGACACACTACCTTCCTTTTAATTGTTATTTATGGAGAAGGGGGAATCACTTTCTTTTAACTGCCTGGTCATTCCTCCATTGCTAGTATGGTCCCTTCAAGACTGTATGAGTGGAGAAATGAGAATTCTACATGAATTAATTTACTTATTTGGTGCCATACCAATCAAACTACCAAAAATTATTTTATAGAGCTAAAAAATAATAAGATTCATCTGGAAGAACAAAAGGTCCAGAATATCAAGGGAATTAATGAAAATAAATGCTAGGGAAGGTGGCTTAGCCATACCACATCTTAAACTATATTATAAAGCAGCAATCATCAAAACTACTTGCTACTGCCTAAGAAATAGAGTGGTGGATCAGTGAAATAGGTTAGGTACTGAAGACATAGTAGTCAATGACTATAGTAATCTATTATTTGAGAAACCCAAAGACTCCAGCTTCTGGGGATAAGAACCCACTCTTTGAAAAAAACTGCTGGGAAAACTGGAAAAGAGTATGGCAGAAACTAGGCATAGACCAAAATCTTACACCATATACCAAAATAAAGTTAAATAGGTACACAATTTAGATATAAAGGCTGATACTATAAGCTAACTGGGAGAGCAAGGAATAGTTTACCTGTCAGATCTAAGGAGAAGGGAAGAATTTATGACCAAACAAGAGATACAGAATATTATGAAATGCAAAATGGATAAATTTGATTACATTAAATTGAAAAGTTTTTGCACAAAGCCAATGCTATTAAGATTAGGAGGGAAGTAGAAAACTGGGAAAGAATTTTTACAACCAGCATCTCTGATAAGGGCCTCATTTCTAAAATATATAGAGAAGTAAGTCAAATTTATGAGACTACAAGTCATTCCCCAATTGATAAATGGTTGAAGGATATGAACAGGCAATTTTCAGAGGAAGAAATTAAAGCTATCTATAGTTATATGAAAAAAAAACACTTTAAATCAATATTGATCAAAGAAATGCAAATCAAAACAGCTCTGAGGTACCACATCATACCTATCAGATTGGCTAACATGACAAAACAGGAAAATGATAAATGTTGGAGAAGATGTGGGAAAATTGGAACAGTAATACAATATTGGTGGAATTGTGAACTGATCCAAACATATTGGAGAGCAATTTGGAACTATGCCCATAGGACTATAAAAATATGCATACTAGCAACAGCACTTCTAGGGCTATATCCTGAAGAGATCATACAAACAGGAAAAGGACCTACATGTACAAAAATATTTATAGCAGTTCTTTCTATGGTGGCAAAAAATTGTGAAGTGAGGGGATGTCTATCAATTACATAATGGCTGAACAAGTTGTGGTATATGAATGTAATGGTATGCATGTGATACAATTGTGCTATAAGAAATGATAAGCAAGCAGACTTCAGAAAAACCTGGAAAGACTTGTATGGACAGATGCAGAGTGAAGTGAGCAGAACCAGGAGAAAGTTGTATACAGTAACAGCCAAATTGTGCGATGACTAACTTTGATACACTTAACTTTTCTCAGCAATGCAAGAATCTAAGACATCTCCAAAGGTCTCATGGTGGAAAATGTGATCCACATTCAGAGAAAGAACTACAGGGTTGGAATGCAGATAGAAGCATACTATTTGGTCTTCTTCTCCCTTCTGTTTTGTTTTGTTTCTTCTTTCTTGTGGTTTCTCTTATAGGTTCTTTACAACATGACTAATGTGAAAATATGTTTAATAGGAATGTATATGTAAAGCCTATATTGGATTGTATGCTGTCTTGGGGAGGTAGTTGAGGAAGTGAGGGGGAGAAAATTTAAAGCTCAAAAGCTAATGGAAGCAAATGTTAAAAACTTAAAATGTTAATTTAAAAAGGAAAAAAAAAAAGACTGTATGAGTGGCAGCCATATTCAGAATCTTGTTCTTGTCCAAAATACATACTCATACCTAAGCTGTTAAAATGTAATAAAATTTTTTGGCCAACGAACCCAAACAATCTGCTTTGTGTTTATTGAATTCCCAGGCTTTGTGTTTATTGAATTCCCAGAGTAATTTCTTATTTCTTTGAAGGGAAACAATTTTTGGTTCATTAAAACTGAGCTTGGGTGCAGGAGTAGACACACAGATTGGCAAAGCCCCAATGTAAATTCCTATGAGCTCTACAGAAGTTCACAAGAACAACAGAAATATTGCCTCACATTTAGGGGTTTTTTTTGTTTGATTCTGTTTAAAAAAATGAAGTACCCATTGAGAAATCCCTATACTGGGGATATCAGGTCTTCTTTTAGCTTCCTGTATGATAACAAATAAAAAAGAAAAGCTACAAATGTATGGGTGTGATTATAAGCAACTTGAGAGCTGGGATTCTCTTTTGTCTCTTTTTGTATCTCCATTGCTTAGTATAGGGCCTGGTACATAGTTTGTACTTAATAAATGTTTATTGATTGATTGATGGATTAGGTGATGCTACAACAACAAAACTGTTTTGCTTTCAGTGCCCCAAGTTCTTAAGGTCTGGGATCCCTGAATGAGCTCATGAGCTTTCTCTGTTTGTTAGACATATATACAATGTATGTTTATGAGTATATTTATTAATATATATATGCATATGTATATACATGTGTAGGTATACATGTATATGCTTGTACAAATATGTGTGCGCATATATACCATCTAAAATGGCACATGCCATTATAGATTTAGAACTAAAAGGGACCTTTGTGACTATCTAGTATCATTGGAGAGGAAATAAACAATAAAATATAGACGGTAGCTCTATCATATTTATATGTACAAGAACTTATACACATATAGATACATGCATCTAGAGATATGTTTGTATGTTTGCATTTACATGTCTATCTATTTGTAGACACAGGGGCATATAATCCACAATCCATTTCAAGTTTAAGCCACATTTCTTGGTCCTATCACTGTAATAATGTCATAAAAACATGCTCAGAGAGCAGTTTCTTCAGTGTTTCCTTCTGTATACTTCCTAACACCTTCCCAAAGTATTAATCTTTCTTTCTGATTGACTTGTATTTTAAATATAATCAATGGGCAGCAACCAACATGCCTAGTCATTACAAAATATATTCCTTCCCTTCTCCTTCACTTTGTGTTAACTTAGGGAGATGTGCTGACTGGGTAGAATCACAGCAGCATCTTGTAAATGATGCATGAAAATGAAATGAAAAATCCCCGCTCAGTGCATAGGGCAATAATAGCTGTGTTTTTCGTGTTTTATTTGTGTACCCACACCACCCTGAGCGCAAAGGCAACCTCTCAGACTCCTCCTATGAGCTTGTAGTATCCCAAGGTAATGGTGACTGGTTGTCAAACACTCAAAAACACTTAGGCCCAGGATGACTATTCTGACTACTCACTTCCTTCCACCTGTGCAGTCAAGACCACCTCCTTGTCCTCCTTGCCCTTCAAGGTAATACCAAGCTCCTTCATCTATCTTGCTACCCTAAACAAATCTCCTACTGAAGAAAAGACAACTTTGTCATTTTCTTCCTTCCTCACTTTCTCTGAGATAAGCAAAACATCTTCTTTGGGAATAATATGACATTAATTAAATCATAACATAGTTTTGGGGAGTGGGAAACAAACTGTGAAAAATAGAAGGAACTTCAGGTGAAGAAATTCTTACTAAGGTACATTAGCAACTATCTGGGGCATTGCTGGGGAGGGGGAGGGTTCAGTGATTTGCCAGGGTCACACAAGCCAGTATGTTTCAGAGATTAGACTTAGAGACTTAAACTCAAGACTTACTGCTTCTGAATCAAATTTGTAAATGCCCTCCAGCTTGGCCTGATTTTGTCCTGTCTCTCCTAGACCTGCCTTTCCTGGTCTCTCTGGGACTTCCTCTCCTAGCCTTGTTCAAGAGGGTACAGAATTAAAAGACTACCAGCCTTACCTTCAGAAGAGACAAATGTATGGATTCCATTATTTACTTTTTTTAAAATTTTCTATTTGGATTTTATTTTATTTTATTTTTAAATTTTATTAATTTCTTTTGATATATCATCAATCACTTCCATATGCTTTTGAGTTGAAAATTTTCCTTCCCCTTCCTCCCCACCACCCTCCCCAAGAAGGCACACAATCTGCTATAAGCTTTACATTTACATACCCATGAAACATATTTTCACGTTAGTGAAGTTGTAAGTAAAAATTAAAATGAATAGGAGGAACCATCAGAAAGATGAAACAAAACTCAACAGAAGGTAAAAATAAATGATAGCGATTCGACTTCCATAGTTCTTTCTTTGGATGTGGACAGCATTTTCCATCCCAAGGCCTCTGGAGATGTCTTAGATCCTTGTAATGCTGAGCAGGGTTCAGTTTACCAATATTAGTCATTGCATAACATGGCTGTTATTGTGTACAGAGTCCTCTTGGTTCTGCTCACTTCACTCAGCATCAGACCATATAAGTCTTTCCAGGATTTTCTGAAGTCAGCCTGTTCATCATTTCTTACAACATGATAGTATTCTATTACATTCATATACCACAACTTGCTTAGCCATTCCCCAATTGATGGGCATCCTCTCAATTTCCAATTCTTTGCCACCACAAAAAGAGCTGCTACGAATATTTTTGTACATGTGGATCCATTTCCCATTTGTTTGATCTCTTTGGGATATAGTCCTAAAGAAGTACTATTGCTGGATCAAAGAGTATGCACATTTTTGTAGCCCTTTGGGCATAGTTCCAAATTGTTCTCCAAAATGGTTGGATCATTTCACAACTCCACCAACAATGTATTAGTGTTCCAATTTTCCCACATCTTCTCCAACATTTATCATTTTCTTGTTTTGTCATGTTGGCCAATCTGATAGGTGTGATGTGGTACCTCAGAGTTGTTTTGATTTGCATTTCTCTAATCAATAACACTTTAGAGCACTTTTTTCATATGATTGTAGATAGCTTTAATTTGTTCATCTGAGAACTGTCTGTTCATATCCTTTGACCATTTATCAGTTGGGGAATGACTTGTGTTCTTATAAATTTGTCTTAATTCTCTATATATTTTAGAAATGAGGCCTTTATCAGAGAGACTGGTTGTAAAAATTCTTTCCCAATTTTCTATCTTCCTTCTAATCTTAGTTGCATTGGCTTTGTTTGTGCAAAACCTTTTCAATTTAATGTAATCAAAATTATCCATTTTGCTTTTCATAATGTTCTCTATCTCCTGTTTGATCATTAATTCTACTGTTCTCCATAGATCTGATAGGTAGACTATTCCTTGTTCTCCCAGTTTACTTATGGTATCAGCCTTTATATCTAAGTCCTGAACCCATTTTGACTTTATTTTGGTATATGGTGTGAGATTTGGGTCTATGCCTAGTTTCTGCCATACTCTTTTCCAGTTTTCACAGCAGTTTTTTTCAAAGAGTGGGTTCTTATCCCAGAAGCAGGGGTCATTGGGTTTATCAAATAATAAATTACTATAGTCATTGACTACCGTGTCTTGCACATTTAACCTATTCCACTTATCTATCTCGCTATTTCTTAGCTAGTACCAAGCAGTTTTGATGATTGCTGCTTTATAATACAATTTAAGATCTGGAATTGCTAGGCCATTTTCCCCTGAATTTCTTTTCATTAGTTCCTTTGATATTCTGGACCTTTTGTTTTTCCAAATGAATCTTGTTACTATTTTTTGTAACTCCATAAAATAATTTTTTGGTAGTTTGATAGAAATGGCCCTGAATAAGTAAATTAGCTTAGGTAGGATCGTCATTTTTATTATGTTAGCTCAGCCTACCCATGAGCAACTGATGATTTTCCAATTATTTAGATCTGATTTTATTTGTGTGAAAAGTGTTTTGTAATTATGTTCATAGAATTCCTGGGTTTGTTTCGGGAGGTAGACTCCTAAATATTTTATAATGTCTACAGTAAGTTTAAATGGGATTTCTCTTTCTATCTCTTGTTGTTGGGCATTGTTGGTAATATATAGAATTGCTGATGATTTATGTGGGTTTATTTTATAGCCTGCAACTTTGCTAAAGTTGTTTATTATTTCAAGTAGTTTTTTACTTGATTCTCTAGGATTCTCTAAGCATATCGTCATGTCATCTGCAAAGAGTGATAGCTTTATTTCTTCTTTGCCTGTTCTAATGCCTTCAGTTTCTTTTTCTTCTTTTATTGCTAAAGCTAACATTTCCAGTACAATATTGAATAACAGTGGTGATAATGGACATCCTTGTTTCACCCCTGATCTTATTGGAAATGCTTCTAGCCTGTCTGTATTCTGTACAATGTTAACTGAATGTTTTAGATATATGCTATTTATTATTTTAAGGAAGACTCCATTTATACCTATACTTTCTAGTGTTTTTAATAGGAATGGGTGTTGTATTTTATCAAAAGCTTTTTCTGCATCTGTTGAGATGATCATGTGGTTTGTGTTGGTTTTGGTGTTGATATGCTCAATTATGCTGATAGTTTTCCTAATATTGAACCAACCCTGCATTCTTGGTATAAATCCTACCTGGTCATAGTGTATTATTCTTGTGATAAGTTGCTGCAATCTATTTGCTAGTATTTTGTTTAAAATTTTTGCATCTATATTCATTAGAGAAATTGGTCTATAATTTTCTTTCTCTATTTTGACTCTTCCTGGTTTAGGTATCAACACCATATTTGTATCATAAAAAGAATTTGGTAAGACTCCTTCTTCACCTATTTTCCCAAATAGTCTATATAGTATTGGAATTAATTGTTCTTTAAATGTTTGATAGAATTCATGTAAATCCATCTGGCCCTGGAGATTTTTTCCTAGGGAGTTCATCAATGGCTTGTTCAATTTCTTTTTCTGAGATGGGGTTATTTAAGTATTTTACTTCCTCTTCGGTTAATCTGGGCAATTTATATTTTTGTAAATATGTATCCATTTCACTAAGATTGTCAAATTTGTTGGCATATAGTTGGGCAAAATAATTCCTAATTATTGTTTTAATTTCCTCTTCCTTGGTGGTAGCTTTGCCCTTTTCATTCTTGATACTAGTAATTTGGTTTTCTTCTTTCTTTTTTTTAATTAAATTAACCAAAGGTTTATCTATTTTATTGGTTTTTTCATAAAACCAGCTCTTAGTTTTATTTATTAGTTCAATAGTTTTCTTAATTTCAATTTTATTAATTTTTCCTTTGGTTTTCAATATTTCTAATTTGGTGTTTAGTTGAGGATTTTTAATTGTTCTTTTTCTAGTTTTTTTAGTTGTATGCCCAATTCATTAATCTCCTCTTTTTCTATTTTATTTATGTAAGCATTTAGAGATATAAAACTTCCCCTAAGAACTGCTTTCGCTGCATCCCATAGTTTTGGTATGTTGTCTCATTATTGTCATTCTCTTGAATGAAATTATTGATTGTTTCTATGATTTGTTGTTTGACCCAATCATTTTTTAGGATTAGATTATTTAGTTTCCAATTATTTTTTAGTCTATCTTTCCATGGCCCTTTATTACATATAATTTTTATTGTGTCATGATCTGAAAAGGATGCATTTAATATTTCTGCCTTTCTGCATTGGATTGTGAGGTTTTTATGCCCTAGTACATGGTCAATTTTTGTGTATGTGCCATGTACTGCTGAGAAAAAAGTATATTCCTTTCTATCCCCATTCAGTTTTCTCCAGAGGTCTATCATACCTAACTTTTCTAATGTTCTATTCACCTCCTTAACTTCTTTCTTGTTTATTTTGTGGTTAGACTTATCTAGTGCAGAGAGGGGGAGGTTCAGGTCCCCCACTAGTATAGTTTTGCTGTCTATTTCTTCCTGTAACTCCCTGAACTTCTCCTGTAAGAATTTGGATGCTATACCATTTGGTGCATATATGTTTAGTAATGATATTACTTCATTGTCTATGGTGCCTTTTAGCAGGATGTAGTTTCCTTCCTTATCTCTTTTGATTAGATCTATTTTTGCTTTTGCTTTGTCTGAGATCAGGATTGCTACCCCTGCTTTTTTTACTTCAGCTGAAGCATAATATATTCTGCTCCAGCCTTTTACCTTTACCCTGTATGTGTCACTCTTTTTCAAATGTGTTTCCTGTAAACAACATATTGTAGGATTATGGTTTTTAATCCATTCTGCAATCCATTTCCGTTTTATGGGAGAGTTCATCCCATTCACATTCACAGTTATGATTACTATCTGTGTCTTTTTCTCCATCCTTTTCCCCCCATTTATGCTTTTCTTTCTCCTTTTTCCTTTCCCCCTTCACTAGTGTTTTGCTTTTGACCACCTGCCTCCTTCAGTCCCTCCCCCTTTTATTATCCCTTTCCCTTTTCTTCCCCTTTACTCTTACTGCTTTTCCCTCCCTTCTTTCCCCCCTCCCTTTTCTTTCCCCTCCCTTTTCTTTCCCCTTTTCCCTCCTACTGCCTATAGGGCAAGTTAGATTTCTATACCTAACTGATTATGTTATGCCCTTCTTGAGCCAAATCTGATGAGAGTAAGGTTCAAACAATGCTCCCCCCCTCTTCTCCCTCTGCTGTAATAGGATTTTGTGTCTTTTCCTGTAATGTAATTTACCCTTGTCTGCCTCCTCCTTTCTCAGTACATTTTCTAAGATCAGATTGATCCACTTATTTGGATCCATTTAACCCACTTGATTAGATTTTTTTTTATCATTACATCAAAGTCAACTAATATCCACCCTCTTTATGTATACTCCTTTAACAAGGTGTAATAACAATACAGTTCTCAAGGGTTGCAAGTGTCATATTCCCTTGTAGGGGTTTAAACAGCCCCCCCCATTAACAACATATTGTATCTTTCTGTCCCATTTACCTTTTTAAGTCCTTCTTGAGTCCTGTACTTGAAGATCAAATTTTTTGTTGAGCTCTGGTCTTTTTATCAGGAAAGTTTGGAAGTCTCCTATTTTTGTAATATCCACTCCTCCCTTGAAAAATGATGCTCATTTTTGCTGGGTAATTGATCCTTGGCTGCATTCCAAGCTCCTTTGCCTTACGGAATATCATGTTCCATGCCCTGCGGTCTTTTAATGTAGAAGCTGCAAGGTCCTGTGTAATCCTGACTGTGGTTCCATGATATTTAAATTGTTTCTTTCTGGCTGCTTGCAGCACCTTCTCTTTCATCTTGTAATTTTGGAACTTTGCTATTATATTCCTTGGTGTTGTCAATTTGGGATCTCTTTCAGGTGGTGATCGGATTCTTTCTATGGTTATTTTCCCTTCTGGTTCTAGAACGTCTGGGCTGTTTTCCTTTATTATTTCCTGAAAGATAACTGCCCAGGCTCTTTTTTTTTAATCATGATTTTCAGGTAGTCCAATAATTTTTAAATTGTCTCTCCTGAGTCGATTTTCCAGGTCGGTTGTTTTTGATGAGGTATTTTATTTTTCATCTATTTTTTCATTTTTTTGTTTCTCTTTGATTCTTGCTCTCTCATAGAGACATCAGTTTCCATTTGTCCAATTCTAGTTTTTTTCACTTTTAATATAAATTTATTTTTAGTTTTCAACATTCACTTCCACAAGTTTTGAGTTCCAAATTTTCACCCCACCCCCCCCCCCACCAAGATGGCATGCATTCTGAATATCCCTTCCCCTAGTCTGTCCTCTCTTCTATATTTCCCCCCCCTTTCTCTTATCCCCTTCCCCTTCTATTTTCCTGTACAGCAGGATAGACTTTGTACCCATTTCCTGTATTTCTTATTTCACAGTAGCATGTGAAACATTTTTTTAAACATATGTTTTTTAAAAGTTTGGTTCAAATTTTCTCTTCTCACCCTCCATGAACCTCATTGAAAAGGAAAGCAACTCAATATAGTTGTACATGTGCAGTTATGCAAAACACTTCCATAGTAGACATGTTGTGAAAAAACTAACTTCTATTTTCCTTAATCCTATCCTGCCCTCCCCATTATTCTGTTCTTTCTTTTCACCCTGTCCTCCTCAGAAGTATTTACTTCTGATTACCCCTTTCCCAATCTGCCCTCTTCTCTATCATCCCCCTGCTCTCTTGTCCCCTTCTCCCCCTATTTTCCTGTAGGGTAAGACAGATTTCCATACCCAATTGAATGTATATGTTATTCCCTCCTTAAAACACATCCTATGAGAATAAGATTCACTCATTCCCTCTTACCTTCCCCCATTTCCCCTCCACTGTAAGAGCCTTCTCTCTTCTGTTTTTTTTTGTGAGATAAGTTACCCCATTCTACCTCTCCCTTTCTTCTTCTCCAAGTATAATCCTCCCTAATCCTTTAATTTTATTCTCCACATAAGACCCCTTAATCATCAACTCACCCTGTGCCCTCTATCTATCTATCTATTTATCTATACATATGTATAATTTTTTTCCTCCAACTACCCTAATACTGACAAAGGTCTCATGAGTTATAAATATCATCTTTCCATGCAGGAATGTAAACAGTTCAACCTTCATAAGTTTCTTATGATTTCTCTGTCCTGTTTGCCTCTTCATGTTCCACTTGAGTCTTGCATTTGAAAGTCAAATTTTCTATTCAGCTCTGGTCTTTTCATCAGGAATGCTTGAAAGCCCTCTATTTCACTGAATGACCATTTTTTCCCCTGAAGGATTATACTCAGTTTTGCTGGGTAGGTGATTTTCGGTTGTAATCCTATCTCCTTTACCCTCCAGAACATTATATTCTACGCCCTGTGGTCCCTTAATGTAGAAGCTGCTAAATCTTGTGTTATCCTGATCGTGTTTCCACAGTACTTGAATTGTTTCCTTCTGGCAGCTTATAATATTTTCTCCATGTCCTGGGAAATCTGGAATTTGGCTACAATATTCCTAGGAGTTTTCCTTTGGGGATGTCTTTCAGGAGGAGATCTGTGGGTTCTTTCAATTTCTATTTTGCCCTCTGGTTCTAATATATCAGGGCGGTTTTCCTTGATAATTTCTTGAAAGATGATGTCTAGGCTCCTTTTTTGATCATGCCTTTCAGACAGTCCAATAATTTTTAAGTTCTCTCTCCTGGATCTATTTTCCAGGTTAGTTGTTTTTCCAATGAGATATTTCACATTGTTTTCTAATTTTTCATTCTTTTGGATTTGTTTTACAGTGTCTTGGTTTCTCATAAACTCACTAAATTCCAATTGCTCTGTTCTAATTTTTAAAGAAGTATTTTTTTCAGTAATCTTTTGGACTTCCTTTTCCATTTGGCCAATTTCTCTTTTTAGGGCATTTTTCTCCTCGTTGGCTGTTTGGACTTCCTTTGCCATTTGTGTTAGGTTATTTTTTAAGGCATTATTTTCTTCAGTATTTTTTTGGGTCTCCTTTAGCAAGCTGTTGACTTGTTTTTCATGATTTTCTTGCATCACTCTCATTTCTCTTCCCAGTTTTTCCTCTACTTCGCTTACTTGCTTCTCAAAATCCCTTTTGAGCTCTTCCAAGGCCTGGGACTGATTCATATTTTTCTTGGAGACTTTGGATGTAGGAGCTTTGACTTTGTTGTCTTCTGGTTGTATATTTTGATCTTCTTTGTCACCAAAGTAAGATAATATAGTCTGACTCTTTTTGCGAGGTTTGCTCAACATCCCAGCAAATTACTTGAGTTTCAAACTCTTTGTTAAGGTAAGAGTCTGCTTCCAATGTGGAGAGTGTACTGTCCCAAGCTTCAGGGGTTTGTGTAGTTGTTTTCAGAGATACTTGTAGGGACCTGTAAATTTTCAGTTCCTCCAAGGTGGTATGACAAAGGGAGATGTGTTTACTCCTTTCCTGGCCTGTGACCACAAGTACTCCTTTCTGTTCTGTAACTGTGAGGAGGGGTTTCTCTTCACAGCCACTACAAGCTCCACCATGCCAGCATTCCTCCTCACCCCAGCAGCACCGCCCAGAACTCTGACCCAGATACAAATACAGGCAAAGCTAGAGATTCCTGCCTCAGCAATGGCAAAGAGATCCCTGCAATCCCTCTATGATCAGCCATTGGATTCCTGCTCAGTCTGTGGACTGGAAGCTTGGGAAGCAGCTGCCCCGCCAGGGCCGTGTTCTTGAGGAATGGAGCTGAGACCCTGCCTTCCTCTCTCAGCAAGACAGAAACAGATTTTTCCCACTGACCTTCTAAGTTGTCTTTGGCATTCTTGGATTCAGGAGTCTGGAAACCTCCATAGCTGCTGGAGATTCAGTCCTCTCAGGCCTGCTCCGGGTTCACTGTGGCCTGCACACCCACGCTGCGCTGCGCTCCCCTCCCAGCCCTGCACAATACACTTTATGATCAATCATCCAGGCTGTCTTGGGCTGGAAATTTCTTTTATTCTGTGTTTTTGTGGGGTCTGCTGCTTCAGAATTTGTTTAGAGCCATTTTTTATGAGTATTTGGAGAGGTTTAGGGGAGAGCTCAAGCAAGTCACTGCTTCCACTCTGCCTTCTTGGCCCCAATTCTAGTTTTTAACAGATTGTTTTCTTCTGTTAGTTTTTGTACTTCCTTCTTCAATTGGCCAATTGTGCTTTTTAGGGACTTGTTTCCTTCAGTGTTTTTTTTTTCAAATTGGCCAATTGCATTTTTGAAGGACTCTTCTACCTCTTTCATTTGACTATTAAAATCCTTCTTGAGCTCTTCTAAGAAGGCTTACTGGGCTTCAGACCAGTTCATGTTCCTTTTTGTTGTTGCAAATGTGGGTTTGTTGACAATGTTGTCCTCTTCAGAATTTCTGTCTTGATCTTCACTCTTATCGTAATATGAATCTATGGTAAGTTTCTTTTTATTCATGGTGTTTCTTTATTCCCTGGTCTTTAAAGAGATTGAGCTCTCCTGCTAGGGAACAGAGGGTACTGACCCAAGCTTCTTGTGTTGGGAGCCTAGGTCTTGGTCACTGGCTTTATGTGCTGAGGCCTCTTATGCTGGCAATTGGAGGTTGTAGGGTTCTGGCAGCTTACCTTGTGTTGGGCTGGAATCAGCAAGGCTGGAACTTTTAGGCAATCCTAGGTTGCCTGCTTTTCCTTTCCTTTAGCTTTCTTCAGCTCCTTTTAGATGGGTGCTGCAGGGTGTTTATCTGCCTGGGGCCCCCTGCAGTGTTGTCTCCCTTGTTACTGCTAATGCACTGGGAGATTCCTTTGTGATAGAATGCTGAGGCACTTGGTGGTTTTCTGAGCTGGTTTCCACTGGTCCCCCCCCGCCCCTACTGAGGCATTCAGAGGTCCAGGTGTTGGTGTTTGCTTGGTCTACCACCGGGGCTTCAGGATTTCTTCACAATTGGAGGCTGCAGGGGTCCAACAGCTCAACTGGTATTGGGCTGGAACCAGCAAGGCCAGGACTTTATGAAGCCTTTAGGTTGCTTTCTTCACATTTTTTCACATGAATGCTGCAGGGTACTTATCTCCCTGGGGCCCCTTGTAGTTCTGCCTCCCTTATTTTTGCTGAGGCACTGGGAGATCAGTTTGCTGGGCTGCTGCACTGCTGCTCCCTGACCTTCTTCTACTTCAGATATTCCAGGTTTTTTTTTTTTCTGGGGTGATATTTTCTGGGTTTTCAGAGGTTGATAAGGGAGAGTGAAAGCGACTACCTTTTCACTCCGCCATCTTGGCTCCTGGAAGCCTCTATCATTTACTCTTTATAGCTTGGCAAAATACTTAACCTTGCTGAAACTAAATTTTCTTATTTAAAAATTAGAATAACAATATTATATTTCTCATATTAAAAGACATTTAGAAAGTGTATTCTAACAGAAACATTAGTATAACAGAAAAACAAAAAACAACATTAAATTTGACGTTAGTGCCTTGGTTTGAATCTCAACTCTGCTACTTCCTAACTAGACTGTTGTATGCCCATAGACAAGTCATTTAGTGGTTCTCTGGTCCTCAATTTCCTTATACAACGAAATGGTATAGTTCATTTCTGAGTTTTCTTACAAGCTCTAAATCAATGAGTATAGAAATACTATCATTGTTCTCTTTGTTGTTGTTTTAGAATGTCTAAGACATTTAGCTTCAAGGAACAAGAGGAGAATATACATAGGATTTTAAATATTAGGCAAAGTAGGAAAGAAACAAACAAAATAATAGATAGCCTGGATCTTTAATGTAAAGAAAATTAAATATTAGGCAAAGTAGGAAAGAAACAAACAAAATAATAGATAGTCTGGCTCTTTAATGTAAAGAAAAATAGAGCTAGGGCAAAGAAAATGATGCACCATCAGATGATTCTTAAGAAATTTATAAACATGATAGACCAAGTAAAGAACATAATGAGCAAGGAATAATGGCATTGCCTATAATCTCAACTATTATGACTAAGGCTGGCAGATCTCTAGAATTCTGATCTATAATGTGCTATTCTGATCCCATATCGATATGAAAAAATTTAATATCAATATTTTAAGTACCCAGGTGTAGGGGCCATGAGAAGAAGGCACCAAGTTACCTGAGAAGAAACAAACTTGTGTAGGTTAGGAAGGAAGGAGGGAAGGAAGGAAGGAAGGAAAGAAGGAAGGAAGGAAGGAAGGAAGGAAGGAAGGAAGGAAGGAAAGAAAGAAAGAGAGAGAGAGAGAGAGAGAGAGAGAGAGAGAGAGAGAAAGAGAGAGAAAGAAAGAAAGAAAGAAAGAAAGAAAGAAAGAAAGAAAGAAAGAAAGAAAGAAAGAAAGAAAGAAAGAAAGAAAGAAAGAAAAGAAAGAAGGGAGGGAACAAAATGAGAGGTTTATCTTCCAGGTGAAGGATCAGCCTATTAAGGAGTAATTTGAAAAGAATCTTGCCAACAATGACTAAGAGAGAGTAGTTTCTCCACCCCCATCCCTGTGATTTTCACAGGACAACCTATTCCCTTTTCCTGCATAGAGACAGACAACAGAAGCATCCTTGAACTCCTGGGGCATAACCTTCTCTTGAAATATAATGCTGATAATTTCAGTCAACTTTTGTATGAGAAGTAGACCCCCTGCATTGTAAATTTCAGCTGGAATAGAATCAGCACCAGGTGCTTTACCACATAAGAGAAGCTTAATGGCATTCAGAAACCCTCCTTTATTTTATTTTTATTTTTTACCAATTACATATTAAGAAAAAATTTTAGCATTCATTTTTACAAGATTTTGAGTTCCAATTTTTTCCCCCTCCCTCCCCTCCTATCTTCTGAAAATGCTAGGCAATATGGTATAAGTTATACATGTGCTGTCATATAAAATATTTCCATATTTTTACTGTTGTAAAAGAAGAGATCAAAAGGAAAAAAATTAGAAAAAATAAAGTCAGTAAAAAAAAATATGCTTTGATCTGCAGTCAGAGTCCATCAGTTTTTTATGTGTATGTGAATAGCATTTTCCTTTGTGAGTCTTTTGTACTCGTCTTGGATCATTGTGCTGCTGAGAAGAGCTGAGTCATTCACAGGTGATCATCTGCTGCTCATACTGTGTACAATGTTTTCCTGGTTCTGCTTATTTCATTTTGCATCAGTTTGTACAACTCTTTCCAGGTTTTTATGAAATATGCCTATTCATCGTTTCTTATTGCACAATAGTATCTCATTACATTCATATACCATAGCTTCTATAGCCATTCCCCAATAGATAGGCATCCCCTCACTTTCCCATATTTTGCCACCATGAATGGGACTCATAAATATTTTTGCACCTGTAGGGTTTTTTTTTCCTTTTTATTATCTCTTTGGGATACAGACCTAGTAGTGATATTGCTAGATCAAAGAGTATGCACAGTTTGGTTGCCCTTTGGTCTAAGTTCCAAATTGCTATCCAGAATGGTTTTATCAGTTCATACCTCCACCTACAGTGCATTACTATCCCAATTTTCCCACATCCTTTCCAACATTAATCATTTTCTCTTTTGTCACATTAGCCAAACTGATTGGTATAAGGTTGTATTTCAGAGTTGTTTTAGTTTGCATTTCTCTAATTAAAAGTGATTTAGAACACTTCTTCATATACCTATAGATATCTTTGGTTTGTTCATCTGAAAACTGCCTGTTCATATCCTTTAACCATTTATCAATTGGGAAATGGCTTATGTTCTCATAAATTTGACTCAGTTCTTTATACATTTGAGAAATGAGGCCTTTATCAGAGATACTTGCTATAAAGATTTTCCCACAGCTTTCTGCTTTCCTTCCAATCTTGGTTGCATTAGTATTGTTTATACAAAAGCTTTTCAATTTAATATGATCAGAATTATTTATTCTATATTTTGTAATGCTCTCTATCTCTTGTTTGGTCATGAATTCTTCTCCTCCCCATAGATCTGACAGGTAGACTTTTCCTTGACCTTCTAATTTGATTGCTTCGTTGTCTATGGTACATTTTAGCAAAATGTAGTTTCCTTCCTTATCTCTTTTCATGAGATATATTGTTTGTTTTTACTTTGTCTAAGATCAGGATTGCTACTGCTACTTTTTTTTAACTTCAACTGAAGCATAATAGATTCTGCTCTAGCCCCTTACCTTTACTCAGTGTGTGTGTCTCTGCTTCAAGTCTGTTTCTTGTAAGCAACATATTGTAGAATTCTGGTTTTTTACCTTCTCTGCTATCTGCTTCCATTTTATGGGAGATTTCATCCCATTCATATTCATAGCTATGACTACTACCCATGTAATTACCTCCATCTTATTCTTCTTCCTGTTTGTCCTCTCTCTCCTTTCACCCATTTCCACCTCACCAGTGTTTTACTTCTGTCTACCACTTCCCCTGATCTGGCCTCCATTCTGTCAGTATCCCTCCCCCTTTACTTAATCTCCTCCTCTGCTACTTCCCTCTCAGGTAAGATTGATTTCTATATTCTACTGACTATGCATATCATTCCCTCTTTGAGCCAATACTGATGAGAGTAAGTGATGCCCATTGCTCACCCTCCCATCTCCCCCTACACTGTAATAGGTCTTTCTAGCCTCTTCATGACAGATAATTTACACCATTCTACCTCTCCCTTCCTTCTGCATCCTTTGTACTCCTATTTCTCATCCCTTAATTTTTTGTCATTCCCTCAAATTTCCCTTATACCAGTATCCTCTGTCTATGTATATTCCTTTTATTGGTATTGTCAATGATAGAATTTTTAAGTTACAAGTATCATCTTTCTGTGTAGGGATGTAAACGGTTTAGTTCTATAGAATCCTTTATGTTTTTTTTTTCCTTTTTACCTGTTTATGCCTCTCTTGGGTCTTGATATTGGAGGTCAAATTTTTGGCTTATTCTGGTCTTCTCCTTATGCAGTCTTGAAATCCTTCTATTTCATTGAGTGACCATTTTTTCCCTTGATGTAATAAGCTTACTATTTCCAGGTAAGTGATTCTTGGCTGTAGTCCTAGCTCCTTTGCCCTCTGAAATATCATGTTCCTTGACCTCTGATCTTTTAATGTCACAGCTGCCAAGTCCTCCGTGATTCTGATTGTGACTCCTCAATATATGAATTGTTTCTTTCTGGCCACTTGCAGTATGAAATTTGGCTATAGTGTGCCTTGTGTTTTCATGTTGAGATCTTTTCCTGAGATGATCAATGGATTCTTTCAATGCCTTTTTTGCCCTCTGGTTCCTGGACATTGGGGCAATTTTCCTTGATAATTCCTTGAAAGATTCTGCCCAGGTCTCCCTTTTGATTATGGCTTTCAGGTAGTTCAATGATTCTCATATTGTCTCTCCTGGATCTATTTCCAGGTCAGTTGTTTATTCCCATGAGGTATTTTACATTTTCTTCCATTTTTTTCATTTATTTTGAATTTGTATGATTGATTCATAATTCCTGATATAGTCAGTAGCTTCCACTTGCTCAGTTCTAACTTATAAGGTATTACTTTCCTTGATTAGCTTTTGTACTTACTTTTCCATTTGGCCAATTGTACTCTTTAAACAGTCTTTTTTGGTGAATTTTTGTATCTCCCTTTCCCTTTGGTTACTTCTACTTTCTAAGCAGTTTTCCAGGCTGTTGACTTTTTTCCCCCATAATTCTCTTGTATCACTCTCATTTCTTTTCCCAATTTTTCTTCTATCTCTCCTATGTGATTTTTAAACTCCTTTTTCAACTCTTCCATGAAATATTTCTGTGCTTTTCTTTTTCTTTGTGGGTTTGCCTATAGGTGCTTTGACATTGCTGTCCTCTTCTGAGTTTCTGTCTTGGTCTTCCTTGTCATCATAATAACTTTCTATGGTCAGATTTTTGTTGTTGTTTTCTCCTCATTCCCCTGCCCCCCCCTTTTTTGTTTGCTTTTTACCTTTCTTTTTAATTTGAGCTCTGCTTCCAGGTTAGAATGTGCATGTCTCTGGCTTCTTATGTTAGTGACTACAGGTTCTGGCTGTTTACCCGGTGCTACACAGATGTCTCCTAACACCCTCAGGGTACCTTCATGTATGGTGCCATGCTGGGGGGTTGGGGTGGGGGTTGGCTGACACTGCTAGAAGCTGTAGGGGTCTCTCAGCTTACCTGGTGCTTAGCTGGGGTCATAGTGGTTGTTTCTGGCATGTGATGAGGTCCAGTGGGGTGTTTCTGCATTTCTCAGTAGCTACACTGAAGAATGTGCAGTCAGACTTCTGGATTCTGCCTGTTTGCCCTGGGGCTAAACTGAAGCAGGTGGCAGTTCTTGGAGCTGTAGTCTACTGGTTCCCCTCGCTATGCTAAGGGATGTGGGGGTCCTGATGTTGGCATTTGCCTGCTCTACCACTCTGGGGCTCAAGATCTCTCACTGGTTTACTGATATAGGGCTTGCTGCTGGTTTGCTGTGATGCTTCCTGTTCTGAAATGTGCTGCCCTTTCACCCAAGTGAGATGGACCTTTCTTCCTAAGATTATTTCAACCCACCCTTTTGCTGGTTCTGCTGTTCCAGGATTTGTTTTGGAGTGCTATTTTATAGTTGTTTGAAGGTGAGTATGGGAGAGTTGAAGTAGTTGACTGCTTACTTCACCATCTTGGCTCCCAGAAATCCTTCTAGTAGTTTGCAAATAAATGGGGTCTTTAGCTCTTCAGCAATCCCTCATTCTCTCTTCCAGAGTCTTTGGAGTATAGTGGCAAGACAAAAGTCAAGACCAACAGTGATGGCTCAAGATGCAGTGGATTGCCTTGGTATCTTTGATATCTACCCAAGCTCTATAAACTCCACAGTGCCTGCTTCTGTCACTTTCATAGCTTGTTGGAATAAATTGTTCATATCCACCTATTTCTCTGGGGAATGTTCAGTATGAAGATCCAAGAAAGGAGACTAAGATGGAGCAGATAATTAAGAAAAGAACCAGGAGAGTGGTGTCAAAAAACCTAGAGAGAAGAGAAAATCAAGGGAAAGAATTTGATCGGCAATGCCAAAGGCTGCAAAAAGGCCAAGGAAAATGAGGATTGAGAAAGGGTCAATGGATTTGGCAACTAAGATTTCAACTGAATCAGCCGAATAACTGAATAAAGACAAGAGCAAGAATTGTGCAACCAACATAATATTTGACTGCTCTCTTATTCTTATTCAACCCTGCCCTATATCTAAAGCAGGCCTGCAAAACCTGTGGCCTGTGGGCCACTTGTGGCTTAGGAGCATGCCAAAGGATTTTGAGCAGCCTGCAAAAAATGTAGATTATGTTTTCCTTTATACTTTTTGTGGACCACCCGGAATCCTTGTGCTGCAAGCGGCCTGTAGGTTGCAGGTTGTACAGACCTGACTTAAAGCAAGAGTCATTTTTTCATGCTTTCTCTCTCTTGTGATACTAAGATGAATCCTAAGGATTTCTAGCAGGCAATCAGTGATATTTTAGATTTAGGCAAGTATTTTTTAATGGGTTAGAAGAAGGAAGTATGATCTCCTGAGTTACTGCAGAAAGATAGAGTGTAGAGCTCAATTTCTATTAAATCACTTTCCTAAGAACCTTCAAGCATAAGCTAGAGTTTCTATTTTAATCTGTTGATCCCCTGACTCTGAGTCACTATATTGAATTCTCACAAACTTCTTTACAACACAGGGCCTTGAAGATTTGGGAAATTGGGTGAGGCAGAGTAACGGAAGTGAACAAAGAAAGAGTTGAAGGGAATTAAATTGACTTAGACTGTCCAATCTCTTCAACTATGCTTATCATCTCTATTTCTAAAGGAGTTTAACTTTCATTGGATATTTATAATTACACAGAGATTTACATATTCAAAATATCTAGTTTATCACAGGCCACTCAAGGATTTTTTTTTCCCAAAAGCATCTTAATAACAAGAAAGACAAATGTTATGAAGTCTCAACATGTCCTTTCATGGACTCACACAGTTTAAGATTCAACTTCAAGATTCCATAATCAAAAAGATAGAATCTACAGATCTTCCACTTTATATTTGCTAGAGAGAATAAAGAAATTTTGGTTTATTTTAAATTTACCCACAGGGGCAACTGGGTGGTGCAGTGGATAGAACTCCAGCCTTGGACTCAGGAAGACCTGAGTTCAAATCCAGCCTCAGACACTTGACACTTCCAAGCTATGTAACCCTGGGCAAATCACTTCACCCTGATTGCCTCACCAAAAACAAAAAATAATAAAAAATAAATTTACCTACAACAAGAGAGGAAGCATGACATAGAAGATAGAGCTCTGTACTTGAAGTCAGAAAGCCTGGGGTTGAAATACTGTTTTTCATGTTTACTAGCTCTATAGCTCTAGGAAAGCCCAAACTCCTTGGACTCCATTTCCTCACCTCTAAAATAAAGAGATTGAACTAGATAGCCTCCATGGTCCCTTTTTACTCTAAATCTATGTCCTATGAACTTCTGTGAGGCAACTCACAAAGTCTGTAAATTATAGATAGCTGTCAGGAAGATTTGTAAATCTATCTTATACAACATTTTTGCCCTAAACTGTGTGAGTCCATGAAAGGACACTTTGAGACTTAACAACATTTATCTTTCTTGTTATTAAGATGCTTTTGAGGAAAATCCTTGAGTAGTCTATGATAAATTAGATGTGTTGAATAGGTGAATCTCTGTACAATTATAAATATCCAATGAAAGTTAAACCCCTTAAGAGGCAGTTTCTGTAGAGCTGCTACATCTATTTGAAATGATTACTTTATCTATAAGCTATGACTCCATTTGGGGAAAAAATGTTTTTGATCACTTTCTTTCATTTAGAAAAAAATCTACAACTATCACACTTGCTCATGCTGCAAATTGTTTTGCTCAGGATTGGGACAAAGGCCCTGGCTTATCCAAAAGTCATTCTGCCATGGCCCTATGAGGATTAGCAATTCACCCAAATGCCCACATAATTTCCATTTCAGACACCAACAGTATGAGAACATCCTTAGAATCAATTAATTCTTCACATAGTCAGTTAACCATCTCATTGATTTTGTTTGTAGTTGGGGGACACCCATAACTGCCTAGTATTTCAAGAATACTAAAGCTTCTTAAGTCATGCATTGGTTTTTATGGCAGCTTGGCCTATTGTTTGGGGCATATAGCTTTAGAACTCCTATGCTTCCATTTCTTCAGAATAAGCTTTCCACTGAAACAGTTTGGGTAATTAGAAAGCTTTTCTCCAGTGAGGCATTTCGTATCTCTTTTGCTTGCTCCCATCTCTACCTTCTGGATTTAATGTATTTCCAGGTCAATTCCCATATAACATTAGCTCTTTCTACTCTACTTGTTTAGGAAATTCAGCAAACCCTAACCAGTCATCTAGCAAACTTGACTTTATAGCTCATACCTCGGTACTGCATTCTTAGATAAATGAAATATTTGAAGATTATAAAAGAAAGAGATGCTCTATCACAAATTGGCATTATCATCCCTCCCCTGAAACAGTCCTGCTAAATCCATAACATTATGTTTTTAGTCGTTTCAGACTCTCTGTGACCCCATTTGAAATTTTCTTAGCAAAGGTACTGGAGTGGTTTGCCTTTTCCTTCTCCAGCTCATTTTACATAAAATGAAACTGAGGCAAATAGGGGTAAGTGACTTGCCCAGGGTCACACAGCTAATAAGTATCTGAGCCACATTTGAACTTGGATCTTCTTGACTCCACTCCCAGAACTTTATCCACTGCACCAGCTAGCTGCCAGTATTATGTTAGGGAAGTTAATTGAGGAAGATGCCTTATATAGAAACTTGAAGTTTGTCTTTTTGGAGAAAGATTTTCCATGCTTGATTAAGCTTTTGGGAACATAGCATCATCAATTTAGAGCTGGAACAGTTATTTAAGATCATCTAGTATAATCCTTTCACTTGACATTTGAGGCTCAAGATATTAAGCAGTTTGCCCACATTCACACAGGAATGAGTGACAGTAGTAGGTTTTGAACCCAGATGCTTGAACTCCAAATCTAGTGCTTTTTCCATTATACCACAGAATTGTACTCAATGGATTCAGTCAAGCATTGGATCAACCAGCCTAATGAGGGGTTCTGCTAATCATATAACCCAGCATTTTGGGTTCTATGGCAGGGAGAACACAACTATCTCCCAGGCAGTCTGGTTCACAGAATGGGAAGGGTAGAATAGGAGGAAGGGAAGAAATAAATGCTTTAAAATATTATGGGCTGGTGATTATGAGGGGTAGGAAGAAAGATTATGAAGGGGAAAACTGAAACAAGATGGTAAGGAGGGTGGAGTTATACAAAGGCTTCTCTATTCAGTTAATTTGATTGTTTCCTTTTGCCCTCCTGGAATGATGTGGGCAATAAAGCTTCTCAAGATACAGAATTCAATTTAATTATTTTTTACATTATCCTGAGATGCTAGCCTTATATAAGATATAAACAATATGCTTTTAGGTATTTTTTCCCAGGTTTTTTCTTTTGTTTTGTTTTGTGAGGCAATCAGGGTTAAATGACTTGCCCAGGGTCACACAGCTAGCAAGTAGTATCATGTGTCTAAGGCTGGATTTGAACTCAGTTCCTCCTGACTCCAGGGCCAGTGCTCTATCCACTGTACCACCTAGCTTCCCCACAATTAGGTACTTTCACAAAATCATCTGAGAGTTTGTAGCAAATGGTGTCCTCACTCTTGCTTGTTTTCAGAGAATTAAGCTGAGTTTCTATCCACATTAAAATGAAATGATGTTGCTGTTAGTATTAACCATTAAAAAAATTCTAATTCACTATTAATTAGAGAAATGCGAATCAAACTGACTCTGAGGTAGCACATATCCTATCAGATTGGCTAACATACCAAAACAGGACAATGATAAATGTTGGGGAAGATGTGGGAAAATCGGAACACTCATGTATTGTTGGTGGAGTTGTGAACTGATCTATCCATTTTGGAGAGCAATGTGGAACTATGTCCAAAGGGCTATAAAATTGTGCATGCCCTTTGACCCAGCAAAACCACTTCTAGGTCTGTATCCGAAAGATCATAAAAGTGGAAAAAGGACCCACATGTACAAAAAAAAAATTTTTTGTGGTGGCAAAGAATTGGAAATCAAGGAGATGCCTATCACTTTGGGAATGGCTGAACAAGTTTTGGTATATGAATTGTAAAGTAATATTATTGTGCTATAAGAAATGATGAGTAGGCAGACTTCAAAAAAACCTGGAAAGACTTACATGAACTGATGCAGAGTAAAATGAGCAGAACCACAAGAACATTGCACACAGTAACAGCCACATTGCTGGATGACTAACTTTGATAGACTTGGCTTTTCACAGCAATGCAATAATCTAAACAACTCCAAAAGACTCATAATGAAAATTGCTGTCTACATCAGGAGAAACAACTATGGATTCTGAATGCAGATGGAAGCATATTATTTACTCTCCATTTCTTTGCTGTTTGGTTGTATTGCTTCATTCTCGTGGTTCCTTCCATTAGTTCTAATTGTTCTTTACATCATGACTAATGGGAAAATATGTTTAATATTAATGTAAATGTAGAGCCTATATCAGATTGTGGAAGTGAATGTTGAAAACTAAAAATAAATTAATTATTTAATAAAAAAGTTTTAAAAAAAGAAAAAATCATTAGAAAGGCAGGTTGAGGTCATGTAGTATAGGGCTTTTGTTCTGAGCTGGGCCTGCTTTGGGTAGTCTGATACTGAGACAAAATGAGACACTCAGATCTTTAAACAGTAGTAGAAGTTTTCAATATATTTTTGAGTAAATCTAGCCTAATTTGCATGAATTAGGATATTACTCCAACTGCAACTTTAAAATGCAAAAGAGAAGAGTTTATATTTAATTCTAGAAGTAATAGAAAGTCACAGGAGTTTATTTAAAAGGGAAAGACAAAAGAGAATTCTGGGAAGATGGCAGACTAGGTCAGAAAATTCCAAGCTCTCAATATTTTCCCCCACAAAAGAGACAAAATAGCACCTTAGGGTGAACAAACTGTGTGTTAAAATAAATAAGAATAGGAGCACAATGGGTGTCTTCCTGGAGCAATTGAAGAAGATCAGAAGAAAAACCCAAGTACAAGGTTTTGTCCCTGTGAAGAGTTAACACCTCTAGGCTAGAGGCAGCATTAACAACTTGAGGCAAACCCTGGTTTGGGAGACAGCCTTAACCCCAGCTACAGGAACTTTTCCCCTAGGGATAGTGAAGGGAGTTGGGCACTGAGTCCAGGAAGATTAAAGGAACCTCTGCTGAAAAACCAGATCCAGCTGTGCTGTGGAGAGTGGCATGGTGGGGTGAGAAGGACCCAACATGTGCCGAGTGAGTGCAGAAGCAGTGGGGCAGAAGACCCCTGGCTATGGGCACTTCCAGGAGGCTGGCAGATTGGCTTTGGTTCCAGGCTAGAGGGAGAACTGAAGATCTGGGGCAAGAAGCACCATCTCCCACACCCTAGGGTTAGAGGTGATTACAAAAATCAAGCTATTACTACAAAAAATGCAAAAGGTGAAGGAGAAAGAATTCAACCATAGAAAACTATCATGGGAATAGAGCAGATGGGATTCATGTTCAGACAAGGATATTGAAGCAAAGAAATCCCCTTCTACCCTAAAGAGTACATCAAATGGTCACTTGCCCAAAAAGAATTCATAGAAGAACTTAAAAAAGACTTAAAAAATCAATTGTGAGAGATGGAAGAAAAACTATAAAGAATGAATGAATGAATGAATGAATGAATGAGTGAATGAATGAATAAGAATAAGAATAATCCAAGAAAAACAAGAAGACGATGAAAGTCAACCAATTAGAAAAGGAGATCCAGAATCTTAAGGAAGAAAACAACACCTTGAAAATTAGAACTGCACAAGGCAAATCCAAGGAAATTATAAGAGATCAAGAAATAATTAAACAAAATATGAATAATAAAAAAATAGAAGAGAAAGTGAAACATCTCAGAAGAAAAACAACAGATCTAGAGACTACATCAAGAAGAGAACACATTAAAATAATTGTATTAACTGAAAGCTATGATCAAAAAGAAAAAGAATCTTGATATAGTAGTACAAGGAATAATTAAAGAAAATTATCCTGAAGCATTAGAGTAAGGGGGGAAAGTAGAAATAGAAAAAATCCGTTGATCACCACTTATAAAAGATCCTATGAGAACAACTCATAGGAATATCATAGCCAAATTCCAAAGCCTCAAGCTCAAGGATAAAATGCTAAAAGCAACAAGAAAAAAAATTAAATATGATGATGCCATGATTAGAATCACACAAGACATAGCAGTGGAGATATCAAAAGGCCACAGGTCTTGGAACATTATATATGAAAGAGCAAAAGAACTGGGGCTCTGGTCAAAAATATAATACCCAGCAAAGTTAAATGTAATCCTGAATGAAAAAAATGGATATTTGATCAACTGTCAGACTCTCAAGATTTAAAAAAAAAGCTGAACTTAATAGAAGATTTGACATACAAAAACTAAGAGAAACATAAAGTACATACCAAAGACTTATTACAAGGGATTAAGTAAGGACAAACAGTTTACTTTTTTATACATGTAAAATGCAAAGCATATGTCTAAGATTCTTATTAATAATAGGGTGACTCATAAGATTGGGGTAGGCCTGGGTGTGGCATGATATTAAAAAATGTAATGAAATACTGTTGTGCTACAAGAAATGATGAGCAGGCAGACTTCAAAAAAACCTGGAAAGATTTACATGAATTGATGCAGAGTGAAATGAGTGGAACCAGGAGAACGTTGTAAAGTAAAACCATTCACAAACAGCTAAAAAGAGTATTTTATACAAATGATATGCAAGAAGAATCCATACAGGGGAATTAGATGGGAAAGGAGGGCTGGTAATTCTGGTAATCTACTTTCATTGGCAATGGATTTAAAAGGCAGCTAGATGGAGCAGTGGATAGAGCACCAGCCCTGGAATCAGGAGGACCTGAGTTCAAATCTGGCCTCACACACTTGACACTTACTAGCTGTGTGACTCTGGGCAAGTCACTTTACCCCATTGCCTTGCAAAAAAGAAGAAGAAGAAGAAGAAGAAGAAGAAGAAAGAAGAAGAAGAAGAAGAAGAAGAAGAAGAGAAGAGAAGAAGAAGAAGAAGTAGAGAAGTCAAGACAGATAAGAAACCAGAGATATGCACAAACATAAAAACAAAGATCAGGAGTAGAATTTGTTTGGGAAAGTATATGTCTATATATGTAAGTATATATATGTAGATATGTATATGTATCCATCTATAGCTATAGAGAAATATATCCTCATCAATTGTAACCTGGGGTCGGAGAACAAAGTAAAAAAGAAGTGCACAGCAAATAACAAAAGAAAACTTACAAGGAGGCAAAGAAAAGATGGGCAGTTCTCCACACAATGTGTAATATTTATCATACAGGCTTTCTTGAAATGAAAATTTATTGTTACATATTTTGAGTCGTCTTATGTTCTGCTATGCACATGACATGCTTTTTTTCTTTTCTTACTTTGTAATTAAGTTCCAGTATTTAAGTTTATATGTTTTTTTTTCTTTTCTCTATTAGGTATTTGTGTTCTGGTGTTTCAGTCGAAAATAACATTCAGTTTAAAAAAAAAATGATTGTAGATTACCGAGAAGTTGCTGACTTATAGAAGTAGAGGGCATTTCCATACCTGGCAGTTCCTGGCATTAATGAAAGCACAGGCCAATTCCCTGTCCTTATCTCTAAATATTTAAGGTTGGGCCTTTATATGGGCCCTTTCAGCTCTCAATCCTAGGATCCTATGGAATCTATAATCACTCCAAAGCATTTGACCTAACTATCCATTAAGGGGGAAAAATACAACCCTAATTCTATAATTTTTCATTATTTTAAACAAAGTTATCCAGATGATGACAAATTATTTGTGCCACAACAATATATGAAACTATCTTCTACGGCATGAAAGACTAGCAATCTGCATTGGTACAGGTATTCTCTGCCAGGATGAAATCACAAATCCCTTCAAGTACTGAATTGTGAAGAGCTCATGAAAGTGTGGCTTATTACGAAACAGGGAGAAAAAAAAAACAAATCAGAGTTTTTGCATTATAACTACAGCTATAAAATATGCTTCTCTTCCTTTACATTTTAATTTTGAGAAGTAGATATAAAATTGAGAATGAACTACAATGAACTACGTTTTCTCTACTTAGTACAAATTAAATTTGAATTTAAAAAGGTAGAGCTCAACTCCAAGTAAGGACCCTAAAGGCATAAGAATAAAATTATGTGGCTATTTAACTGCCTTATGTCTCTGTTCTATAATTTAAGCCAAGTACCTTACAATTATTCCACAAATGGGGTTAGGTTAATGTATTCCAAAAAGATGTTTTCAAAATGAATATTTATTTATTTTAATGTTTAGATTATTAGTTCAAGGTCTTTAAGAGTGAAGAAATGTCAATAAAGGAAGGCAGAATGATGAATGCAACCTGAAGGAGAGGGTTGAAGAGTGTTTTGACAAGACTTGAACCCTTCCATTTGACCATGTCAGTACATGTGCCAGCCTAAGTATTTAGTGAAGTAAACTGATTACTGCTGATCCAATTTACAGTACAACAATCAGCCATGATTACACCCAAGTGACCCAGATGATGATTACAGATGAGTAAGGCTTTAGACTCAGGAGCAAGTTGGTCACTCTGTCTATAATTTTCACTGTAGACCTTCTCTAATTCTCTATATCTGAGCTGAAATTTGATGCAATACTGTCAACTGAAGTTGTTTTTTTAAGTTCTTATATTTCTTGCCTGAAAAAGGAGTGTCTTGACTCCCTGTCTTAGAGATACTGTGGAACTAAAAATCATTTTTTGCAAATGGGTTAACTGTTTGCATATATATTTTTATTTAAAACAAATATTTAAGGCAGCATAGATCAAGAGCTTGCTTTAGAGTCAAGAAGACCTGTATTTAATTCTTGCCTCTCACATTTACTAGCTGTGTACCAGTAATTATGTTAACTTCTCAGTAACCTAAGCAAGTCTCTAAAACTCTTTCAAAGCAAGTGCTAATCTGATTGATAGAAAGTGTTTCATCACTGGGGATTCGTCCTGCACTGATGAAATCACAAGTCCCGAGTAACTAAAACAAATCCAGAAAAGGTCAAATACAGTCCAGGTCAAACTTGGATTTCATGAATAAAAATATATCTCCAAATTCAAAGTACACTGTACTCTTAATGAGCACCAATTCTCTTTATAAGCATGGCCTAAATTACTGTTGGGTCTAGATAAACCTAGTGCTGTGTACCAACTTAACTGATATTTGCTTAAGGTGAAAGATATATAAGAAAGGATGAGCATTAGGAAGCCAGTGAGATGATTTGGAACTTCAAGAACGTCACCAGACAACTTATCTACATTTTCCTGCCAAGTGAGAACAATGACACATCACCTAACATCGATATACATTGATCTATACTACTTTTCAGAGGAAAACAAAACCGTAAAGATGATAAGTATTAGAAATTAGCACCAAGGGACATTGATGCTAAGATAAAATTCTTTTACATATCCTGAGAACTATACATTTCTTCTCTTCCAGTTTAAATGGCCTTCATCAGCCCTTCTTGGACCTGATTAGAGGGGACCTCCAGTTAGAATTCAGAAGGAGTAGGAGCTGGGGAAGCAGAGAGAAGGGATACTTGCATTATCTTTCCCATTCCAACCTGTCACAGCTGTGAAATTGTTTAATGCAGCTCTCCAGGGAGAGCTCTCTTGCTATGCAAATGAATTCCGAATGTGACATTTGCAGGCATGGAGAGATGGTGCTTGTGAAAGCTGAGTGACTGCCATCAGTCTGTCTGATGGATTGACTCACATCACTGCCGAGCTAGAAGTCATTGATTTCTGTTCTTCTTTCTCATCACCATGGCCTTCTGGTTTTTTTGCAGGGGGGAATGATGGAAAGAAGCATTTGGGTTCTTTCTTTTCTGCTCAGCCTCTATGTCATTCTGTCTCTCTTAACCTCCCTCCTCAGAACCCCATAGTAAAAGTCCATCTTTCAACTAGATAGTGTGTTTTCACTTCTTCTCTAATCCCTTTGGTTTTTTTCTTTATTTGGCTTAATTGATATTTCTGTCAGCGTTCTGAAATCCCTGCTAATTACAGATTGAAGATAAGGCAGACACTTGATGGTCAAGACAGAACAAAACGTACAGTAACAAGTTCTTAAAAATGAAAAGGTGTATTTGGCACTTTTCTTTTGGTCATGGGAGTAGCCTTGCTGACAATGAAAAATTGTACCTCAAGAAACATTTTGTTTTTAGTTAAATTCATTCATTAATTTCCTTCCTTCCTTTTTTATTTGTTTAGTGCTTGGGGTGGTGGTCCATGGTACAATTTGTCAGGGATGAGGCAAGGTTTCTGGAGGCTGGGAAATGTCACAATTCCCTAAACGTTCAAGCATCAGAGGTACTAAACGTTAGCTTTAGTAAATACTAAACTGTAGGTATTTGATGTACTCTATGTTCCGGCCAGGCTGACATCTTTATTGTTCCTCACATGTGATACTCCATCTTCCTTCCCTGTACCTTTAAACTGGCTCAACCCATTTCTGGAATGCATTCCCTCCTCACCTCTGTCTCATAGAATTCTTGTTTTCCTTCAAAAATTCAGTTTAATTGCTGTCTGGTACACTGAGCTTTTCCTGATGCTCTCAGCTGGTAATACCTCCCCACCCCCACTCCAAAGTAACTGTTAAAATATTTTATAAGAATTTATGATCTCTCACCCACTGCCATAGCTTAATTGAACAACTAAAAAAATAGGGGAAAAACCCTCCATAACAAATTCACATAATACAGCAAAACAAATTCTCACATTGGCCATGTACAGAAATAAATATTTCATTCTAGATTTTAAGACTATCACCTTTCTGGTGGGAAATAAGTAAAGAGCATCACTTCAGTTCTCTGGACTTGTGGTTTATCATTACACTAATCAGATTTCTAAAGTATTTCAGGTTTTCATAACATTTTTATCATTGTATAAATTGCTCTCCTAGTTCTGGTTATTTCACTCTACATTTCTTCGTAGAGGCCTTCACACTTTCCTCTAAAAATGTCCATTTTGTCATTTCTTATGTCACAATATATTAATTCATTACAATAGATTTTTAGTCATTCCCTAATATGTGTATATCCCTTTCATTTCCAATTTGGGGCTACTATGAAGAGCTGCTATAAATGCTTTTGTACATATGCATCTTCTTCTACTTTCTTTTTGGGGTAGAAGTTACTAGTAGTATAGCTGTTTTGATTTGTATTATTATTATTATTTATTTGGATCATTTTATATGATTGTTGGTAACTTGTATTTCTTCCTTCCAAGGAAGACTACTTGTTCATATATCTTGATGTAAACTTCTTGTGGGCAGGAGATCCTTGTGGACAGGCTTCATTTTTGTCTGTATTCCTAAAATATCACATCATTGTGGCATATACTATGTACTCAAAAAATGCCTGTTTATTTCTTTTTTCTAACCGTTTATGTCCTGTTGTTTCTCTTGGTCAGTGCTGACCTGATCTGTGGACAGAACTGTGCAGAGAGACACATGACACCCTTTGTGTATTAAGTTAAAAGTTCTTTGCTAGTTGACTGTGTGCCAACCATGAAAAGAAAAAATGGATTTCCCTGATATCAGAGGAATCTTAAAAAAGCAGTAGGGTGAGGTATTCGGTCTGCCCTGCCCAGGTGAAGTGACTGGTCTACTAGAGAGAACTCTAGTGTTGCCACCTGCCAAACTGGCACTCTATAATTTCATTCATCAAAGTTATTCATGGAATTCACAGAAGTTGAGGTTTTGTTTATTTTTGTTTGTTTGTTTGCTGTTTAGGGGTGGATACCTGGGTTAAAGAAAAAGAGAAGAAAGAAAAATGAAAATACAAGGGCCAGGAGGATTTTGTACTATAACAAGAAACTGCACCAAATAACAGAATGATTCCAGATAGAATGTGTGGGTAAATCACATTATACAGCACAGTTCTTATAACTATTGTCCCCCATTCTCTCTCACATGCACCTTTTCCTATTCTCTCCCCAGCCCCACCCAATTTTCTTCTACTGAAGATTTTCCCTTTTGGGGGAATGTCAGATTTGGAGAAGAGACAGCGGATGTAATAAAGTTAAACAGAAATCAGAGAGGCTGCATGGGGAAGTGGGAAAAACATTGGATGTGGATTTATAGGACCAGGTTTCAAATAAAGTTTCTCTCACCTGTTTCCTATGTGACGTTAGGTGTGTCACTTAATTTCTTAAGAAAATGAAGGAGTAAAGAAGATGACCTCCAAGGTCCTCTTCCCAAATCTAAATCTATCATCTTATGAGTGCTGAATAGGAAATGAAAACATGCTTCATATCTGTTTTGTTCAATTGCCTTCATTCTGTTTCATTCACATACCATAAGTATATCCTCATTGCAGGCCATCTGTAGTCCACTCAGCTGTCAAAGTGACAGCAAAGTACAGATGTGACCATGTCTCGTTCTACTCAATAAACTCCAGTGGCTCTCTATTATTTACAGAAGGGTTGTCAAATTCAAATAGAAATGAAGGCCACTGAACAGTACATAAGCTTTGTTGTGGCTGCATATTGAATTATAAAACCACATATTAACATTATCTGCATTCTATTACATTTTTATTTATTTTGTTAAATATTTCCCAATTACATTTAAATGTGATTCTGGCTAAACTCAGGAGTATGAATCCACATAGACCTGCAAGCAGTATGTTTGACCTTTCTGAACCAGGGAATCAAATATAAAATTCTCCAACATTCAAAACACTTCATAACCTGCCCTCTTCCCTACCTTTCCAATCTTCTTGTACCTTACACTCTACCATGTAGTCTGTGACCAAGTGATTCTCTTCTCCATGCAGAACGTACTCCATCTCCTGAAATTTATTTTGACTATCCCCCATACCTGGAATTATCAGCCTCCTCATCTCTGTCTTCTGTCTTCTTTCGTGTCCTAGCTAAAATCCTACCTTGCATGGGAAGCCTTCTTTAACCCTTCTTAATATTAGTCCTTTCCCTCTTTTAATTATTTTCTACTTATTCTGTATATAGCTTGCTTTGTATATATTTGTTTGCATATTGTCTCCCCCATTAAATTGTGAGCTCCTTGAGAGCAAAGACTATCTTTTGCCTCTTTTTGTATTCCCAGCACTTAGCACAATGCCTGGCACACAGTAGGTCCTTAATAAATGTTTGTTGAATCAAATTGAAGTATCTGCTAGATGAAATGATTTATTGTCTCTTTCCTCTTTATTATGGAAATTAATTTACAATGGTTGACTTTCCACATGAAATTGTTATATTGAATGCTAATATTGTTTCCTCCATCTATTTCCCATTTGCCATAATAATATCTTACTTTGTAGGTTGTATGATCCCATTGGTTGAGAATATATTTATTATTAAAATTGTAATTTTTGATTTGTTTCTTCAACAAGCAAACTTTTTTTTTCTGTTCCTGGTTCCATATTTATATATTTTCTTCTCCCAAATAAGGAGACAATAGAAGGCATTGGAAAAAAGCTGTGCTTCAGGAGTCAGAAGACTTTAGTTCAAATCCTACCTCTTATTCTCACTACCAGTTAGACTCTGAAAAGAGTGAATTAACCTCCATGAATCTGTTTACCCATAAATAAAATGAGGGCAATGGATAAGATGACCTACCATAGTCCTTACAGCTCTGGATATATAGGACTATTAAATATGTATTACTACAATGATAATTTCAACTAAATTCAGCAAACATTTACTAAGCACTCACCATATATAAAGTACTGCAGCAAATATCTGAATTTTTTACTCTTATTGTTTAGTCTTTTTTCAGTTGGGTGCAACTCTTCACCATCCCTTTTGGAGATTTCCTTTTTCTTTTTCCTTTTTTTTTTTTTTTGGCTAGGTAATAGGGTTAAGTGACTTGCCCAGGGTCACACAGCTAGTAAGTTTTGTGTGTCTGAGGTTGGATTTGAAAACTCAGGTCCTTCTGAATTCAGGGCCTGTACTCTATCCACTGCACCACCTAGCTGCCCCTGGAGATTTCTTGACAAAGATGTTGGAATGGTTTGACAGTTTGTTCTCCAGATCCTGCTACAGAGGAGGGAACTGAAGCAAACAGAGTAAAATAAATTGCCCTGGATCACACACCTAATAAGTATCTAAGGCAGGATTTGAACTCAGGTCTTCCTGACTCCAGGTGCAGATTTTATTCACTGAGCCACTTAGCTGCCCAGAATCTGAACACAAAAAAGATTAATATAAAGCTTCCCTCATGTAGCTTAGGGTAGATAAACCATTCTCAAAAATATATCTGTTTTTCTGTGTGTCTGTCTGTATGTATATATGTATATCTATATCTATGTATGTGTATATGTATATACACATACATATATACACCTACATACATATATAAATATATACAAACATATATACATACAAATACATATGTATGTATGTATGTATATATATATATATATATATATGCATAAAGATAAAGATATGGCATAGTAAAGTTGCAAAATATTCTGAGAGATCCAAAGAAAAATATAGGATAAATAAAGCAACAATAATTGATTAGAATCAGATTGTGGAAAATACTGAATGTCAAGCTAAGGAATTTAGACTTCATTCTGTAATGAAAGTGTTTGGTTTGTTTTTAAAGCAAGAGTTGAACATTAGAACTGCTTATTAGGAATATTCCTCTGTTAAGATGGGCAGGATTAATTGATGTAACAAGAGACTAGAGTCAAGAAGACAAATGCCTTTAATCAACTAAGCAAGGTTAATAAGGGACATAATTATGATGGTGGCAGTGGAAATGAAAAGGAGAAGACCTATTCAAAGTAAATTGTGAAAGTAGAACAGATAAAGATAGATAGATAGTAGAAAGAAAGATAGATAAGTCTAGGAATACAAACACAAGCAAACAAGGTTGTCCTTGTCCTAATGGATTGCATTCTAATAAGGGAAGATAATCCGTAAAGGGAAGTTGGAAAGGGAAGAGACATATATATATATATATATATATATATATATATATATATATATATGTTTAAAACAACAGAAAGAACTAAGGAGTATAAATTCAGATGAAGCATACCATTTCCTCTTTTTTTTTTTTTGGTTTCTTATTTCTCATGGTTTTTCCTTCTAGTTCTAATTCTTCTTTATAACATGACTAATGTGGAAATGTATTTAATTTGATTGTATATGTATAGCCTATATCAGGTTGCCTGCCATATTGGGGAAGGAATAGCGGAGGGAGAGGGAGAAAATTTAGAACTCAAAATCTTATAGAAGTGAATGTTGAAAACTAAAAACAAATAAATAATGTACAAAAAAGAGCCCTTTCCTGATGCTCCCCAATTACTAGTGCCTCATACTTAACCTCTTAAATAATTGTGTACTTACTATGTATTTCTTTTGTATATACTTATCAGTATATCCTTCTCTCAGTAGAATGTAAACTCTTTAAGGGCAGGAACTATTTTTGTCTGTGCCTTTTAAACATGAACAACTATTGCACATAATAGTTACTTAAATACTTGTTGATTGATTAATTGCTATAATGGGTTCAAGTTATTTGTATCTTCTTTTGTATCTAAAACTATACAATACAGAATTCACTTAAGCAATTCATTTGAATTTATACAATTTATAAAAACAATGAGCAATCATGGGGAAAAAATAAGCAACTCTTAAGAGATTTTGCAAAATTTCAAGGCAAAGAGCAATTGACCCAATGTCATCCACACACAGGAGTACCTGAGAGACTTTGGCATCCATGGGAATCTCTTCTTCAACTTGGACTCTGTGCTAAATCTCCTCCAAAAAAGCATAACTTATTAAAACATAATCTCTTTGATATACTGACTGATGAATAGCCCTCTTTTCTAAACGATGTGGAAATGTGAGGGAGATCACAGACAGAGAAATGTCAGTTTTCCAAAGCACAAAAATGTTGGGGCAAATTAGGGTAGTGACTTAAAGAATAAATTAAAAAATTTAAAAATAGTGGTTTATTTCTGACCAATATTGATTGAACGATCTTCATTAAATTCATTTTAAGGAAATGAACTATGTGTCCCTCATAGCAACTTTGCCAAAAACAAGTTATTAAGATCAATTCTTCACTACATTATCAGATAGCGTTATATGTCCCTATCTGGCTACTTATAATCATGTTAAATAGACTAACTTCATTTTACTTTAGATAAATGCCAATCTAACTATCAGATCCTACACAGAGAAAGGCTGAGTATGAATGTAACTTCATTGAATTCTCTAGCCTAGTCCCTGCAATATATTGCCTTAACTTATGTTTATATAACTCATGCTGCTTTTTCTCAATTGTGTTAATGACCACATAAGCCAGCTGGTAAAACTTTACAATTTCCATGGACATCACAGTAAAATTATGCACAACATGTACATGTTGTACCATTTCAGTTGAGGACAGATGTAGTATTGTTACTAGTCTTGGATAGTTCAATTGGCCAGGCAAAAGAAATGAGGCATATGACTCTGCTTTTATAGTCCTTTGTGAAACTCAGCAGTTCTACTCTGACCTCTTTGGTCTGCCTTGATTTAGAGGGCTGCTTTCAAATTACACAAGTAACTACTTTTTCATGCCATTTTTGGGCCAAATTATCTACAGTGATGCCACCTGGCAGTACTGGCCAAGGCAAATCAAAACAACTAAGAATCAACAGTAAAAGAAGAATCTCTGATACATTCTATGTGAATCAATATGATAAGCGAACTTGGGTGAACAAAGGCAATTACCAATTTCTAGGTCAACCAGTGGAACTTGGTTTAATTTGAAAGCACTTTTTAACCTAGGTCTTTTGACTCCAAACCCAGCACTCTTCCCCCTGTCCCACTGTTCCATTTTGCCTCAGCTTAGACATTCCTTGTCCTCATATAGAATCATAGACCTGTAGATTCATAAAATGTAAGAGCTAGAAGGGTCCTTAGAAATCATCTAGCCTTTCATCTTACAGATAAGGACACTGAAGTCCAAAGCCATTAAATTTCTTGTTTAAGCACACACAACTGCCAATGACACATTCAAAATTAGATTCCAAATCTTCTGATAAATCTGTCTAATGCTCATGGCATAAGCTACATGAAAAAGGACCAAACACTATCTCATATCTTTTTTATATTCTCCTCATTAGAATCCAACACAATTCTGTGTTTTCAATAGATACTTTTTTTTTTTCAATTAAAAATATTTACTGAACATTTACTATATACTTAGCACTGTTCTTTACACAAGCGATTTATGGTATTCTGATAATTATGAAGCCCTGGGCAATTAAAAATAAATAAAATATAAAATAAAATATCTGAAGACTTCAGACATGCAATTCGTGTTTTCATTGCACTTCTGATATAGGAGATTTGGAAGAAAAGGCAGATGTAGGAAGAAGCCATATAAGAGAATGCATGAGAATGGAACTTGAACTTCTGGACCACACTTCAAAGAATAGGAAGGACAAGTTTTCATTCAGGGAAGAAGAATGTCTAAAAAAAGTCCATACAAGTATATTTGACTAGAAATGTACAAATATGATCAAGAACTGGAAAAAAAACTGGAAAAGGAGATGATAGGATAAAATTATTTACATAGACCTATTGCATTTGATATTATAGATTATAGCAGATATTATAGATAATAGCAGAAGAGGACTACTAATTTATGGAAGAAAATATCTAAGAAGAGACCCTACAACAAAACCCATAGACTTAGCTGTTTATTTAAAAATGAATAAGTTTGGGGTAATAAATATAATAACAAATAATAAGCCAGAAATATTATTATAGGTGTGTTTAATGATAGTAATTACAGCTAGCCTTTATATAATATGCAATGGTTTGCAGAATGCTTTAAATATGCTATTCCATTAGACCCTTGAAACCAAACTCTGAAGTGTTATTGTTCTCTCCATTTTAAGGAGGAGAATGAGTCTCAGAGAGTTCAAGTAACTTGCCTAGGTTCATACATGTAGTAAGTATACAAAGAAGGATTTCAAATCAAGTATTCTTGACTCCAAATCCAGCATTCTGTTCACTGTGTCACCTACATGCCTCTGTAAAAATGAATTTGAGTGCAAAGGTATCACTAACACTTGGTGAAATTAGATTTAATTCTGGAATATAGTCCTGGAAGGTTACATCTTACCCAAAAGGAAAAGAATAGATAACAGAAGCAGTGGATCAGCAAAGGTTTTTAAAAAATATATACACATGTGAAGAAATTCAAAACCTGAAATGAAACATGTAGTGAAGAAGATTTGGGTAAAGATCAGCAGGGGGTAAAAGGGAAGTATTATTGTTGCAGGATTATGCCACAGACCACCTAGTTGAAGAACGAATTAGATGAGGAGTTTAGGAAACAGACCACAAACTAGACTCAGAACTATTCTATTGTAATATTGAGGAACTTTAGCCTTACATAGATAGATAGATAGATAGATAGATAGATAGATAGATAGATAGATAGATAGATAGATAGATATAGATAGATAGATATAGATATAGATATAGATAGATATAGATATAGATATAGATAGATGTAGATGTAGATATAGATATAGATATAGATATAGATATAGATATAGATATAGATATAGATATAGATATAGATATAGATATAGATATAGATATAGATATAGATATAGATATAGATACATAGATATATAGATATATAGATATATGTGTGTGTGCGTGTGTATGTATGTGTATGTATATATATGTATATGTACATAATACATATGTGTGTGTGTGTGCATATTGTATAGCTCTCCTTGTTCTCAAAACACCCCCAAAATGGGGTATATATGGTATTGAACAAGGAATAGCACCTCTGGTGTGAGGGCTTACCATACTCTCTTCTCAGCAGAGGGTCTAAACCAAATTGAGGGTCACAAATGGGTCTCAAATCCATCAGCGAATTAGGTGATTGGTCTACCCCAAGCACGTAAAGACATCCACTGGTGAAATAAATGTATGAAAACAGTTTATTCCAACAGCCATGAAGGTGGCTAAAGCAGGTGCCTTAGAGCTTGGTCAGACTTAAAAGACACCAAGGTCTTCCACTGCATCTCAGGCCATTGCCAGTCATCCTGACTTGTGTCTTGCCATTGGACTTCAATGACTTTAGAAAAGAGAGTGAGGCTGACAATTTTGTGCAACTCTGCCTCATTTTGAATCTAATTCACACACCAGTCAAAACAGCACCCCATAACATCAATGGTCTTCTTCAAAACAAAGGAAAAAAAATCTCCAAAATTAGCTGATAAATTTGTACTTTATACTTTGCCTTAATGATGTCATCTTTTGAAAGGTGAAGAATATGGCAAGTGGAACTACTATTTTCTCTCTGATTTAAACAAAAAGAAATTGGTTGCTGATGCAGAAACAATCAGAAACTTCAGTGCAAGTAAGTATTCCATTTTATGGTTAGCAATAGAGAAAGAGTGAGAAGCTGGTAGTGAACTCATATATACATGCTAGTTTTGGAAGAAAAAATATTTAAAATTATCCAGACATAGAATAAAAGTAATTAATAGTCTCATGTGTCTTAGGGAGTGGCAGCCCAAAAGTATAAAAGAACAAAAGAACAAAAGTTGAAAAATACAAACAGAAATCATCATAATGAAGTGGGGGGGGGACAGAACTGCTTGAACTATGTGGCTGCACGTAGAATGCAGATTTTTAAAATTAAAGATAGAAGATATATCAGAAATAGAATGAGGTGAATGAGATTATGTAAAAAGAGTATCATGTTCACATGCTAATAATATCAAGAGCATTAAAGCACAAAATGGCTAAAAGTGGGCATGAATGGTAAAGACAACAAAAATTTATTCTTTGGGCTATATTGGGGGAAATAGGTTAATCAAAGAAATGAAAGCACTGCTGCTTAGGGCAGATGGGAATACTCTAACTCTGCCTTTACTTCATTTTGTTGTTTCTTTTCACTACCAGTTAAACTGCCTCTAGATTGGGGAGGAAAACAACAGTGGTAAATTATTATTAGGGAGTGGAAAACAGGATAAATGAGGAAACAATGAGTTAGGGTATAAATCAGTAAGGTGGCACAGTGGAGAGTGCTAGAATCGGACCTAACTTCAAATCCTTCAAATTCAAATATTGTTTCCCAGTGCTGTTATGAGGCTGAAAATTATGGAATTCCATAATCTGTGAAAAATAAAAAAGGAAAAAGGTGGGTGATATATAAGACCACATAGAGTTTTATGGAATATATAAGTCAGCCACAGAATGTTATCAGTAATGATTTGCATGCAAATAATGCCATAAAAAATGTAATCTAAGAAGTGTATGACCAGAAAAGATGATGGGAAATCATTTGGAAAGATCCCAGGTTAACAGATGAGGAATCTGAAAGTAGCATGGGTAGTCATGAAATGTTAATGAACTTGGAGAAAATCCTTGAGTGAATAAGATGAATTCTTCATGGAGAGCTTGTAGTAGGACACAAGAAGACACATACAAATGTCTGTAACATAAGGCAGGGGCTGACTAGTAGGGGGTAGTGTGCTAAAGAATTTTAGAATAGGATCAGAGAACGAGGTTTAATTTCTCAATCAGGCAGTTATTATATGTTTTCCTTCTCTCTGGGCAGCAGTGTTCTCATCGTAAAATAGAAGAATTTGAACAAGACAAACTTCTAGGATACCTTCCAGTTCTAAAGCTATAATTTTATGGGTTGAAGGGGAAAGTCAGCTTCAAGGTATATGCTGTCATACAGGAGGTGTGATTAGGATCTTATCATCTTAAAATCCAAAATAGTACTAGAGGTTATATAGTCCTACTCTCACCTAAATCATGAATCATACCCCCCTACAGGGTAGTGGTCATTCAACCTCCCTCTCAGGACCTCCAATGATGGATAATTCACTACTTCCTACTACCAGACAGCTCATCACTTTTTGACAGCTTTAATTATTAGGAAGCTCCTTCATCAATTAATAAATATCTATCACCCCATAAATTCTACTTATTTATTCTAGTCCTAGCTTCTAAAGCTAAGAAGAATATACCTGATCCATCTTTCCTATGACAATCCTTTATATATTCAAATGCAGCAATCTAATACTAACTTCTCTGTGCCTGTAGCCAATTGTTAAATTATTTCAATTCTACCCACGATCCTGCTTGCCCCTCTCTGCAATTGATACAGTTATCAACATCCCTTCTAAAATATCTTCTTTTAAAAGAAATGAGCACGATACTCTAGGTATGATCTGGTTACCACCTCCATTATTGCGGATATTATATTTCTTTAAAGGCAACGGAAGACTGCATTTGCCCTTATGCTTGATAGGCCTCAATACTGACTAATATTAATGGACCCTTATGCATTTTCTTTTGTTTCTTTCCTTCATTTACTCCTTCTCTCTCTCTCTCTCTCTCTCTCTCTCTCTCTCTCTCTCTCTCTCTCTCTCTCTCTCTCCTTCCTTCCTTCCTTCTTTCCTTTCTGTGCTGCTGGTGACAAAGTAGATACAGTATGGAACCTGGAATCAGGAAATCTGAGTTCAACTATATCCTCAGACACTTATGGCCTTAACTAAATCACTTAACCTCTGCCTGTCTCAGCTTCCTCATATGTAAAATTGGGATAATAACAGCATCTAACTCATAGTGTTATTGTCAGGATACAAATGAGACAATTTTTGTAAAGCACTTTGCAAAAATTAAAGCCGTATATAAATGATTATTATTGTTGTTTCCTTGATAGTATTATTACTTATCTATTTATTTTAATATTTAGTCAAGTTTCCACCATCTGAATTTATAGTCAATTTTAAAAATGAGTGTAGGACTTTACAGTGATCTCCATTAAATAAGATCTTGTTAAATTCAATTCCTTATTCCACCTTGTCAAAAACACTTGAGATCCCAATTCTGTATGAAAAGTATAAGCTATTCCTCTCTGCTTTATGTCATCATCAAATTTGTTTTGTTTATATATATACATATATATATATACACGTATATATACATATATATATATACATATATATACGTATATATACGTATATATACGTATATATATACATATATATACATATATATGTATATATACGTATATATATATATATATAATATATATATATATATATATATATATATATATATATATATATGAGCTATGTCTCATTCCAAGTCACTAAGAATGGACAGAACAAAGTGTAGATCTGTGTAGCATAGGACCAGAGACTTACCTCTGAGGTGAAAGAAAGCATATTAATCATCAGTCTTTGGGTTTGATGATTCAACTGGTGTCATATCTCCCTAGCAGACCCAGTTCCTGACAATATCTCTTCATCTTACTCCTAAAGATATTGTGAAAAACATTGTCAAACTCCTAAGATCACATTAGATCATTTGGTTATCATCCCTGTGCTGACTCATACTGAGCTTGAATCCTATTAAATCCCTTACCTCTTCCCCTGTTTGTGTGGATTCTTCATATTCATTAACATTTCAGCAATTCCTCAGTCATTGGGTCCATATTTTATTTCCAATTTTATATTACCATTATAAGATTAAGCCAGGTGGTCATGAGACCATCTTAATAATGTCCCCTTAGGGGAGTCTGTAGCTTACAGATCTCTATGCATGGAAAACATTGTTATGAGACCTGATATTTTCAAGGCCATCATGATGGTTTCTCCTTAAGGAAATCTGTAAGAACATATTCATGGACAAATATTGACAATTATATTTTCCAAAGGCTAGTACAGCTGTTATCCCCTAATTAATACTGTCTGAAACCAGGTTTTTCTATCCAATATTCAATTGCCCCAAAACAATATTTTGCCCTGACCCCTGATATGCAATTCAGCCAGCTCCAGGGAGACCATCCTCACTCTCAGAAAATCCCTTTAGAGTACCCTCCCCTCCACCAGAAGCATATATTCCTGCTCAATTATACCTTCTTCCTTCAACAGTAGCACCCCTTCCTGCTGGGGCATATGCTCCCCCCTCCAGCAAAAGCATCCCTTTCTGCTGGAGAACTTCCCCTTCTTGTTGAATGGACTGATGTCTGTGTTCCTCAACACAGTGAGACCCTTACATGCGTTAAACTCTGTGTTAGTGTCTATTCCTGAGCTGTATGTTGGGTTCTCTTTTCCTGTCTTTCATTACCCTCTTCCCCATTCCTTGGGGAGAAAAATTAGCATTGAACTGATTCCCATTGTTTTACATGTTATTCCCAGCACCTGAATTTATTAAGGGGTTATTTTTGCCAATGTCTCTGGCTGGCCCACAGGCCTTTTTTTCAGACCTAAATTACATATCCAGACAGTGAATTTATACTGGGGGAGTAGGGGACAGTAAGTCCAGTTGCAGAAAGCAAGGGTCCACAGAGGAACCCTGCCTCCTCCCAGGAGGGATTTTATTATGCTGGAGGACTGTGTCAAAACACATGAATAAAGTTGCTATGAACATTTGTTTGTTTGTTTTCTTACTGTCAATAATCTCCTTGGAATGCAGTCATAGTGTAATCTCCAGATCAAAGGGTCTACATATATTAGTGGAATCATCAATGTAATGCTGAATGGGGCCACACTTATGTTACAACTCCCAGATTTTATAGATGAAGAAACTGAGGGCCAGAAGGTCAAAGAATTTGTCCTTTGTTGACATTATTACTAAACTGGTATATGAGGGGAAGGGCTAGCAAAGCTTTTCATATAGTATCTCATACTATTCTTGTGGAGATGATGATGAGATATGTATCAGGTGGTAATATGATCTGACAGATTCAGAACTTGTTGAATGGCCAAGCTATCAGCCCGGCAATAGGTCTCTAGAACAGCCACTCACTCCCGCTTGGCACTGTCTTGTTTAACATTTCTATCATGGCTTGGATAAAAGCATAGATGGTATGCTTATTAAAATAATTAAAATGATACAATGTTGTGAGGGAAAAGCCAACATACTGGATGACAGATTTGGGATCTGAAAGAGTCTTTGCTTCTAGAACATTGGATTGAATCTAATAAAATTAAATTCCATAAGGATGAATGTAAAGTTTTACAAAAGCACAAATAACCAAGTACTCAAGTAGAAATTGGCAGTGGCATGATTAGACACCAATTGTTCTAAAAAAAGATTTGAGAATTTTAGCATAATGTAAGCTCAATATGAACCACCAATGTAATATAACAGCCAAGAAACCTAATACGATATATGACTAAATTAAGAGGGATGTAGCCTCGAGAAATAGGGAGTTTCTGCTGTTCTTTGCCCTTGTCAGATCACTTCTGAAGCATCATGTTCATTAGATTTAGAGCTGGAAAACTATCTTGTCAAATCTCATATTTTACAGATGAAAGAACTGAGGACCAGAGAGGCTAAATGACCTGTCTAGAAGTTAAATGCCATAGGTACTAAATGATGAATCTGGGATTTATAATCATGTCCTCAGACTTCAAATCCAATACATTTTGTATTTTACTGGCCTACTTCTTCCAGGTACCTTGTTTTAAAGACATTAATTAATAAGCTGGAGAGTATCAAGAGGAGGACAACCAAAGACAACAAGAATGATGAAGGACCTTGTCTTCTTGACATATAAAGGTCAACTGAAGGAATTGGGTAAAGAAGATTCCCATGAGGATGGGGATATTATCTATCTTAAATACTTAGAGGGCTACTAGATTTATTCTGTTTGGTCCCAGGAGGCAGAATCAGAAACAATATCAGATGGAAGTTGGAAAAATGTAGGCTTAAAGTTAGGAAGGAAAGACATTTAGAAAGGAAATATGAACAAAGATGCTGCCAGCTGCTAACAGTCCCTGGGCCATATTTGTACATCTCTGTGAACAAGTACCTTGACAAATATCCCCTGAGGTGACCCTGAATCCGAAAGAGTGGAAACCTTGCCCCAAATCTTGAAAATTCGGCCAAATCTCATCCAGGCCCTGCCAACAAGGCAAAGATTACATCATACGACTTTGGCATTCTAGGCTGTTAGCCAAGTCTATTCACTGCCAATGCCAATGGGTTAGGTCAACACTTGGTCCACAACAGATTCTTGAACAACAAAGTCCCTTCAGAGTGCAGTGCCCTCTATTGAGACAGCTAAGTGGCATCATAACGAGGCTGCTGGAAGTGGAGTCATTAAGAACTGAATTCAAATCTGTCTTCTTGTCTAACAGATTTTTCACCCTTACATTTTTTTTTTGTTTTTGAAGCTCATTCCATCATAATTGGCTCTGATCCATGCTCTCCGTGGCACAGAATCCTTCTAACCACCATAATAATTATGAAGTTCTTAGGAGTTATATGTATCATCTTCTCATATAGGAATGCAAAGAATTTCACACTATTGAGTCCCTTATGATTGTTCTTTCATATTTACTTTTTTATAATTCTCTCGAGTCTGAACAAGAAATTTTAACTGAGTTTAAACGTCAAATTTTCTATTTAGCTCTAGTCTTTTCACCAAGAATGTTTGGAAATCCTCTATTTCATTAAATATTCATTTTTCTCCAAAGGATTATACTCAGTTTTGCTGGGTATGTGATACTTGGTTGTAATCTTAGTTGTTTTGCCTTCCAGGAATGTAATATTCCTTGCCCTACACTCCTTCATTGTGCTATGCTGACTGTGGCTCCATGATAGTTAAAGTGTTTTTTGTTTGTTTGTTTGTTTGTTTGTTTTTCTGGCTGCTTGCAGTATTTTCTCCTTGACTGAGAGCTCTGGAATTTGGTTACAAAATGCCTGGGAGTTTTCATTTGGGGATCTCTTTCAGGAGGTGATCAGTAGAATCTTTCAATTTCTATTTTGCTTTCTGAATCCAGGATATCAAAGCAATTTTAATTTATAATTTCTTGAAATATGATATCTTGACTCTTTTTCTTGACCATGGCTTTCAGGAGACACCATAAATCTTAAATGATCTTTCTTCGATCAGTTTTTGAGGTCAGGTATTTTTCCAATGAGATATTTTGTATTTTCTCCTATTTTTCATTCTCTGGCTTTGTTTTAATGTTTTCTGAAGTCTCATGAAGTCATTAGCTTCCATATGTTCAATTCTAATTTTTAAGAAATTATTTTCTTCAGTGAGTTTTTGTACTTTTTTTTTTTTACAATTGGTCAATTCTGCTTTTAAAGGAGTTATTTTCTTCAGGGAATTTTAATTTTTTTTTTCCATTTGACCTATTTAGCTTTTAAAGGAGTTTTTTTTTTACTTCAGTGAATTTTTGTTCTTCTTTTATCATTAGGGCAATTCTGTTTTTAAGGTATTGTTTTCTTCAACATTTTTTGTGCCTCTTTTACCAAGTTGTTAATTCTCCTTTCATAATTTTCTTGCATTTCTCTCCTTTTTTCCCCCAATTTTTCCTCTACCATTCTTAACTTTTTTTTAACTTTTCTAGGAATTCATTTTCAGGCCTGTGACCAATTCACATTTTTCTTTGAGGCTTTGCTTATAGTTTGCCATTGTTATCTTATTCTAACTTAATGTTTTGTTCTTCCTTGCCACCATAGTAGCTTTTTATGGTCAAGTTCTTTTTTTGTTTGTTTGTTTGCTCATTTTGCCAGCCTATTTCTTCATTTTGAAACTTTATGTTAAAGCTGGGCTCTGCTCATCTAAGGGTGGGGAGGCACTGTGCAAAGCTTCAGGTGTGTGTGTGCCTGTGTATGTGTGTGTGTGTGTGAGAGAGAGAGAGAGAGAGAGAGAGAGAGAGAGAGAGAGAGCGAGAGAGAGCGCTAGAGCGCTATTTCTGGGGGTCTGCAAGTTTTTGGTGTTCCCAAGGTGGTATGATCCTGGGAGCAATGCGATCACTGCTCTCAGTGACCCTGCAGCTCAGTGACCCTTCTCCTCTTGTCTCCACAATTGTAATCACATTCCCTGCTCTCCTGTAGCCACAAGTGTTAGTACTCCTCTTGACCCTGGAAGTGTGACCAGGCCCCTACTCATTTGTGACCAATCACAAGTGCTCCTTTCCACCCTGGAACTGCTATGACCCAGAACTGTTTATGGGAAATTGAGTTGCCAATCCATGCCAACTATACCAAGGGCCTGCAAATGTTCCTTTATAATTTCTTTTTGACAAGTTGTCTGACTCCCTTGCTATCTCTGAGCTGAGAGATTCCAAAGCTGCTGCTGTTGCCTCAGCAACCACTATGGCCCACAACTGATGTTCTTGCCACCCTGGATCTACTCCCACACCAATGTTACAAACCTCTCTTGCAGAACTCCTAAGTTGTCTTAGGCTAGATAAATGTCTCCTTTTGTTGCCTCTACTGCTCAAAATTTGATTTGTGGTGTTATTTTAAAATTGTTCAGAGAGTTCTAGCAGCCAAGGTGGTGGAGTAAGCAGTAAATCATTGAGACTCTTCTATATTCACTTTCAAACCACAATAAAATAGTGCCCCAAAACAAATTCTGGAATAGCAGAAACACCAGAAAAGATGGGGTGAAACAATCTTTTAGCCCAAGAAACTTAGAAAATAGACAGAAAATATCTGTCTTACTTGAATAAAAGGGAAATGCAGTCCTGGACAGGAAATGTCCTAGCAAGCCAACAGCAAGCTCCACCTCAACAAACTAGCAGTAGATCCTGACCCCCAGTAAGGTGGAGCAGGTAATTGCCAACACCAGTGTTGAGGGTTAGCAGTTTAGGGGTGCAAGGACCCCAAAATCACAACACCTATGTCCTTACTGAATGAATTCAGCCCAAACTTTCTTTCAGCCAAAGACAAAGTTTATTAAAGATCCACCACATTAGCCATACTCTTAAGGAATCTGAACATATGTGAGCCCTTGGCTAGACTCTTAAAGAATCTAAGCCCCTTAATGGAGACAGGATGGATCTTACATACAGAAAGACTGTGGGAGGGATCTGGGGAGGATCTTGATGGGAGTCACTGGGAGGGAGAATGTGGTTTAGATAGGGTCAAGGGTAGGAAGTAGCCAGGGGCCATAGGGAGGTAATAGCCAATTGAGGGCTAGGCTCAATTAAGGGTAACAAATAGGAGACTGAGTTTAGATGAAAAAGAAAGGCCAGTTGATAGGATTATAGCCTCAGGTGAATGCCAGAAATTTACTTTTTCCTTTTTGAAGTCCAGATCTCCAAAACATGGTCCCTTCCCTTTAGGAGTTCAGATCCCATCCTCATATACAGGACTCCCCACATGCTTTAGCATAGCCAGGGGAATGGGCAGACTACAGCCCTTTTTTTTTTCTTTGCAATGTTTTATACTCTTAGTCCCTTGTTTCTTTTTTTTTTTAACAATATATTTTCAGTTTTCCACATTCAATTCTATAAGATGTTAATTTTTTTATTTTCTCTCTCTCCCTTCCCTCCTTCCTCCCCAAGACAGTGTGCAATCTGATATAGGCTCTACTTATACATTCACATTAAACATATTTTTGTATCAGTCATGGTGTAAAGAACAACTAGAACTAATTGGAGAAACCATGGGAAAGAAGAAACAAAACAAAATGACAAAAGAAAAGGACAGCAAATAGTATGCTTTCATCTGCATTCAGACTCCAAAGATCGTTCTCTGGCTGTGGATATAATTTTGTATCATAAGTCTTTTGGAGTTATCTTAGATCCTTGCATTGCTGAGAAGACCTAAGTCTATCAAAGTCAGTCATTCAGACAATGTGGCTATTACTGTTTACAGTGTTCTCCTGGTTCTACTCACTTCACTCAGCATCAGTTCCTATAAATCTTTCCAGGTTTTTAAACAACATATCCTAGGATTATGGTTCTTAATCCATGCTGCTATTCACTTCCATTTTTTGAGAGTTTATCCCATTCACAGTTATGATTACTAGATGCATCTTTGTCTCCATCTTATTTCCCCCTTTGCTTATGTTTTTCTCTCTTTCTCCCTTTCCCTCCACATTAGAGTTTTGCTTTTGACCACCACCTTCCTCAGTCTGCCCTCCCTTCTATCCACCTCCTCCTTTCTCTTTCCTCTTTCCCCTCCTACTTCCTATAGGATGAGTTAGATTTCTATACTTAACTGATTATGCTATTCCCTCTTTGAGCCAAATCTGATGAGAGTAAATTTCAAACAATGATCATCTCCCTCCCTTCTTTCTCTCTACTCTAATAGGTTTTTGTGCCTTTTCATGTGATATAATTTACCCTTATCTGCCTTCTCCTTTCCTCTTCTCCCAAAATAATCCCTTTTCATCACTTAATTAGATTTTTATCATCACATCAAAGTCAACTTATACCCAAGCCTCAGACTACAGCTCTGGGAATCACCCTATGCTACAGCATAGCCCAGGGCAAACAGGCAGCCTCCAGCAGCCAGACTGTCAAGTGCTTCAATGCAGGTCTGGGGAAATGTAGAAACATAGATAAGGTCAAAATGGGTACATGATTTCCATATACAGTGTGACACCACAAGCAAATTAGAAGAACAAAGAATAGTCTACCCGTCAAAACTATGGAGAAGGGAAGAATTCATGACCAAACAAGAAATGGAGAACATTATGAAATGTAAAATAGATAATTTTGATTACATTAAGTTAAAAAGTTTTTGCACAAACAAAACCAATGAAACCAAGATTAGAAGGAAAGCAGAAAGCTGAGAAACAATCTTTACAGCAAGTTTCTCTGATAAAGACCTCATTTCTCAAATAGATGGAGAACTGAGTTGAATTTATCAGAATACAAGTCATTCCCCAATTGATAGATGGTCAAAGGATATGAACAGGCAGTTTTCAGATAAAGAAATCCAAATTATCCATAGGCATATCAAGAAGTGCTGTAAATCACTCTTGATTAGAAAAATACAAATTAAACCAACCCTGAGGCACCATCTCACACCCCTCACATTGGCTAATATGACAAAAAAAGGAAAATGATAAATGTTGGAGAGCATGTAGGAAAATTGGGACATTAATTCTCTGTTCATGGAGTTGTGAACTGATCTAACCATTTTGGAGATTGGAGATCAATTTGGAACTATGATGAATTTGAAATTGTGCAACCAAACTGTACATATCCTTTGATCCAGTAATACTGCTACTAGATCATAAAAAAAGGGGAAATGACCTACATGTGCAAAAATATTTATAGCAGCCCTTATAGTGGTGACAAAATATTGGAAATTGAGGGAATGCCCATTGATTGGGGAATGGCTGAAAAGCTCTGGTATGTAAATGTAATGGAATACTATTGTGCAATAGGAAATGATGAACAGGCAGATTTCATAAAATCCCAAAAGACTTGTATGAACTGATGTAAAGTGAAATAAGCAGAACCAGGAAAACGCTGTACACAGTATAAGCAGTATTGTGTGATGATCAACTTTGAACGACTCAGGTCTTCTCAGCAACATGATGATCAAGTACAGAGGACTCATGAAGGAAAATGGTATCCACAACCAGATAAGAACTGATGGACTCTGAATGTAGATCAAATAATACTTTTTTAAACTTTTTTTGTGTTTTTTTGTCCTTTTTGATCAGTTTCTTCTCTCATAACCAGGGCTAATATGGAAATATATTTTACATGATAGCACATGCATAACCTATATCAAATTGTCTACCATTTTCAGAAGAGAGGAGGGGAGGAAGGGAAGAAAAAACTTGGAACTCAAAACATTTTGTAAAAATGGATGCTAAAATAATTTTTACATGTAATTAGGGGAAATACTATTAAAAATACAATAATGAAACAATAAAGTTGTTTGAAGGGGAATGTTGGGAGAGTTCAGCTGGGTCTCTGCCTGTATGTCACCATTTTGGCTTCAACCCTCCTGAATAATTCTTAAAGAACAATAATCTAGAATTTTCAGCAGCAGATAACATTATCTCCAAGTGGGAAATGATGGAAAATATTATATTTTGTTCAAGTCCCAGATTTTACTGCTTCTGAGCTCTGTGTATTTATTTAATATTCAAAAAACTATGAATTCATCACTCTGAATTGATTTGTGGATTCTCTCTAATGATTCAGTTTAATAAACAGTCCATGCCTCTCATCTTTTGTGACTCTCATAACTTCATGACAGGGAGTCAACCCAACAGGAACCTGGGCCCTTCCTGAGTCTCAGTGCTCTTATCTGAAAAATTTGGATGAGGACAATGCCTCAGTGAGATTGTAAGAACTATTTGTTCCTGGGCAAACTGCTTAACTTCTGTTTGCCTCAGTTTCCTCAACTGCTAAAATAAGAATAATAACAGGACCTTTCTCATAGGGTTGTTCTTAAGAGTGAAAGAGATGACATTTATAAACGGCTTGGAATAGTGCCTGGCACAACATTGGCTTTTCATAAATTCTAGTTGTTGATTTGTTTCATTTTTCCCCCTTCATTCATTCTGCACTGAGGTTATACAAAGAATTTTGAATTTGGAGTCAGTAGAAAAATGGATTAAAAGTTTGACTCTGATGCTTTCTAGCTGTGTGACCTTAGGAAAGTATCCTTTCTTGAACTTCATTTTTATTCTATGTAAAATCCTAGTGGGCTTAGAAGACCTAACCCATAGATTTGCTGCAAGGAAAGCAAGTTTGTAAACTGTGACAGACATAAAGAATGACTATTCTGCCTCTGGCCAGCTGTTTAGGCTGCTTCATTAGGCTTGTGCATTGCAGGTTACCTTAACATCTCTCTTAAAAAATGCAGCCATTTATAAGCCCATTTAGGGGAGGTAGCATCACAGAGCAGTAGTTAGACTGAGAATCTGCGGGTCCTGGGTTAAAATCCAGGCTCTAGAATTTAATACCTGAGCGAACTGAATAACAATGCACTTAACTTCTTTACACGCCAGTTTTGTCACCTATAAAATGGGCAGCAGAAGTGAAGGCATGTGTTAATGTACTAGATGATCTCTAAGGTCATTTCCTGGTTCTAAATCTATGAATGATTCTGAGCCAAACCATGGGGTTGCTTGGCACTATGCAAGAATATACCAGGACACTTCTATCCTAAGATAATTAGCTTTGGTGTTAGTGAGAATAGCAATACTATAGTTGGGAAATCCCAGCAAATGACTATATATATCAGCCATGTGTGAAGTCAGGGAATTTCTTAATTACTTTGTCTTAATTGAATATTCTAGAAGTCAGGTGTAATGACAGAAACTCAGAGCTATCTACTTCTTGCTCCTTTCTCATTTCAGGCAGTTTACACAGGAATATTCAATTCTGATGAATCAATCAGAAAATATATATACAAGTTTATGTTTTCTAGTTAGTTTGGTCAGATTTTTTTTTTTGCTCCTTAATCACAACAACCTCTTCCTACTTATAAATTTTATATGTAAAGAACAAAAGAAAAAAGAAAGATCTATAAAGCCCAAGAAATTTTAGCTAAAATCCTTTTGCAGAATAAGAATATTAATGATGCAATTTGCTCATGTTATATTTAGATAACCACCAGCAAACCTCTTTCCTGACTTGGAGTAACATCCAAGAGCATAGTGGCAAGTCAACACCAACATAACTATATATATATATATATATATATATATATATATATATATATATATATATAGAGAGAGAGAGAGAGAGAGAGAGAGAGAGAGAGAGAGAGAGAGAGAGAGAGATATTTATCACTTTCCATCAGGTACCCTCTCTGAAGGGGAGACGGCAATAAAACTGGGAGAGAATGGATTTCTGAAATACAGTTCAATGGTTAACTACTATAATGTATATGTTGAATTATACTGTGTCCAATTTTTTATCCAGTCTTAATCTCTTCCCTTCTAACTGCCAGCTCCCAAAAGAAACTGATGTAGAGAAGCAAATATGTTTTAAGAATACATCAGTTGCTCATTTGAGAAACATAAGACATTATTTTACAGTGTTTTTTTTATAAAGAATGTGTCATTTAAACAATTAAAGAATGTAAGAATTTTAGGATTAATAGAACCTCAGCAGCCATCTATTCTAATCCACATCAAAAAAGTGATCTCCATTCAAACATATACAATAACATGACTAATAAGTGGTCATCTAGCTTATGCTTGAAGCCATCCAGTGAGGAGAATCCACTATTTCCCAAGGCAATGTACTCTACTTTTTGTGAGCTATAATTTTTCTTAAGTCCCCTCACCATATTTATGTTATTCATGTAATTTCTAGCATGCTTCTGCTTCTGCCTTTGAGGGTCAAATATGACAGTTAATCCCTCTTCTAAATGAAAACCTTTTAAATATTTGAAGACAGTAATCATATCCCTGTTCATCTTCTCTTCTTCAAGCTAAACATACCTAACTGCTTCAGCTACTTATCACAGGACAAAGATTTTAGCTGTCTTGTCCTTCTTGCCATCCTCCACCTGCTATCAAGTTTACCCCTGCCCATTCAGAACAGTGGCATTCCAACCTAAACACAATACACCAGATGAAGGAGTAGTCAATAAACATTTATACAAGTGCCTACTATGTTCCAACACTGGGATAAGTGCTAGGGATACAAAGGAAATCAAAAGATAGTCCCTGCTCTCAAAGAGTTCACACTTTCTATGGGAGAGACAACATGCAAACATCTATGTCCAAACAAGAAACACACATGTGTATGCATGTGTACATATGCAAATATGGATGTATATATATATATATATGAATATACATATATGTGTGAACACATATACATTTATACATATATAAATTTATATGATGAAATAGAGGAACCATATTAATAATTTGATAAGATATTCTAAATTACATTAATTTGCACTATGATAGTACCTTCAATGCAGAGGAAAGTATAGGTGAAAATGACAAACATATTGAAAAAAACATATAGTTATATATGTAGACACACTTGCACACATATGTATATATTTACATAGAATTCATATTTATATATGCATGTGTGTCTAATGTAGATATAAGTATATTGATGTGTTTGTGTATTCATAATATATATGCATATATATATATATAATATGAATACTATCTTTGAGAATAGAAGTGGAAAGCATTAGATATGAGAAACACAAAAAAAATCACAAAAATTAAATTTGATGATTTTTAATGCTAGGAAATGGCTTGCAAATGTGAAAGTCATTCTTGAATCTTATGATATGTACAATCATTTTTGTTAGAGCAAGGACTAAAATTACAAAGCTAGAAGAAAGAATAATAATTAGAGAGTATGCAATTAAAAACAACTATGCCTTGACCTATTTAAATGGGTACTTGATAATTAAAACTGGATGTAGACAGAAGAAATTATGCAGATAGTATTTATATAATTTCATACAGAAATTCACAATGTAAATATAAATTGCCTTAACAAAAAGAGGAAAAAGGGTTATGCCATGCATCAAAAACTTTACTTACTTGTGATGGATAGGCATGACAAGCAAGGGACGCATAAGTCTAAAACACAAACTCATTTCTAAAATTATATGGACAAGGATGGTGGAAGATTATAAGCAGTATTACTTCATCAAACATATAAAACAACATCATACAATGGGGAAATAAGGGCAATAACTGAAGTCAGAGAACCTGGGTAAAAGTATTTCTTCTGATATTTTCTACCTATGTTACCTTGGACAAATTTCTAATCTTTTCTAAGTATCAGTTTCCTCATTTTTAAAATTAGACAAGGGTGAGGAACCTGCAGCCTAGAGGCCACATGTGGCCTTCTAGGTCCTTGGGTTTGGCCTTTTTACTAAGTCCAAGTTTTACAGAACAAATTTTTTTATTAAAAGTATTTGTCTGTGAAGTTTGGATTCATTCAAAGGACCTACTTGACCACCTAGTGGGCCACTCAAAGACACAGATTCCCCACCCCTGGCGTCAAATGGCTTCTGAAATCCCTTTGATCTCTAGAGTTACGCTCCTCTGAACAACTTTAAGAAACTTTGGTAAGAAAACCAACTAAGCAAAGTTGTCCTTAGAGCAGTTAAGAATGAAGCCAGACAAAGGCTAACTAATATATTCAAAGGTAGACAAAAAAATCTGTAAATAATTATAATATTTCTACTATTAAGGACTGTGAGACATCTATTTTTTTAACTTTTTTCTTTTTTTAAAGTTCAATTATTCAATAATGTTCCATTCAATTTAATATTCAATTTATTTTCAGTTCCAAATTCTCCCCCTCCCTCTTAACATCAGAGATCCAGAATTATGTATAGAGGATGTAGAACTCAGAGTAAAGAGGACAAAGACAGGATTAGCCATTAACTAGATCAAATGTACATAGAATCATCCATGTGGAAGGCACTGTAATTGTGAGAGAGTTGAAGGATCAATTAACAAGGTACCTAAAGAGTGAAAAAATTCCATAGGTATATTAAAGTTATATCTTATTAAAACCAAAAACAAAACAACCAAGAGAACATAAACATCTGTCATCTCATACGATTATTTTTCCAACTATATAAAACTTTAACATAATAATATACAAGCAAAAATATAATCCTTGATGAGGCTATTAGTGGGAAACCAATACACATTTCAAAATACAGTATAGTAGATAAAATATTTACCCTCACACAACTAACCAAAAGATATAGAGAACAAAATAGGCTTTGCTACATTAACAAATAATAAGCACATCTGGGTTTGTCATAAAGTATGTCAGCTATCCTTCCAAACATTGTGTCACCTGAAATTTTAATGAGCAAATCATCCACGTCTTTATCTATCATTGGTATGCCATTCCTTTCTTAGATTCCTCATATCAATGAGAAACTGTGTCATAAAATATTCCTGTTATTACATGATATGATAAAATAAATAAATATTTTTCAAGAGAGCCTAAAGAAAAAGAGAGAACAATTTTTGTGGCATGGAATTTTTCTTTTGTGTCTCAGTCTAGGCAATGTTTGGATGATAAGTCATTGAAAGACATGGATAAATTTGAATCATTCTTTAAGTACATAGGATCATAGGTTTAGAGTTGGAAGGGAACCTAGAAGTCATAAAGCCCAATCTCCACATTTTACAGATAAGGAAACTCAGGTACATAGAGTGATTTGCCAATAGTTACACAGCTAGTAATTGAATAAGCAGGATTCAAACTCAGGTCTTCTGGAGTTCACTTCCAAAACTCTCTTCTCTATATCTCCTAGTTCTCTTTTAATTCCTACAAGAAGAGTTGAAGCTTCTAGGAAATAGAAGGCCTCTTGAGGGTAATTGTGTAGAGAACTTTGTGACTATCTAAAATTAATTTGAAGGCACTCAATTATAGATAAAGAATGCTTTCAAAAACCAATCTTCTTGCTCTGAACTGAGCATTCAATTTAACATCTTTCTTGAAACCTATTTACCAAACTTACCTAGTAGAGAAAACCTTTTTGTTCTTTCCTAGGAATATGTACACATGAAAATTTTGTTATAGGCAAACATCCCTAAGGGTATATTTTAGTCACGTCACTAGTTTTCTTCATATTTTAATACCAAAATTATTAATAATTAATATGTTGAATATATAGTTTAAGTGTTAACTTACACCAAAGATAATTACAGAAAGTATAACTAATATATACATAATGTATTTATATATATATATATATATGTGAATATTTATATACATACAGTCATAATTTAAAATCATAATTTTTTTTATTGTTCAAACTGGGAGTAAACTGGGGCACCTTAATGTAATATGATGCAATGTTTAATTGTTCCCATAGCTTGTATTCACATTAGGAAGAGCTTATTTAAAAAAGTTAATAGTCTTCTATTCTCATGAATTTAGGATCCATTCTTGATAAGAATTCACCCATCTCAACTTTACACAGGAGGGATGATAAAGGATTGTTTTAGAAATTGATTGGGGAAGTGGCTTCATTTAATTGTTTACAGCAATCGATTGAAGTGTTATATTTGCTCGCTTTTTTTTCTTTTGGTATGAAATGATAGAACTTAATAATCTTTTAAATCTTCCTGACCATGAATCCCAGAAGAGTAAGAATGATGAAGAACAAAAATAATACAAACCCTCCATATCCTGATTTTTGTCTTTAGTTTCCTCATCTTTGTGAGCTTTTCTGACTATATTTGCACTGAATAGTGTGTCTGAGCATTTTTCCTGCCATTGTGTTTACTCTACAAATCAGGTATGGAGTTTTATTTCATTCATTATTTGGTAATCTAAAGAGGGTAGGGGAAATCATCTTATACTTAATTTCCTTTAAAGAAAAAACAAAGCAAGACTTGGGGTACTAGAAAGATGAGGGATTGAGTGGAGCTAAAAAATATATCAGGGAATTTCCAAAATCTCTGCTATTGTCCAACTGCCAAAGGATATTTTAAACTTTTTTCCCACTTTAAACTCTTACTTCTACAGTGATTGGTTAAGACATGTTTTGTTTTGTTTTTTGTTTTTTCAGTTTATTTTTTTAATGAATGTCATGGCAATATAGTGGCATGCTAGACCATGTAAACCACTGCAGGAAACAGAACCAGATGAGTATCTATCTAGGCAATGCCATGCTAAGGAACCCACACCTAATGCACAGTAAGACATAGAAACAAAACAACACCAAGGTAGGCAGCCCACACACAAGATAGTGCAGGTGCCACAAAAGAAAAAAGAACTTGGCAAACAAAGCAACCCATGGGAAACAAAACCTTGGTTTTGTTTCCCATGGGTTGCTTAGGAATGGGATGAATTTGCTCACAAAATGAAAGAATGTATTAGGAAGTAGGGTTCAACAGTGTTGTCTAAAAGGAACATACATGGAAAATAACAACAGGATTAAAAATAAGGAGCTAGAGTAAAATACATCATAGTTCAGGCAAATTCAAAAAATATTGCGAGTAATATTAATCTCAACCACAGTAACATCATAAATAGAAATTAAAAGTAATAAATAGTGAAATTATATTGTATCTAAAGATACTAGAGATAATGACAAAATGATAGTCATCAATTCAGCTAGAATTTATTAAAGGCTGGTTATGTGCTAAACACTGGAGATAAAACAATCAAAGAAAAAGGCATATGCAGACACATGCACATAGACACAGAAAATATGAAAGATCTCTGATCTGTTTTTAAATGCAATTCCCTTTAGTATTGTAGCCATATATACATTTTATGATATAAAATGCCCTTCTAAATTTAATATCTATGAAATTGCTTTTCTGTTTTCCCAACAATTCTTGTTAAATAAAGATTCTTCCCCCAAACAGTTTTGGTTCTGGTGCTTACCAAACATTGGGTTACTGACTTCCATTATTTTTGACTCTTCCTTGTGCAGTCTGTTCCATTGATATACTTCTCCATTTTTTTAAACTAGTAGAAATAGTTTTGATGATTATTGCTTTATAGTATATTTGAGATCTAAAATGGTAATCCCTTTGGTTCTTATTATTTTAATTAGTTTCATTAAAATTCTAAATATTTTGTTCCTCTTTGTGAATTTTATTACTTTGTCTAGCTTTGGTAACTTAATTGCTATAGCACTGAATAAATTTAGTGATATATTTAGTTAGGTAAATAAGTTGAGGTAATAATATCATTTTAAATATATTGACTTATTCATGAGCATTGCTTACCTCTCCAGATATTTAAATCACTATTTCTTTAAGAGATATTTTAAAATTATATTTACACAGTTTTTATGCATTTCTTGGTAAATTGATCAGCATATATTTATGTAGATGTGGTTGTGTATATGTGGGGAGATTTTGTTCTCCCTCAATTCAGTTGATGAATTTATTATTATTGTTTTGTTGTCTCTGTTATTTTCACCATTATTTATTAAGCATTTATATAGTGCTTTAATGTTTGCAATGTACTTTACATATGCATGATGACATTTAAATTACATGGTAAGACAAAGACACTTTAATATTTTAGGAAGTGTGAACCCATGATTCAATTCAATGAAGAGCTCCCCAGTGGTTGGTGGATGATCTTGCCTCTTTGGTTCTTAAGAAGTAGTTAATTCAGGTCATTAGTTTCAAGAAACTCCAAACCAAGAACAGTCTATTGAGGAGATTTTTGTAGGCAACAGAATTTCTAGCTCAATATGAAACATCATATCATCCAACAGTCAAAGCGGGCTTTTTAAGATAGTTTGAGGAACAGTCAAGGGAGACAGGATGATTCAGAGAGATAGCCACTCGAGGCAGGAAAAAGTATGGGAAAACATGAATCCTGGAAGCAGAGAAGAGAACCACACATAGATTCAAGATATAGCTTGCCGAAATAATTAAGAATTGAGCTTTGTGAGGTGTCCATTAGGAGAGAAAGTATTTCAAGGCCTTACAGTACCTGAGTTGTGAGTTGAGTTAACCACATGTGGGTCCTATAGCACTCCAAATTCAATTCTACTCTGCCCATAGATACTCAGGGTTTAAGGGAGAGTGCTTCCCATATTCATAGGGGATTTTTTTTTAATTACTGTTCTTACCATGGAGACTTAGGCAATTCATTTGTTTAGAGTTAATTGTGTTTACATAGCTAGGTGGCACAATAGATGAAGTAATAGATGGGAGTCAGGAAAACCAGAGTTAAAATTCTTTCTCAGATGCGTACTAGACATTTAACTCATGGTAAGTCAGTTACCCACAGTTTCTTGCCTATAAAATTAAAGTAACAATAGCAACCACCTCAGAGAGTTATTGAAAGGGTCAAGTGAAGTAGAATATATAAAGAGCTTGGCAAAGTGGTATATTAATGATAATAATAATTTTTATTATTACCATTTTGCTGCTGTTATCATCATTATCATCCTCATCATCTTCCTCATCATCATCATTATATTGGTTGATTAAGGGGAAAAGCAAAACAGTAAAAAAAAAAAATTGTGAGCTAATATGACAAGACTAGATACCCAAAAGGTATCTTAAGGCTTAAGGTAACAGTCAGTCCCTGGGAGACCTAGGCCACCAGTTTCAGTACATGTTAGCAAAGTAACGCAGAAGGATGACACATAAATATTTGAATTGGACTTCCCCTTTTATTATGTCCTCTTGGATTATGTTATTGCTATGCAGAAATGCTACTTATTTTAATTAGGTTTTTTCCCCCTTGTATTTTGCTATTTTTACCAAAGCAATTGTCACATTTAGTTTCTTTGCTAACTCTCTAGTACTTTTTTTTTTTTTAGGCAATTGGGGTTAAGTAACTTGCCCAGGGTCACACAGCAAGTAAGTATCAAGTGTTTAGTCTGAGGCCAGATTTGAACTCAGGTACTCCTGACTTTGGGGCCGGTGCTCTATCCACTGAGCCACCTAGCCACCCCCTCTAGTACTTTCTAAATAAACAATCATATCATTGGCAAACAGAGAGTTTGGGCTATTGTTTATCTTCATTAAATAATTGCTCGATATATTTCTCTGTATCTTTTCAGTTCATTGCATTTCCTACCTTCTTTTGGTTCTTTTCTACTTCCTGTGTTGTGTAATTAATTTGACTAATGATTTATTCTATTTATCAATTATTAATTTTACTTATGAATGTATTTTTGTTGCTAATTCTCTATTGAACCTTTAATTTCACAACTATCTCCCTTTTGTTCTTGCATTTTTTAAAAAATGTACTTATTATATGATCATGATGGAATACTTTGTACTGTAAGAAATGATGAGCAGGATGCTGTCAGAAAAACCCAGAAAGACTTGCATAGGTTGATGCAAGGTGAAATGTACTGTGTACCATGTAACAGAGTGATTTAGCTATTCTCAGCAATATAATGATCTAAGACAACTCTGTAGGACCTATGATGAAAAATGCTATCCATCCCCAGAGAAAGAACTGATGGTGTCTGAGTACAGATTGAAGCATACTTTTTTTACTTTATTTTTCTTGAGTTTTTTTGTCTGTTTTCTTTCACCGCATGACCGGTATGGATATATTTTGCATGACTGCACATTTATAATCTATATAGAATTGCTTGCCTTCTCAGAAGGGGGAAGGGAGAGAATTTGGAACTCAAAGTTTTAAAAATGAATGTTAAAATTGTTTTTACATGTAACTGGGGGGGAAATACAATACTAAATAATGCTAAAAATGTACTAATTTTCTAATTTTTAAATGAAAGTTCAACTCATTGATCTTTTGAATTTCTGATTTTTATGTGTTCAGACACAAACAATTATCTTTGACAAAACATACATGATTATTGTCACAATATAAATGAAAGTAAAATTAAAAGGTAGCTGAATTCCATTAATTTAAAGGATCAGTCTGGGTACCAAAGGACAAATTTGAAAACACAATGTTGCCTTCCCAGTTGTAAGGTTGGTGGCTACTAAGTCCACTGGGGTACATATGCCTGCTGATATTGTTTTATTAGTTGAATTTTTATTAAATTTTCTTTGTTAAAATAGAAGATTAAGGGAGGGATGTATTAGCAAATAATAATAGAGGGGCTTTTGACTTTAAAAAAATTAGTTAAGTTTTCAGTTGGCTAGTTTCATTTCAGTTTTTATCAATTACTGAACTAGTACTCAGGGAAATATCATGGAACTAAGGTGCTTGAGTAATACCAAAACATTTATCAAAATATCTTATTTTGCTCTCATGGACAAGATGGGGAAATATAAATCAGATTACAGTGTAATTTGGTTGATTCAAAACTGACTGAAAGGTCAAGCCAAAAGACTGAATTAAAGAATGTATATCAGCATGGATGAAAATCTTTATCATAAGATCTCTGACTACAGATTGTTCAACATTTCATCAATGACTTCAATAAAGACATTGAAGATGATAACACAAAATTGGGGATTAAAGGGCAATTACTTCACCTACCAGATGAAAGTTGTGATAATAAATGATATTTATAAGCTAGAACTATGGGCTAAATTTAATAAAATGAAATGAAATTTAAGTTCTACACGAGTTAAAAATATTAACTGACAAGGTGAAAACACAAAGATTTTTCAAGGCAGCTAGTCAGCGCAGCAGATAGAGCATCAGCCCTTAAGTCAGGAGGACCTGAGTTCAATTCCAGCCTCAGACCAAACACTTGACACTTACTTGCTGTGTGACCCTGGGCAAGTCACTTAACCCCAATTGTCTAAAAATGAAAAAAAAAAATAAAAATAAAAAAACCAAAGATTTTTAACTAGATAATTTCTCTAAAAATGATCAAAAATTCATCTCAAATAAAAGGTAATGCTGCCACATTTAGACCACATCTGGAATATGTGTGTATATTCATATTATATTCTTACTATATAGTATATATGAATAATATATATATTCATATGCATACATATATGAATGAGTTCTTTGCACTAACTACATTTTAAGAAAGTGGTTGACAAGGTGGAGTGTTTCCTGAGAAGGACAGCCATGATGGAAAGAATCCTGGAGATTGTCTTTTAAGGAATGATTGAAGGAACAAGGAATGTTTGGTTGAGAAGAGAACAAGAAAGCGCATCGTAACTGTTATCTGTTTGAAGTGTTGTTGTAATGTGAAAGAGAGATTAGTCTTGTGAGCTAGGAGTTTTAGAGAAGTGAATTACAGGTTGATGCAAGAAAACACTCCCTAAAATGTATAGCTGCCCCACAGTAGAATGGATTCCATTGGGAGAATAGATGTTACAACTTAGAAATTCTTTTAGCAAAAGCTGGTTAACCATTCATGTAGACTGTTACAAAGTGAAGTTTCACTTGAGCGCAGATTACATTAGATAAGTTCTCAGGTCCTTTCCAGTTCTAAAAGTCTATGGTTTCCCGAGAGTCATCACAGAGTAACAATAGGCCTCAGAGCATATTCAAAGAATCTTGTCAAATAATCTTTTCTACATATCCACTACTAGCTAGTGCATAGAGAGTAGCCTGTCAACAATAATTCCCATTAAAAACTAGGTGTCATTTCAACACCATCCATGGGTCAAAGGTTCAACTCTCAACAATACCCTCACTGTAAATTTGCACAATAACAATGACAACTTGACGGCCTACAAAATCATGCAAATCTGTTAAGCCTTCATATTGTCCTATCTCTGATGACATCTGTGTCTCTTGAGGGAATGCAGTCTGTTGTGAAGGATGGTGGGTACTTTGTTGTGGGTAACATCCTTTGCTTGCAAGGCACTGTGAGCAACCTAAGTCCATCCATGAAATTCATCGCACACAAGTTGACAATGAAATGAGAGCATTCATCTGAAGCAGCAGACCAGATGCTTCCTTGGCATTCTGTCAATATGGTTCACTTAATTCTGTCAAAGCCTTCAAGACAGCAGTGGGTTGTTTTGTTTTGTTTCATAACTGCCAAGGATCCTTTTCTGCTGGCAGACCCAGCAGGTAGCACTTTCAAGTTTTTTCCCAACTCAAAATTCCATAGAAATTCTGTAAAGGGCTCATTGCAAAGTAGAAATCAAGGCACATTCACTACAAGTATAGTAAGTATGGGTGATACTCCATCTTTTTTTTTCTTTTTGGTAAAATCAAGTTGGGCAGACAATAAGAATTTGGCAGATGATTGACCATGTTTCAATGAATATATTGCCCACTAAGCACTTTTTGTTTTTTCCACAGGCTCAGTCTTGTGTGACACTTCTTTTCTAAATAGAGGGCAAATCCACTGCTGACTACTGATGAGCATTTTTGTCTGAAGACTTTAGTATCTTTGAGCATCACTCCAGAGATGGGAGGTAAAGATCCCTTATGGTGGAAGCCTTTTGGGCTCAGTCTAACTAATTTGTGAACAGAGCTGAACTAACCTGAAGGAACAGCTTTGTTGTGAGGACAACAAATAAATTCTTATATATTAATATTTTGGGTTACATACTCTGAGTAAAACCTTATTTTTGTCCCTTTTCCGGATATGCTAGTTCATTCTATTCAGTCAGTCAATAAACATCAATCATCCATCATGAACCAAGCACTGTGCTAAGCACTGGGGATACAAAAAGAGGCAAAAGATAGTACCTGCCCTCAAGGAGCTTACAATCTAATAGGAGAACCAAGAAGCAAACAAATATGTAAAAATAAGTTTTAAACTGGATAAATAGAAAATAATTAAAAGAGAGAAGTTGCTAACATTGAGAGGAGTTGGTAAAGATTTCCTGTACAGATAGCATCTTAGTTGGGATTTGAAGGAAGCTAGGGAAGCCAGTAGGTAGAGATGAGGAAGGAGAATGTTCCAGGAATGGATGACATCCAGAAGATGGAAGCTAAATCTGCCCAGAAGAAGACAGAAGTGTCATTCCTCACCTACTCTTCTCTTCTTCTCTCAGGAGACAGCAGAAGATGGAAGGTCAGAAAAAAAACAGTATGTATATAATACTCTAAGTTGCAAACCTGCAGTAAAACCTAGCCTGAGTTTTAAAGAAAGTAGATGTTTTCTAACAGGCTACAATACCGAGGCTAATCTTACATATATACACACATGCACATGCACATGCACACACATATGATGAAATGTAGCATATCAGTAGCTAGAGATCTGGTCTGAGAGAGTCAGGGATATGGGGTTTAGCCCCACATGACATGTAGTAGCTTTGTTACTCTGGGTAAGTCACTTAACCTTTCAGTGGTACTGACATGTCCTTAAAACTATATATTTTAAGTTCTAGATATGTGTATAAAAGACAAATTATCTAGTTTCATCAAAACTTCAAAACTCAGGCTAGTCTCAAATTAATAAGGTAATATTTTAATCAGATAGAAATAAAATTAGATACAAAATTCCTGAGAACATTCCCAATGTAATTCCATTTAGTTATATGTCCTCTGATTAAAATACTGTAGGCAATTTTCTTCCCAGAGATGTCAATTAATCATATTTTAGCAGCACTAATTCTAACCCCAAATTGGATATTTGTCTGAAAATGTAGTCTGCATCAATAGTTGAAAAGTTCTATCTGTAGCTTACTTGTAGAGTAGCCCCTATTAGAAAGTCTCATGAAATCAACTTTCCATGATACATTTTCTTCTTAGTTACAATCAAATAGCATGAGAAATTCTAGTAGAATTTCAATATGTAATTCACCTCCAGAACTCTACTGGTAGGTTTTGCAGGTAAATAGGCTTAATATTATTATCTGCATTTTTATCTCATCATAGGTAAAAAGTGAAATGTCTAAAGTGAACCTAGCTAACTCTACAGCTATAAAGTTAATGATGTAGTCATTTTTGCAACATGCCTATATGATCTATTAAATGCTGTTTTGGCTGACAGTGTCACACTGAAATCATGTATAAGATTCCTTCAGAGTTATCAAATACATATTGAGTCAGAAAATATTACAGTCGCGATATTTCAGCAGTAGTTTTATTCTTGACCTAGGATACAGCTGCTAAATAAGCAAAAACAAATTTAGGCTGTAATAATTGAGGTAATGAAATCTAGGTAATTAAATGGCTACAGTTCTCTGGACTGGTAAAACTTCAATTAGAGTGTTCTGTTCTGAATGTTACAATATTAAGAAGGACATCAACCAACTAGAGTGAGTACAAAGGAGGCCATACAGTACTTCACATCAGTTGAAAGAGCCAGTGGTATTTAATTCCATCAAATGAAAAAACAACTATTGAGTAAATGGCATGAGTCAAACAATATGCTAGGCAGCACAGGAACACAAAGATGAGCAGAATATATGCATGGTCGTCAAGCTTACACCTCCTGCATGAGGTTTTCCTGAATTCCTTGCTTTAAAATATTTGTGTGTACGTGTGTGTGTGTGTGTGTGTGTGTGTGTGTGTGTGTTTGTATGTGTGCATATATCATATATGGAAAGAAAAAGAGAAAGAAAGAAAGAAAGAAAGGAAGGAAGGAAGGAAGGAAGGAAGGAAGGAAGGAAGGAAGGAAGGAAGGAAGGAAGGAAGGAAGGAAAGAAGAAGAAGAAGAAAAAAGAAGAAGAAAGAAGAAAGAAAGAAAGAAAGAAAGAAAGAAAGAAAGAAAGAAAGAAAGAAAGAAAGAAAGAAAGAAAGAAAGAAAGAGAAGGAAAGGAAGATAGATAGATAGATAGATAGATAGATAGATAGATAGATAGATAGATAGATAGATAGATGCTTATTTTGTATATACTTGTTTGTGGGCATGCTATCTCTGTTTCATAAATTTTATTTGTTTGTTTTTAGTTTTCAATGTTCATTTCTAAAATATTTTGAGTTCTAAATTTTCTCTTCCTTCCTCTACTACACCTTCACCAAGACAGCATGCAATCTAATATAGGCTATACATGTACAACCATATTAAACATTAGTCATGTTATAAGTATTAGAACCAAAAGGAAAAACCAAGAGAAAAAAAGAAACATCCAAAAAGAGAGAGAGAAAACAATATGATTTAATCTGCATTCAGACTTCACAGTTTCCTCTCTGGATGTGGACAGCATCTTCCATCATGAGTCCCCTGAAATTGCCTTAGATCCCTGTGTTGCTGAAAAGAGTTTGTTGCTGAAAAGAGTTAAGTCTATCAAAGTTGGTCATCACACAAAGCTGCTGTTACTGTGTACGGTATTTTCCTGGTTCTGCTCACTTCATTCAGCATCAGTTCATGTAAGTCTTTCCAGGTTTTTCTGAAGTTCACCTACTCATCATTTCTTATGAAACAATAGTATCCCATTACATTCACATACCACAAGTTGTTCAGCCATTTCCCAATTGATGGGCATCCCTTCAATTTCCAATTCTTTATCACCACAAAAAGCTTTTATAAATATTTTTGTACATGTGGGTCCTTTTCTTATTTTTATGATCTCTTTGGGATATAGACCTAGAAGTGGCATTTCTGGGTCAAAGGGTATGCACAGTTTTATAACCCTATGGGCATAATTCCAAATTGCTCTCTAGAATAGTTGGATCAGTTTACAACTCCACCAACAATGCATTAGTGTTCCAATTTTTCCATATCTCCATTTGTCATTTTCGTGTTTGTCATGTTAGCTAATCTTATAAGTGTGAGATGGTACCTCAGAGTTGTTTTAATTTGCATTTCACTAATCAGTAGTTACTTAGAGCATTTTTTTCATGTGACTATACATAGCTTGAATTTCTTCATCTAAAAACTGTCTATTCATATCCTTTGACTATTTATCAATTGGGAAACATGCTATCTTTCCTGACAAAATGTAAGTTACTTGAGGGAAGGGTCCATTGAATTTTTCTCTTTGCATTTCTAGTTTCTGGGATGTATGATGCACTTAATAAATGCTTGTTGATTGATAGGAAGGGTGGAATAGTGATCTTCAAATTTTTGAAAGGCAACCCTAAGTAAGAAAGAGATTTATAGAATCTGAGAGCTTCATAGAAGTTATCAAGTCAAACTCTTATCTGCATAAAAAATTCTCTCTATAACACCCCTGAAAAAGGTTAACTAGCCTCCACTTTAAATTTTCCAGTGAAAGGAGAGCCCACTACTTCCAGAAACAACCCATTCTGCATTCAGGAAACTCAATTTCTTAGGACCTCATTTTCTCCTAAGTTCATCAACTAGAGCCAAGCAAAATAAATCAAACCCCTCTTCTCAATATCAACCTTTAAATACTTGAAGATGCTATTATGTATTATAAATAGCACCTCTTCTTTTAGTTAAACATCACTAGTTGCTTCACTCATTCCTCATATGTCAGAATATGCAATCATCTCATCATAGTTTCATCCTTCTCTGGATACTCTCCAGTTTGTCAGTGGCCTGACTAAAATATGGTACCCAGAAATGAACTTAACATTAAGATATGGTCCAACCAGGACATTGCATAGCTGTGCTCCCTTTCTCTCTTTCTCTCCTTCCAGGTACTGTATCTCTCCTTATAAAATCCAAGAGCACATAAGTTGTCATTTTTTGTTTGCTTGCTATATTACCCTACTGACAAATTTTGAGATTCAAGCACACTAGAATTCCCAGATATTTTTCATTTAGAGTATTGTCTAGCTATTATACTCTCTTCTCCATCACTTGTGCAAATCTTTCAATCAGAATGAATCATTTATTTTTATTCAAATTAGTTTTATGGGATTTAGTCCATAGTGCTGGCCTATTGGATCTGGAATTTATCATCCTACATGTTGATTATCCTTCTCAGTTCTGTCATCTTCTAATTTGTTGAGGACAAATATATCTTAACATAATATACCACTTCACCATTCCTTTATCCTGTTCCTTCTGCATATGGTATATACTATCCTACAATCACATTACAGTAATGAACTTTATTCTCCCAAATTTCATGAGTAACCATGAGGCTGAATTTTCCTCCATGCCAACATATTTCTAGGTCCCTTTACTATCCACACTATATATTTGATGTCCAGTCATTCAGTCATGTCTAACTCTTTGTGATCCCATGGACCATAGCACATAAGGCCTTTCTATCCTCCACTATCTCTCAAAGTCTGTTCAAGTTCATATTCATTGTTTTTATAACACTATCTATCTATCTCATCCTCTGCCATCCCCTTTTCCTTTTGCTTTCAATCTTTTCCAACATCAGGGTCTTTTCCAATGAGTCCTGTGTTCTCATTATGTGCCTAAATATTTAAGCTTCATCTTTAGCATTTGACCTTCCAGTATGTACCCTAAATTAATTTCTTTAATTATTGCCTGATTTGACTTCTTTGTACTTATTTATAAACTGAGGCCTTAGACATTTTGCCTCTCTATTTGGATGTTGTTTCTTTTGAATTACTGGTTGTTTTTCTTCTGTCATTTTCCTCCCATGTTGTACCTTCAAGACAGTCTGTACTATCAAGCCTTGCAGGTATGTTTTAGGAGATTTTTTTCTTTCTGCCTTTTTTTTTCTGTTTAAAGCCCTCTTGATCAAATTCATAAGACTTTGGATAATAGATTTTTTCTTTGTTTTTGCTGGATTTCATCATGTATGTTCTATTTTAACCTGTAGTCCATAATATAAATGATTTGGAAGACTGTTTCCCAAGTATGTCTGTCTTCTAAATTACCTACTTTCCATCTCCATTTCCATACAATTAATGTATGTATCCCTAAAGTCTAACGTTTCTTCTCCAGCACCTGGTAATCTTTAATTCTTCCTGGCTGGAGTCTTTCTTTTGTTATAATAAATCCCCACACAAATCAACAGAATTGTGAAGTGGCTTTCATGTTAGACAAGTCTTTAGAAGATTCTCTGTCAAATTCCAGATACAAGCTCCAGGAAGCCATTATTGTCTATTGCTAACATGAGGTTGACAAACAGCTGTCTAGTTCCCTCTCAGGAGAGAGTCGCTGGCCATAACTATTCATCTTGTCTTCTTCTGACTGTTAAGGGACAAACCTTTTCCTAGCAGCATTTGAGAATTCACACATCATCGTCCCATGAACTGTAAGAAGCTACTTCTTCCTTAAGTCTATAGAAACAACAACCAAAAGCAAAACAAACCAAAACTCATATCTTTGATATAATTTCAAGTGTTCACTTTCTCCTTATTCCTTCTTTGTGTACCAGTCTTCCATCTTCCAAACATTTGAAACAGCTTGAAATCATTCTGCTTCAACCGATCTCTTTCTTCTTTGTTTTGTCTTTAAAGCCCATTTTTTCTAAGGACATTCTGTCTGTTATCCCTGATGTACTGAGGAGATACATTCTTTTCCAGAGTTTCTAAACCCTTTTGTGCCACAGGACCCTTTGGCATCCTAGTGAAGCTTATGGAGACCTCAGAATGCTTTCAGATGCATAAATTTAAGGCATGAAATTACAAAGAAACCCACTTATGTTGTAATAAAGATTGAATGTTTTTCCCTCCAAGTTCCTGGACTCCCTGAATTCTACCCACAAAACAATGGCACCTGGGTTAAGAGCCCCTGCTGTAGCTGACAAGATCAAAGAAACACAAACAATGTAATCTTAGTAGTTTGTGGTGAAATTCTTTTTGCCCTTCATGCTTGCTGGAAGTATGATCATCCTTAGTCCTCTGTTGTTCCTAATGGTAGTTCACATGGTCAACTCCTGACGACTTACTATGGCACTGTTTCTGTTTATCTCCACATTTTATAGTAGGTTCAGTCATTGGAGCAACAACTTGTGGATTGTGCCAGAAGCTAGAAGTAGGACCAATGGGTTAGTTATGGGGAAGTTGATTTGGAACCACTTCAATAAAGAATTTTCTAAAAATAAGAGTTGTATTCATGAAATAATAGGTTGTCTCCTAAGTTAATGAGTTCTTTGGCACTAAAAGTATTCAGACGGAGACTGGGGGGGGGGGTCATCTTTTTGAAATACAGAAGTGATTCCTGCAGTGTATAGGAGTTGACTTTCACACAGTGGTGGATTGTCTGCTAAGGTCCCATCTGCCTAAATGATTCTATGGAGGTTCGGTCGTTTTTCAGTTGTGCTGTCTCTTTGTGACCCCAACTGGAGTTTTCTTGGCAGAGATAGTGGAGGGGTTTGCCATTCCCTTCTCTAGCTCATTTTACAGATGAAGAACTGAGACAAACAGAGTCAAGCAACTTGCCCAAGGTCACATAGCTAGTAAGTATCTGATGTAAGATTTCAACTTAAGTTTTCCTGACTCCTGGAGCTCTACAAACTGTGCCACCTAGCCACCTATGCTATGTCTAGAGCCTTTCTAAAATTGATTTTGGGGTGGAAAATTCAATCGCAACAAGAGTATCTCTATTACCTACATGTCCCTTCCTATTTATGATGATTTTGGAGGCAGTTCTAGCAGGTGCATAATACAAACAAGGACTTCAGTGTTTTATGATGTAATCCTCTTGCCTTTAAGCTTCCTAAACACAATATTATTCACCTTCACAGGTGAAGTACCTTAGGGATTAATCCTGATTAAAACCTTAAATCTTTAAGTCAAGAATCCAGCAAGTATTTACTTAGTACCTACTACATACCAGGCACTGGGCTAAGTGCTAGGCATACTAAGAAAGAGGGAAGGAGTGGAAAGTACCTCTTGGTATAATGGGGGAGGAGGGAATCCTTAGCTAGCACTTGATTGATGAAAAAAGATCGTTAGCTAATAATCACTAATTAAACTGTAATTCTTCCCTTAATCCTTCATACTTCTCTCATAACTGTCAGTATAACATTACTCAGTGTAGTCATAAAGGAAAAGCCTTAAACTTGTTCTTATCCATAGTACCAACAGTAAATAGCTTTCAATATATCATCTGCAAAGGAAAGCAAGGAAGGGAGACCCAAATAAAGTCAAGAGGAGGGACATAAATAAACAATGTGCTAAGGTTGGGTACTAGTAAAGAAATCTTTTATAGCTATTTGTTTAAGAAGTCCTTCCTCACTCATTCATGTCTCTGCCATGGATGAGTCATGTGATTATTCCCAACTCTTGGCAATGAAATCTTTATAGCCCCCTACCGGATCACGTATAGTATTTATATTCTTTCTCTGAGTGCAGTAATACATATTCCTTTTTCATGAAAAGAAGAAAAAATGAGGACTGTGATTTTTTTCAACTTCAACCTCCCTTCTCCAAGATTATTCTTTATGTGCCTTTAATAATTATACTACAGTGAGCAGTTAGCATGGCAAAGAGCCAGAAAGCATGTGATTGTGAACAGAGGTCAAAGAGAGATAGAGCACGAAGAGGTAGGGAGAGAACAAAACAGATACATTTTTCTTTTTTAAAGGGACAAAGTGGGCTGGATGACATTTTCAGAGTAGTACATAGGGAAATAGAAACACAGCTCCCATTAGCTATAATGGGAGCTCGATTCCTAATGTCCTCCCACACCACACAGCAATCCCGAGATACTCCAATATGCATGCTGGGGTATTACATAAACAAAATGTAAAACCATAAAGAAGTAAAATATGAAATCTAACCTCTTACTCTCTTCTTAAGACAGCACATTAGCTTACCAACATGTCATGAACTTAAGTGTTAGAAATGTCCTTGGGGAAAAGAAAAGTGTATCATAACAAACTGGAAAATTTTCCCCTGCTTTTAGATTGTTTTTGAAGCAAAAGCTGCGCTAGTTCTCTTTAGAAAGAGAGGAAAAACAGGTATAATTTCCTTTTTTTCTTTCTTTAGAGGTTTGCAAGTTATGTGAAAGATGCCACTGGAACAGAGTAGAACAAAGTAAAATTAGAACATACTGTAATTTAAGCTTTCAGAAGAACAACAAAATATCAGGGGAGAAAAGCAAAGAATTTCATGAATCTAGGAAAACTGGGTATTTTGCTAATCAGAAGAAATCTAATGACAAAACTAGCAATAAATCTACTTTTTCTTTTTTGTTTTCCCCCCTTAACATACTTAACATATCAGTGGCTTACATATAATGTTGCATGGGTATAGGGACTATGGTAGGAAAATTAGTATTTCCTTTCTCTTTCATAACCGTATTTTGTATATGCATCTCCATTTCAAGTAAATATATGTTGTATAAATGTAACAAATATTCTGAGAGGCTTATCTGAATTCCTACTGGCCCTAATGTATCTGTTGATCTTGACTATTTTGATCCTCAACCCCTTAGGAATACCTCTAAGGTTTTGGGGTTGGGTGGGTAAGAATCTTTTCTAGTGCTATGTCTCAAAAGCCCCCACTGATGTGCTTCCTTCTATCATTCCTCTTTGGTTATCAGTCCAAAATTATTTGGACAATCAGATATAAATAGCTTGTAAAGATTGGTATTTGCCAAGGCGGAATAGTAAGAATAGTTGGTACATAACAGGAATCACCATCATACACGTTCCTTATCCAAGTCTGTAACATAATTTTTCAGCAGTATATACAAAGCCCAGAGAAAATGGGGCTTCAGTGGCAAACAGGGAAATATACAGATCCTGGTTGTTCAAAATCCTTTTTTTCTCCTTCCTGGGATGCTTAAGAAGCCCCCTTTAGGCATGGAATGACATTTTTTTCTAGTTTCCTTGTATATATACATACATAAATCATATACACACACATACACATATACATATACATATACATATATACATACACATACATATACATACATATACATGTATGTATGTATATATATACATATACACACACACACACACACACACAGACATAAATCTATGTTCAGTCTGTCCTCAGCTCCCAATGCACATACTGCTGCTAGCTGATCCACAAACATTACTGATACCGGTGGAAAGAATTCCAAAATCCTATGAAACCTGTGAAGCTCAAAAAGGTTTCTTATAGCCAAAGATGTAGAAAAGGGAAGGATACTTAGATTTAGGCCAATAATGAGGTCTTTTCTTGCCTTTCCAGGTGATTTCTCTTTAGGGGTATTTCTAGAACATTGTATTGAATTCAGTCTCTGGAATAACTCTATTTTTGCACTCACTTGATATCTCATCAATAGTTTCTTCAACTTATTCAGACCCCGATTTCTATAAAAATGTCACTTTAATTTATTGAGGACCTTTTTGACTTTAGCCTAAAACCTAGGACTGATTGATTGAATGAATGAATCTAAATCATATGATTGAGAATGACTGATTTTTTTCATCTGTTTAAGGTATCAGGGAATCTTATCACTTATTTTAAGTGGGGTGAGGTGATATGGGAAGAAAAGCTATGGCAAATCTGAACAGCAGGCATCAGTTTGCCAACAAAGATCCATGTAGTCAAAGCTACAATTTTTCCAGTATAACTGTGAGAATTGGACTATAAGGAAAGCTAGCACTGCAAAATTGATACATTTGAACTGTGGTGCTGGAAAAGACTTTTAAGAGACCCATGGACAGCAATGAGATCAAATCAGTCAACACAAAGAAATTAATCCAGGCTTCTCACTGGAAGGTCAAATGCTGAAATTGAAGTTTAAATACTTTGGCCACATAATGAAAAGATGCGAGTCACTGGAAAAGACCCTGATGTTGGGAAAGATTGAAAGCAAAAGAAAAATGGGGATGGCAGAGGGTGAGAAGGATAAATATCATAAAAACAATGAACACGAACTTGGACAGACTTTGAGAGACAGCAGAAAACAGAAGAGTCTGGCGTGCTATGGTTTATGGGGTCACAAAGAGTTGGACATGACTGAATGGCTAAGCAACAACAATACTGTCTATTAACATTTTTTTGTGAAAAGATGGAATTAGGGACCCACAGTCATGGTGATGACAGACCCCCTCATGCAACATATGTGAAGACAGTAAAACTAGAGGCATATCAACTATGGCTGTGGAAACAAGTGTCCTTGGAGGAAGCTAGCTGGTCATACATTTAGAACTACAATCCTGCCTTCCAAAGCATATTGTAGTAACCAACTAAGTGAACCGACCTTGGCAATAAAGACTCCGTGAGCTACCTGCATGGTTATTAGGTTGATGAATAGGGATAATCACTGAGTACAACATCTTGTGTAAAACATGGCAAAAATTTAAAAACCGTCCAGTCCAATTTTCCTGGTTTACGGCCTGGGCTAACTCAGTATCTTTTTGCTTAGCCAGGGACCAAGCACCGCTATGCTAGAACATTGGCATTCCGCACAAAATAAATAATGCATTACATATCATTATGACATAGTACTCTACAACTGAGATACTCTTGGATGCATAGAAAGCTTTAAGTGAGTGATCTAGAACTACAATAAAAAGAGCAAAACCAGGCCAACTGAAAGTATTATAACATAATTTTGAATTGTCAGCTTTATCAATGATTTGACTAGTCACTATTATTGAATAACTTTGAGTATGTCAAACATAATGTGGTCATAAAACTAGCAACTAATTTTATTTCAATTTCTTTACTAGGGTGCATTTGGAATAAAAATACTTATTTAAATTAAACATGTAAATTACAACTCATGTAAAATACAGCTCGTATGCAAAAGCTTTTAGAACATCAAGATAAAACTGAGAGCTTATTCAAAATAAGAGTTGTTTGCTTTAATGCTGATTCTGATCCAGATTCAACAGGTCATCCAATAGATTCAGTTGATTGTTAGCAACTGAATATGTGGTCTTTTAAATTTGGTTAGACAGTCTCAATTGGCTGAAAGAAGACAATAAAAAAAGAAACTACCTTCATTATCCATACCTCCAAGGTTTAGTTCTCAAAAGCCAGCCTTTGGAGAAAAGATTAATTCCTCCTACAGACTATATCAACAGCTTAAGTAGATGGCACCAGAGAAATGGTGATGTCCTGAGTGGTAGGTGAATGGATCAACCAACCAGCTTTTCTCTAATTATCAGTAACCCAGAGAAAACAAAGATGTAGTCACATGCATCCATTGTAGAAATAGAAGATATTTTCTCAAAATAACATCAGGGGCATTGAAAAAAACACGATTTACTATTATTTCAAATTCATTTCAAGAAGTAAGACAATTTGAGCAAGAATTAAAAAAATGTAGACACCCGAGTGCAAGCTAAGAAAATTATTCTGTAAATAAAATAATAACCTAAGGAGCGCTTTAAGGTTTATAAAGTACAGTTTTTGCATATATCAACTCATTTGAGTCTTACAATACAGGTTGCTACTTCCAGTAATAGTGAAAACAACAACAAACTGTTTAACAAATGGAGAAACTGAACATCAGAGGCTATAACTTCCCTATGCTCAGGCAAGCTAGATGGTATCAGAGGTGTGGGTTGAACTCAGTCTCTCTAATTGCAGGTTTACCATTCTCTCCTTTGCAGAATTTAACTATCAGTGCTTAATATAATCTTAGTTTTCTTTCAGGTAGAAAAAGAAAATGGGCCTTTATTTTCCTGCAGTTATTTTTTGAGGTCAAAGGCTTTACAGGGATTATATCACCCAAATGAAATTTCACCACTTTACAACTTTGAAGCAGCTTGGTTTCTTGTCCAAGCTCTGGCTCTTTGGCCCCACTTGCCTTCCCATAATCAAAATAATCAAAATGCTTTAATCTCTGATTTCTCTAGCCTAATACCTTATCTGAGACAAGATGTCAAAGTCTTAGCACTTGTGATTGGTTAAGGACTGGCTCTATGCTAATCTTGCACAAAGATTTTTAATAAAGGCATCCTTTCTGTACTTAATAAAGACATTATTTGACCTTTCTGTTGTATTCCTTATGGTCATAACAAGAGAGATAAGAAGTTAAGAAGGTCTTTGTAAGCATTGCTATAAAACCATAACATATTTCCCATGCTGAATTTTTCCCATGAGATGATTAGCTGTAATTTCTTCACTCAGTGACAATGTGTTAGCAATGGACATTTGTTTTTATGAAGATCTGCAGCTTTGGAATTGTACAGTTTCCTCCTATTTCTTTAAAGCTTATTTCTTTGGGTTCATGTTTACATATAAAGGATGATTCTGTAAGCAAACTGGTAGAGCAAGGAACAGTTTACTTATCAGATTTATGGAGAACAGAAGAATTCAAGACCAAACAGGAGATAGAGAACATTACGAAAAGCAAAATGGATAACTTTGGTTACATTAAATAGAAAAGTTTTTGCACAAACAAAGCCAATGCATCCAAGATTAGGAGTAAAAAATTGGGAAAGAATTTTTACAACCAGTCTCTCTGATGAGGGCCTCATTTCTAAAATATGTAGAAAATTAAGTCAAATTTGTAAGAATACAAGTCATTCACCAATTGATAAATGGTCAAAGTATATGAACAGGCAATTATCAGATGAAGAAATTAAAGCCATCTACAATCATATGAAAAAAAATGCTCTAACTCACTATTGATTAGAGAAATGCAAATCAAAACAACTCTGAGGTGCCACATCACACCTATCAGATTGGCCAACATGACAAAACAGGAAAATGATAAATGTTGGAGAAGATGTGGGAAAATTGGAACACTCATGCATTGTTGGTGGAGTTGTGAAATGATCCAACCATTTTGGAGAGCAATTTGGAACTATGCCCAAAAGGCTATAAAAATGGGCATACCCTTTGACCCAGCAATAGCACTTGTAGGGCTATATCCCAGAGAAATCATACAAATGGGAAAAGGATCCACATGTACAAAAATATTTATAGCAGGTCTTTTTGTGGTGGCAAAGAATTGGAAATTGAGAGGATGCTACTAATCAATTGGGGAATGGCTGAACAAGTTGTGGTATATGAATGTAATAAAATACTACTGTGCTATAAGAAATAATGAACAGGCTGACTTCAGAAAAACCTGGAAAGACTTGTACAGTCTGATGTTGAGTGAAGTGAGCAGAACCAGGAGAATGTTGCACACAGTAACAGCCACGTTGTCTGATGATTAATATTGATACACTTAACTCTTCTCAGCAATACGAGGATCTAAGACATCTCCAAAGGCCTCACAGTGGAAAATGCTATCCACCAAGAAGAAAGAAGTATAGAGTTTGAATGCAGATCGAAGCATACTATTTGCTACTTTTTTCTTCTATTGTGTTTTGTTTCCTCTTTCTGGTAGTTCCTCCTGTTGGTTCTAATTCTTACTTACAACATCACTAATGTGAAAATATGTTTAATAGGAATGTATACGTATAGCCTATATCAGATTGCATGCTGTCTAGGGGAGGGAGGTGGGAAGGAAGGGCGAGAAAAATTTAAAACTCAAAAGCTTCTGGACGTGATTATTGATAATTCAAAATAAATTAATTAAAAAAAACTTCAGAAAATGAAAAGCTTATTTCTTAAATAATCTATGTGCTTTGCTTCCTGTGAATTGGTAAAAAAAAAAATAAAGACTGTTAAGAATTCCATGGCATGATTTCCTTCTACCAATAGGGCTACTGCTAGTGGAAAAAAGTATTCCTTAAGTGTGCTTATGAAAAAACTGAAATCCTTTTCTAGAGTTTGAATCCAAGATCTTAATCCAATGCTTACAGAGTATACTTTTCATTTAGTTAGCAAAATGACAATACTTTAAAGTAAGACTAAGAGTCTAAGTAAAATCTTCTATGTTACTGTATCAAGCTTAATGCTACAGAACGTGGCCTGAGTAGATCTCTTCCTAGGCTAACTAACACTCTTCCAACTTTGATGGCCAAACCTAGGAAAAAGAAATCCAATGACTAGAAACATGGCTTTACTATTCAAACTATGATTAAGAGCACCCATTGACTATAGTATCCATTAAATGATTTATCAGCTGTTATGGCCAATTGATGGCCATTACTGTTAACAAACGTTAATTCTTACCAGGTCCAACATATCTCTGAGATACTAACATATGTATATTTTTATATATATAAACAATATGTACCTATGTATTTCTATGTATATCCCTATAAGCTAGATTGGGAAAATGCCCATGGCTTATTTAGATGAGTAGGAAAGAGCACAAAGAGTTGGCGAAATAGTCATAGAGTGTTAGCGTGCATTTTGACTACGTACCAAAATTTTACTATGCAAAACTCTGCCCATTTTTAAGGTCATGATGAAAAAAGTAGAATAGCGGAAATGGAGGGAACTTGGATTAGGGAATCACTGTTTTCTAACCCTAAAACCGTATCTTAGGGATTTTTATATCAGCCTAGAAAAGATTATGTTAACATTGTTTATGTTTCTTACATGAAATCATCGGAATATCTGTTCATTTGTCTATCCCTTTGGTTCAGAGAACAGGTTTCTTGATCTGGCTATAGTGTACTGCTCAGGTAGTAAAGAATTGTATACAAAGAACAATTTATAGACAGAGAAAAAGAGGGAAGTAATGAGGAAATGGAATCTATAGTTTTAAAAAACTAATTTGGGACCTGATTACAAAGGAACTTTTAAGACACACTCAGAATTCTCTGATTAATTTATTATACAGTTAATAAATTAACGCTAAATTAAAAAAACAACATGCAAACAACTATATACAGCAGAGATATATTCAAGATATTTTGAAAATAATCAAAAGAATGAGAGCACTAGAACTAAGGGTGATTGGGGAAAGCTTCCTATAAAAGGTGGGCTTGTACCTTGGACTTGAAGAAAGGCAAGGAATATTGAAACTGTTTTCTTATAATACCAATACATTATTTGCCTGTTAAAATACTCCTCCTTTTTCCAACTACAAATCTGTGAGAGGCCAGATTTTCTTCATATGCTTTAACCAAAGTAACATGTTACAATAGATTAAATGCAGAAGCAGATATGGGAATCCAGCTGTCTTCAACTAAGCTAGACATTAAACAGATTTAAAAAATTGTTTGTTTTGCAAAATATAGTTATATTTTCTTTAAAATATGTCATTTATATTGACATGACATGGATTTATTACTATTTTTAAAAGAACAAAAATTTAAATTATATATATATCAGTTATAATTTATAATATGGTAAATATTGGTAGATATAACCCACTTCAAAAAGTTTTTTAGGGTCTCCAATAATTTTTAAGGATATAAAAGGTTTTCTGAGACCAAAAACTCCTGCCCTTCTTAGAAGAAAAGAATGAAAGTGTCATCTAGTGGACAAAGTAAATGCTCATGAACTGATAGAAAGTAATAAGATCAGAAGTGCCATCTAGTGACAGAAAAAAATATGCTAGGTTATAGTTGGGAGAGGGATAAGGGCTAGACTAGACCTAGACCTACACCTAGGCATATATTATATTTGATATTTAAAGCCCTTCAAAACCTGGCCCTAATGTACCTCACAAGTTTACTACATAATCCACTTCATGAGCACTATGGTTGTCAAACTTGCTACTCTTCACACAACACACATACACACACACACACACACACACACACACACACACACGTATCCACCCAAAGGAATGTGTGTGTATGCCTTTGGGTGGAGATGAGGGAAGGGAAGGGAAGGGAAGGGAAGGGAAGGGAAGGGAAGGGAAGGGAAGGGAAGGGAAGGGAAGGGAAGGGAAGGGAAGGGAAGGGAAGGGAAGGGAAGGGAAGGGAAGGAAGGAAGGGAAGGGAAGGAAGGGAAGGGAAGGGAAGGGAAGGGAGAGGTAAAACACAAGAATGAAGGAGTAGTCAAGAGATTATAGGAAAAGAACAAAATGTGAAATTTGAATGCATGACTGGAGTCCACAGAGCTGTAGACATGTGGAAAACTGACCTCTCCAACTTTTCCCTTGCCTCCAAGCATCTGTAACCCCAGAGATTCATAAAAGACTTGAAATTATTATCTTTGGATGAGTTGAGATTTTATCTTGCTCCTATCAGTCAGAATTTGTTTAAGTGCATATAATGTTCTGGAGCTGTACTAAGTACTAGAGATATAAAGAAAGGGGCAGAAAAGTCCTGGATTTCAAGGAGCTCACAGTTTAATGGAAGAGATGACATATGAACAACTACCTACGAACAGGATATATATGGATAAATGAGGAGTAGTCCCAGAGAAAATTAACTAAGTTTAAGGAAGACTGGGAAAGGCTTCTGGCAGAAAGTGGTACCAAGCTGAGACTTGAGAGAAGCCAGGGAAGCTGAGAGGAAGGAGCATTCAAGGCATGGGGGAGGGGGGGAGTAGCGAATAAAAATGCTTGGAATTGAGAAATAGCTTGTCTTTTGTGAGGAAGAGCAAGGAGGCAGTGTCATTGATCTCAGACTCTGTGGAGAGGAGTAACATGAAAGAAGAGTTGAATGGTAGGAAGGGCCAAGGATATGAAGGCATTTAAAAGATAGTGGATCTTATATTTGGTTTTATAGGCAATAGTGAACCACTGAGTATTGAATTGGGGGGAGGAGGTATGACATTGTCAGATGTGCATTTTCGGAAGATGAATTTGACATTGAGTATAGGATGGATTGGAGTGGGGAGAAATTGGAGGCAGGGAGACAAAGCAGCAGGCTATTGTAATATCCCAGGCATAAGCTGGTAAAAGCCTAGACTAGGGTGGTAGTAATGTCAGAGAAGAGAAGGGGGCATACACAAGAAACCTTCTGAAAGTAGAAACAAAAGGATTCTGCAAGTGATTGGATTTAGGTCAGCTTGATTGGATATGGTGGAGTAGATAGACTGGTGGGACTGGAGTCAGGAAGTCCTGAGTTCACATCCAGCCTCAGATACTTACTAGTTGTGTGACCCTGGGCAAGTCACTTAACCCCACTCTCTGCCTCAGTTTCTTCATCTGCAAAATGGGGATAATAGCATTCACCTCCCATGGATGTTGTGATGATCAAATGAGATAATAATTGTAAAGTGCTTAACAGTGTCTGGAACATCGTAATTCCTATTTAAATGTTAACAATTATTGTTGTTGATGGTTGTTGTAGTTATATGAAATAGAGAAACCAAGGAAGAGCCCTAGGTTGTGAGCTTGGGGACTAGGAGGATAAGGAAACCCTCAATAATTATAGCGAAATTGGAAAGAGGGGAGGGTTTAAGGAGAAAGATGATGATATCTGTTCTGAGCATATTTTATTTAAGATGTCTGTGAAACATTCATTCAAGATGTCTGAGAGGCAGTTGGAGTTGGGAGACTAGAGGTTAGTAGAGAGGAGATAGGGCTGGATAAGTAGATCTGAGAGTCACCTACATAGAGAGGATAATTCAAAGTCAGGAGCTGGTGAGATCAGCAAGTAAGAATAGTATAGGAGAAGAGAAGCAAGCCACAGGCAGAACCATGCGAGACACCCATGGTTAGCACCTGAATAAAGAGCCCATTTATCTAAATAATTCTGTCCTCTTCATTCATCTGTATAATTTCCCTGCTGTCTGCTTACTTGAATAAATATTTTAGATTATTTTGTGTGTAAGGAATTTTTGGTTGCAGGTATCTAATGTGTCTGAGAATAAGCTATCTGTTAACCTCCCCTTTATAGCAATTAAAGTTAGTTTTGAATGTCTAAAGCAACAATATAACCTTAACCATAAATATCTAAAGCATAAAATATAGATATAACTTTAGCCCAATACTGCTCTTTGAAATAGTAGACCAAGAAAGCGATTGTCTAGTCAGTACTCTCCTGGGTCCTGGGTCCTGGGTCCTGGATCCCTCATTAGGCAAGTGACTGTCAGTACAGGGAAGGCACTCCTCCTACTCTCCGTAACAGTGGAAATTGCAGTCTCCCAGGAGAGAGAGTTAGCCAGATCCCAGACATCTGCAAGTATGAATACTTTGGCTTAATATCTTTGTATACTCAGTGCTTAGCATGATGGTTGGCATTCATTAGGTGACTGACAAATGCTCTTGAATTTTGATTGCTTGATTGATGGGGGTTTTTCTCCAAAACAGTATTTAAGCTCCTTTAGGGTGAGGGCTATTTCATTTTCATCTTTAAATCCCCAGTGCCTGCCATATAGTAGGTGTCTCATAAAAACTTGTTGTAGGAAAATATGATCATAGCTTATTTCAAAGTTTGTAAATCTTTTTACATACATTATCACTTGATCCTAACAACAACCCAGTGAGGTAGGTAATATTGTTATTAACATTTGACATGGTAGGGTCTAGATTGGAGGATACTTCGTGGACTACTAATGGGGAGGATAGGCATCTCTTAGAGTATGTCTGAAGCTAAGTCGAAGTCCCTTGCACAGATCTAGTGACATATGCCATTCAGTACAGAAGTACTTGCACTTGGAAAAGATGAAGCAATGGTGCCTTGGTGCCTGCGATGGCAGCAGGGGGCAGAAAGCTATATGAGAAGGGGTGAGCAGTTGAATCAAAGATTGGTTACTGATACAGGAAGAATATCCCACTCAGTAAAAGGAGTAACTTCTTCCTAGTCTCTCTCTTTCACTCTTCTCATCTGTCAAGCATGCAGGGGCTTTGTGAGCCTTTCCCTTAGACTTCAATGTTAGGGAAAAGAGAAGAGAACTCTGCTGCCCCCCACCTTGAAATTACGATGGCTACTTGCACATGACAAAGAATACTTGTGTTTGCTGTGTTGGCCTGATACAAGATGCCATCTGGCCATTTCTTTGGCATTATGAGCATTGCAGTCATGTCTCGGAGCATAAGTGATCAGATACTAATAATGAGAGATGGAATCTTCAGGAATGGCTACCTTGGGATGTTGAGAATCCTTGTTTTCAGCATTTGGAGGCTACTCACAATGGAAAAAAGTTTTCTGGAACTATACGCTTCTCAGTGAAGGCCCAATGAATAGAGTGCTGAACTTGGACTCAGGGAGACCTAAATTCAAATCCATCAGATACTTGCTGTCTGTGTGACTGGGCGAGTCATTTAACTTCTCCCATTTTCAGTTTCATCACCCATAAAATGGGGATACTAATAGTACCTGTCTTTTAAGGGTATTGTCAGGATCCAAAGAGATAATACATGAAGTATTTTGTATATTTTGAAGTCAAATAAATCTTAGTAGGTAAATAACAAATTCTTAATTTTAAAATATTTACCAAAAAGTGTTGAGATGAATGTCTAAATTTTAGCAGTCTCATGAAGCATAAATACTAAAAGGAAAAAAATGGCTTTACTACTACAAATGGCAGAGAATAGTAAAAATGAATTACTGAGATCTCACGTAACTTTCATTTTTAATTTGGAGTAAAGTTTTTGTTCTTATTATCTCCGAACATAATCTCATTCTTATAAGTTTATGAAAATAATTATTTTACTCAACAAATACTGTATTATGTGTCTACTAAATATACAAAACTGTGTTCATGTTGTATGGAAGGCAAGGTAGGAAGTGGGATAGACATCATGCCCAACTTTCAAGGAGCTGTCATTTCATATGGGAGAAAAGCACAGCTTTTACAAAATATAGCAGAAAGCAGTAGATGATTATGTGATGTAATGAGTGGTACAGAAAATACACAAAATTGTAACCTGAACACTGTAGGTTGGAATGATGAGGATGGATTCATGACAATGGAATGAAGTTGAAATTTTAGAATGGGTCACATTTAGGCAGACAGAAGAAGAGGAAAAGGGATTGGAGCAAGAAAATGGAATCATGCATGAAGGAGTAGAAAGAATAACAGATTTCAAGTCAAAGCATGCCAAGGGACTTGAGTTCAGTTCTGGGATCTACTGCTTACCATTTGGAAACTTATGGGTCCTTAGTTTCCCCATCTGTAAAATGAGGCTGTTGCACTAAAATATTTCTAAGGACCATAAAGGTTTAGCATTCTGTAGTTTTGATACAGGATAGACCAGCTACAGAACCAAAGAAGACCATGGCCTATTTAGAGGAGCATGATGAGACTGGGATGGCTGAAAATACATGATGAAAAAGCAATCCACTGCTGGCTAAAAACTTCCCAATCTTTCTTTTTTTTCCCTCCCATTGGTAGGCAACCAAATATGATGCACATAGTAGGTCAGTTTGAGCTTGAGAAACAAGTGGATGGCTTTGTTTACCTCTATAATTTATGAAGAAGAGAAATTCAGAATTTGTAGTGCTCTGGAAGAATTGAAAAAAAAGAGCCTTGCTTTAATGGTCATTTTTAATGCCATATAAATATAATCTATTCTTGATGAATGGATTTAGTTTGGCAGAAATGATGATTAATAGCTAGTGAAACCATTAGGAAAAACAAGGGTTTTTTTTGACCCTCTGACCTCTTCTATAGGGTTATTTCCCTACTGGCTTCAATCTTGTGCCATTCTATTGGTTCCACTGACACTCATCATTTATCTTAATTATCCATAGCCATTTCTTAAAATAGTTGGACAGTCTCTTCTTTAAATCAATATGCCATCCTAAGTAAAGCTTAGACAATTCGTCTTCTGCCTTTATTCAGTCCCAATATGTGCTTTATTACCTAATTAAACTGTATAGATGAGGGATAGTGAGGGGATAGGTAAAATGGGACGAGTAAACAGAGTGAAATGGCATACTCAGAAATTGTGATAATAGCTAATGCTATCTAATATTTATATAGTCCAAGGATTGTCTTTTTTTTTTTAAATTTTGTATTTGTATCCCCAGTGCCTAACACATAGAAGCCACTTAATAATGCTTATTGACTAACTGACTAAGGTCTAGGAAAGACTTCTTGGAAAAGGTGGGACTTCAGTGATGAAAATTATAGCTCTGTCTCCTGAAACTTTCATTGCATGTGGGTCTTATCTTCAATGCAGGAAAATTTACTTGTAACCAGTAAATTTGATGCCCAGGGCAACAAGCACAAGTCCTCAAATTGACTTTGTAATTCTCAATGGTAAAATAGTACAGGAAGTAATAAAGGCAAATTATTTGGAGTAGAAAGGGGAAATTAATTTTTATAATGGCTTCTGCCTGCTGAGTTAATTTGGGGAAAAGCAACTATCTGACTACATCTCATCTCTGTATATGAAAATAGATTTGTCCTAGGTGATTTTTTTTCTTATTAGCAAGCACCTTATTTTTGACTCGTATCTACCTTATAGTTTGAGTTACTATTGATTTATAAATATCTAAAAGTAATGAAAACTGATGGATCAAATCCATATTGTTGTTGTTGTGAATCATTGTCTACTGAAACAGCAAGTGCAGACTTTATTGGGACAGACTCCTTTCCAAAGTAGAAGAAACATTTCTACTATGTAATAATAAAAATAACTAACAGTTGTAAAATGTTTTAAGGTTCATAAATCACTTTGCAGACATTAATTCATTTGTAATTCACAATAAACCTGTGAAATAGGTATTATATTATACCATTTTAGGTTTTTCAAAGAATCAACATTTAGCTTTTAGTTTTTGTAGTTTCTCTGGATTCCAATTTATCTTCTCTTCTGATTTTTAGGATTTACTCTCTTGTGCCGATTTTGGATCTGTTAGATTTGTAATGCAAAAACAGTACATTAATCTTTTTTTCTATTTTTCTCATTTGTTTTAAAATGCCTGTACATATATACACATACACACACACATTTATATATATTTATATATGCAGAGAGAGAGAGTTTTTGTAGACTGCTTTGGTTGAATCTCAGTTATTTTAGTACATTGCCATTATTATAACATTTTACATAATTATTAATTATTTTTGTAATATGTTCTTTGACCTGCTGTCATTTAAGATTTTATTTTTAAATTTAGAACTATGCCATTTGTTTGTGCTGCCCAAATTGATCACTATTTTTTTATTGTTTTGTTGACTGTAAAGTATTGCTTAGAACTACTTTTTTCTTTTATTTACAATTTCTCTATGACCTTATAGAAGGTCAATTTTTACAAAAGCATGATTTAGTATGAGAAATGTGTATGTTTTTAGTGTTTCAGTGCACAAAGTGCTGTGATACGATTCTTTTAGAATTAATGTATTAATTTATAAGGCTTTATCTCATTAGACTTATTATGTTCCTGTTTGTTATTATTTATGTATCTAATATATTGTATATATAATTTTATTTATTTGTTATTAATATTTATATAGTTCCTGTGGGAATAGTTAAAATTGCTCTACCTCAAACAATTCTTTTTTAAGAGTTAGTAAAAAAGGGAAGAAAATGTCTAGTCCTAGTCCTAGTCATGTAATTAGAAATTGTTGGTGTTTTTGTTGGCGCTGTCACTGTTTTTACCTCAAACTACATTGTCATAAACTTAGCACTGATGTTTTAATGAACTTGGGGAGAAGCAAGGAAGAGGAAACTGCATGCAGGCATCAGAGAAATGGAATATGGCTTGCTGAAAATGAGATGGTATGTATAGAGTATAAGTACGATGTACTACTGTACATAAGGTCACATGATCATTCTCCATTGCTGCTTGTCCACCCTCGGTTAGCTCAATGAACTACATGGGTACATCTACGTTATCTCTATATTACTCAATGGGGGAGGTTGTGGTAGAGACAGACGGTTGGGGAGCAACATTTCCAGTTTTGTGTTCACCAAGCAAGGATGCTTTGTATGTAATAAGTCAAGGAAAGTAACACTCGCCCCATATGAGCAAAATAGCACAAAAACCAGAGGACTCCTATTCATTGTCCACTATATCTTTCACTAATCTGGTCACTAGGTTTCTGACATTATTAGTTATAATGGGTTGTTCTTGCCAAGAAAATATGACAGAATGATAACACCAGTTCAGATAGGACTCTGGCAAATATAGGCAATCATCCTTCCTGTGAATGTTACTTACAACTGCCCTACTCTGGGATAGCAGCTTCAGTAATCAACTCATGATTACACTATCTTAGTGTTCTTGTCTCTGAGAATACAAGAAAAAGTTGGGAAGCTCTATTGCTCTGGTTCTATTTTTGGAAACTAAACATTCTCCAAGGATGGCATTGTCTTGATATAGCCACTGATCATAAATAACAAATATCAGCTTACAAAGCAATGGTCTGAGATGTTACCTTTAATCTAACTCCACAAACTTTTATTAAGTGACCACTATATGTGAGTCACTATGCTAGATGATTTTTTTCCAGACTTAAACAGAACACAATGATAAACATCTCACAGGCATAAGCAGAACAGGGATCCATGGATGGACACTCAGGGATTCAGAGCAATGATTGACATCCCCACTCTATCTCTGCCAGTGTTGCTAAATACCTTCTGCAGTCTTACAGAAACTTGAAACTAATTTGATTTTTTCAAAATTTTATTTAACAAGCAATTATTTTCTCTCCCAATTCCTAACATATTTGCTACAAGGTAATTTAAATAGTCCTGACAGCAGTTGCCAGGGGCATAATGGACAAAGGAATAAACCTACCTCTTCCTCAACATCAGGGGAAATTTGAGATTTTCCCATTGTGTGTATGTATATGTATATATGTACATCTAGGTTTAAAGATGTTGGACAAGAGTAATTCAAATACAAACACACACACACACAAACACACACACACACACACACACACACACACACACACACACACACACTGACATACCTAATAGCTGTTTGAGGGATCCCGGTGTGTGATGGCTGTGTTGAGCATGCAAATTGGACAATCTCTCCCTCTCTCCACCCTCTCAGCTAAGAATACTTACCTCATATTTTATTGAAAACATTGGTGTCATTCTCTCAGAACCTCCTCCTTTTTTTCTCTTTATCTCACATCTCTCAGATACTCTCAGCTCCTATTTCCCCATTCCCCTTGTCTCACTTGAAGAGGTGGCCTTTCTCCTTTCCAAGGCAAACCCCTCTATATAAACAAGCCATCCCATTCCATCCTATCTTCTCCAGAAGATTACTCTTTCTTTCATCCCATGCACTCTTAGTATCTCTTCCTGTCTACTGGTTATCTCCCTACAGCCCAGAAACAAGTCCTTGTCTCCAATATCCTCCAAAAATCATCATCACTGGTATCATCTCTCCTCCCTTTCATTTTAACTTCCTTGAAAAGGCTATCTACAATAGATGTTTCTAAGCTATTTCCTCAAACTCAACTTGCCTTTCAGCAATCTGACTTCTGATTCAATCGTTCAACTGCAACTGATCTCTACAAATTTTAAAATGATCTCTTAATCGCCAAATCTAATGGTCTTTTCTTAATCCTCATCCTTATTGAGTCTCTATAGCCTTTGACACTGATGATTGCCCTCTTCTTCTGTATATTTTTGAGCTATTACTATGTTGTGGGTCTCTTCCTATTATCCTAACCTATTATCCTGACTCCTAAGTCATCTTTGATGGATATTTATCCGGGCCATGTCCTTTAACTGTGAGTGTCTTCCAATGATCTTCCTGGAGCCTCTTCTATTTTTCAATACTTTTTTGCTTGGTGATCTCATTAGCTTCCATGGATTCAATTATCATCTGTAATCAGATGACACTTCAATCTATTTGTCCAGCCCCATCTTCCTCCTCACCTCCTGTCTCCTCACATTTCCAATGGCCTATTTAACATCTCCAAATGGACATCTCTAACTCAATATGTCCAAAATTTAAACTTCTCTTCACTTCCAAATCTCCCCCTTTTCCAACTTCCCTATTGCAACTGAAGGTACTACCACCCTCTCAGGGACCCAGGCTCACAATCCTGGTGGCATTCTAGACTTCTCACTCTCTATTATCACCACCACTCACACCAATTCTGTTGCAAAGTTCTGTCATTTCTACCTTCACAGGTAGAATATATGTCATTCATATATGCTCACTTCTCACCTGACATTGCCACCTTTCTCATGCAGGCCCTCATTACTTCATTCCTGTACTCTATCAATAGCATGCTGATTGGTGTCCTTGCCTCAAGTCTTGTCTGACTCCAATTCATCCTCCACACAGCTGTCAAACTGATATTTCTAAAGTACAGGCATAAATCATGTCATCTTTCCATTCAATAAATTCTAGTGGCTCCCTATGGCACATAGGACCAAATATAAAATTCTCTGTTTGGCTTTTAAGTCCTTCTAACTTTCCAATCTTTTTAGAACTTGTTACCTTTTAAAGACATTGGCCTCCTTGCTGTTTCCTGCATATGGCACTCTATCTCCTGAATGGGAATTTTAATTATCTGTTTTCCATGCCTCAGATTATTTTCCTCTTCATCTTTGCTTTCTGACTTCCTTCAAGTCTCATCCAAAGTCCCATATTCTACAAGAAAACATTTCCAGTCCTCTTTAATTTTAATGCCTGCTTTATGTTATTTTCAATTTATCCTGTATATTTTTATTTGTAGATAATTGCTTATTTTTCCCTTCCCCCATTAGAGTATCAACTCCTTTAGAACAGCTACTTTTAAAAGATCTTTTAGGGTTTTTTGCCTTTATTTTGTATACCTGGAACTTAGAACAATGCCTGACACTTAGTACATACTTAATAAATGATTGTTGACTTGATATTATTTGAGAAAGGAAGAAATGTGGAACACCCATGGTAGTTAATCAGTAAGCATTTATTATGCACCTACTATGAGATAGGGGGCAAAGAACAAAATCTTTGTCCTTAAGGAGGTAACAGTCTAATGGGGAAGAGAACATGTAAACAAACGTGTACAAATAAGCTACATGCAGACTAATTAGGAAATAATTAGTGAGGGGAGGCATTAGAATTAATAGGGATTGGGAAAGGCTTTCTAGCTGAGACATGAAGGAAGCTAGGAGGCAGAGATGAAGAGAGAGTATTCCATGAATGAGGGACAGCCAGAGAAAATGTCAGTCTAATAGTAGCCAAGGTGCTAAACAGTCTAGAAAGCAAGATGAGCCAGTGTAATCTGGAAAGGTCTCTCAATAGCATTCACAATAACTTTATTATATTTAATGATGTATTGCTCTAAGCAAGGCAGATGACATCTCCATAAGGCAGCAGCAGCTTGAAAAAGACTGGTTCAGAGAAGTAGTTGTGGGGACACAAATCAACAGCAATAAGGTACAACCGATTGCAAGGAGATAGACCTAGGAGAAGTGTTCCAGCTGACAATCATCATCTTGTAGGAGACTCAGTACTAGTCTTGTAACCAGGAAGAATTAGCTTCAAAGACTGCTTCAGGCACTTACTAGCTAGCTATATAACACTGGGGAAATTGCTTAACATATTTGGTTTCTTTATCTGTAAAATGAGGGAGTTGGGCTTAGAGAGTTTAACTGCCAACCTAGTAACCTGAACATAAGCTGTTCTGAAGAGTAATCTTTCTCCCACCTATGGTGTGAGAATATAAACAGTTATATACCATTATGTATGAAGTATTCTCCTTTATTATTAATTGTGTTATAGCTCATCTTTTCATGGAAAATGGACTGGGAGAGTTGACCTAACCTCAGAATTGTTTGAGGGTAATGATAATTTTAAAAATTGACTTCAAGCATGCAATAAGGACACCCACATCTAGTGGTACCAGGTGGCCTGTAGGTTTTCTTGGCTGTTATCAACAAATCAAGATTCTTTTTCCCTCTAGTCTGCAGTCTTGAGTTGATTAAACACTGACTGCTGTGCACATTTACTTGTTGGTCTTTTTTATTCAATTCCACCAATCAATTTTTTCTGGTGTGTGTGTGTGTGTGTGCGTGTGTGTGTGTGTGTGTGTGTCTGTGTGTGTATGTATGCGCACACATATGCACGAGCGTGTGTTTTAAATACTACAACATAGGGGGTGAGGGAAGAAAATAGAACACTTATTAAGTGTCTACCATATACCAGGCACTGGCGCCAAGAGCTTTACAAATATCTCATTTGATCTTCACAACTATCCTGTGAGGTAGGTATTCTTAATGTTCTCATTTTACAGTTGAGAAAACTGAGTCAGAGGTTAAATGGCTTGCCCAGGATGACAAAGCTAGTGTCTGAGATGATATTTGAATTCAAATCTTCCTGGTCAAGGGTAACTCCTAGCTGCTTATATTACATATCATAGTTTGGATAATTAATGCTTTGTAACATGGAACATTATTTGGTAGAGTCAACTTTATAGTCTGTACCCTTTTTTAAAAATTACATCTCCTGCTATTTTTGGTCTTACAATCCTCTAAAGGCCTTTTGTTGTCATTTTAGTCTAATTATACAAAATAATAAAAAAATAATGATAATAATCATTATCATTTATATAGTGCTTTAGGTGCACAAAGCACTTTACAAATATCATCTCATTTTATCCTCAAAGCAACCCTGGGAATTAGGTACTATTTTTTCACCCATTTTATATGTAAAGAAACTTAGGTAGGTAAAAATTAAATGATTTCACAGGGTAAAATAGCTAAGCTAAGTGTCTGTGGCTTGATTTAAATCCGATTCTTCCTGCCTCTAAGTCCAATGCTCTATCCAACTGTGCCACCTAGCTGCCCCAAGTACTATCCTCCCTTGGTAAGTTAATTGGAATAGTACTCCCCCAATTTTTTATGCCTATTATTGCAAATAAGTTGTTTGGTAGCTGCATTAACATAAATTCTGCTTGTGTATCTTAGTAAGTTAACTTCAAGACATAATGTAGTTTACTGTTATTTTAATTAGATTTTTTTTCTTTTTTCTTTTCCTTCTGAATTTTGTTAGTAATATACAGAAATACTACTGATTTTTCAAATGTACTTTGTTACCTTTCTGTTGAACTGAAGGTATTAATTGTCCTATATTTTGCTAATTCTCTAGGGTTTACTAGGTTAGCCCAAGTATATAAAAATTAACATAAATGCCATTCCTCTTATTCCCTTAAATTATTTTTATTAATTTATTGACAAAGCAAGCATTTGTCAAACTATTATTTCAAATACTAGTAGAGAAAAATGGCATGTTTCTTTCAAGGCTGATTTTGTTACAAAAGATTCAAAGGATTTTCTGTTCAAAATAATAATAGAAGAAGAAGAGATAAATGAAATGGGCTTGCAACTAAAAGAGCTAAAAAAAAAATAAAAATCCCCAAATAAATACTAAATTACAAATGCTGAAAATGAAGAGATGTTAATAAAATTGAAATTTGAAAAACTATTGAAATAATAAATAAAACTAAGAGTTTGTTATGTGAAAAAAATTAATGAAACTGATAAACCTTTGGTTAATTTGATTTGATAAAAGGAAAGCAGAAAAGCAAATTACCAGTATCAAAAATGAAAAGGGTTAATTCACCACGAATGAAGAGGAAATTAAAGCAATAATTAAGAGCTATTTTGCCCAACTCTATGCCAATAAATCTAATGATCTGAATTAAATAGATTGATATTTCAAAAAATAAATAAATGCCCAGATTAATAGAAGGAGAAATAAGAAACTTAAATGACTCCATTTAAGAAAAAGCAATTAAACCCGCCATGAATGAATCCCCTAAGAAAAAATCACCAGGGCCAGATCAATTCACGAGAGAATTATATAAAACATTTAAAGGACAATTAATTCCAACATTATCTAAAGTATTTGGAGAAATAAGTGAAGAAAGAATCTTACTAAATTATTTTAATTATATATATATGTATATGCACATATATATGTGTGTATATATATATATGTATATATGTATGAGGCTGACCCTGAAACCAAGAAGAGCAAAACAGAGAAAGAAAATTGTAGAACAATTTCCATAATGAATAATGATACAAAAATTTAAATAAAACATTGTCAAAGAGATTAAAGCAACTTATCATGATGATAATACACTATGACTGGTAGTATTTACACCAGGAATACAGGGCTTATTCAATGAAAACTATCAGAATAATTAACCATATCAATAACAAAATTAACAGAAATCATATGATTATCTGAATAGATGCAGAAACAGCTTTTGATGAAATATAGCACCCATTTTTATTTAAAATGTGAGACAACATAATAATAAATGGAGTTTTCCTTAAAATGATAAGTAACATCTATCTAAAACCATCAGCAAGCATTATATGTAATTGGGATAAGCAAGAAGTCTTCCCAATAAGATCAAAGGCAAAACAAAAATTCCTATTATTACCACTATTATTTGGTATTGAACAGGAAATATTAGGTTTAGCAATAGAAGAAGAAAAAGAAGTTGAAGGAAGTAGGACAGGCAATGAGGAAACAAAACTATCACTCTTTGCAGATGATATGATGTTATATTTAGAGAATCCCAGAGAATCAACTAAAAAACTATTTGATATAATTAGCAACTTCAGCAAAGTTGCAGGATATAAAATAAACCCACATAAACCATCAACATTTCTATATATTACCAACAAGGCCCATCAGGAAGAGATAGAAAGAGGAATTCCATTTGAAATAACTGTAGACAACATAAACTATTTGGGAGTCTACCTGCCAAGATAAACTCAGAAACTATATGAACATAATTATAAAACACTTTTCACAAAAATAAAGTCAGATTTAAACAACTGGAAAAATATCAAATGCTCATGGATAGGCCAAGCTAATATAATAAAAAACAACAATTCTACCTAAATTAATTTACTTATTCAGTGCCACACCAATAAAACTATCAAAATTATTTTGTAGAGCTAGAAAAAAATAACAAAATTTATCTGGAAGGACAAAAGCTCAAGGATATCAAGGAAAATAATGAAAAAAAAACTGCGGAGGAAGGTGGCCTAAAACTATATTGTAAAGCAGAAATCATCAAAACTATTTGGTACTGCCTAAGAAATAGAGTGGAGCAGTAGTCAATGACTATAGTAATCAACTGTTTGATAAACCCAAAGACCCCAGATTTTGGGATAAGAACTCACTATTTGACAAAAACTGCTGGGAAAACTGGAAAAGAGTATGGCAGAAACTAGGCATAGACCAACATCTTACACCATTTACCAAAATGAAGTCAAAATGGGTATGTGGTTTAAATATAAAGGCTAATACTATAAGCAAACTGGGAGAGCAAGGAATAGTTTACCTGTCAGATCTATAGAGAACAAAGAATTTACAACAAAACAAGAAATAAGAGGACATTATGAAATGCAAAATGGATAATTTTGATTACATTAAATTGAAAAGTTTTTGCACAAACAAAACCAATTCAACCAAGATTAGAGGGAAGTAGAAAACTGGGAAAGAATTTTTACAACCAGTGTCTCTGATAAGGGCCTCATTTCTAAAATATAGAGAGAAGTAAGTCAAATTTATAAGAATACAAGTCATTCCCCAATTGATAAATAGTCAAAGGATATGAATAGGCAGTTTCCAGATGAAGAAACAGAAGCTATCTATAGTCATATGAAAAAAATGATCTAAATCACTATTGATTAAAGAAATGCAAATCAAAACAGTTCTGAGGTACCACATCACACCTATTAGATTGGCTAACATGACAAAACAGGAAAGTGATAAATGTTGGAGATGTGGGAAAAATGGAACACTAATGCATTGCTGGTAGAGTTGTGAACTAATCCAACCATTGTGGAGAGCAATGTGGAACTATGCACAAAGGGCTATAAAAATGTGCATACCCTTTGACCCAGCAATCAATCTTGATTAGAAAAATGCAAATCGAAACAACTCTGAGTTATCTCCTCACACTTACCAGATTGGCTAACATGACAAAAAAGGAAAATGATAAATGTTGGAGAAGATGAGGGAAAATTGGACATTAATATACTATTGGTGGAGTTGTAAACTGATCCAGCAATTATGGAGAACAATTTGGAACTATGCCCAACAGGCAATAAAACCATACATACCCTTTGATCCAGCAATACCACCTGTAGGTCTATATTGCAACAATCACAAAAAAAAAAAAGGGAAAAGGACCTACAGGTACAAAAATATTTAGAGCAGCTCTTCTCATGGTGGCAAAATATTGAAAATTGAGGTGATGGCCATCAATGGGAGAATGGCCAAGCAAACTGTGACATATAAATGTAATGGAATATTATTGTGCAATAAGAAGTGATTAATAGATTTCAGAAAATCCTGGGAAAACTTATATGAACTGATGCAGCACAAAGTCAACAGAACCAGAAGAACATTGTACATAGTAACAAAAACATTGTGTGATGACCAACTTTGATATACTTAGCTCTTCTCAGTAATACAATCATCTAAAAGAATTCCAAATGCCCAAATTCAGAGGATGAACTATGAAGTCTGAATGCATATAGAAGCCTACTATTTTCTCTTTTTGTTTTTTTTCTTTCTTTTGTTTTTTTTCCCTTTTGTTCTGATTCTGCATTCACAACATGACTAATGTGGAAACATGTTCAAAATGATTGTACATGAATAGCCTATATCAGATTGCTTGCAGTGTTGGGTGAAGTGGGAAAGGAAGGACGGAGGGAAAAAATTTGGAACTCCAAATCTTATAGAAGTGAATGTTTAAAACTATCTTCACACATAATTAGAATAAAAATAAAATACTATTAAGTGGAGGAAAAAAAAGGAAAGGCCCTATGTTTGAAAAAATATTTATAGCAGCCTTTATCATGATGGCAAACTATTGGAAATTGATTATATGCCCATCAATTGGGTAATAGTTAAACAAGATGTGACATATAAATATAATAGAATACTATTGCGCAATAAGAAATGATGAACAGGCAGATTTTAGAAAATCTTGCAAAAACTTGTATGAACTGGTACAAATTGAAATGAGCAGAACCAGGAAAACATTGTACACAGTATAAACAACATTGTATGATAACTGAATGATTAAGCTCTTCTCAGCAATACAGTGATCCAAGACAAGTACAAAGGACTCATGAAAGAAAATGCTATCCACATACCGATTTTTTTTTAAAAAAAACTTATTAAAAAAGGCTAATGGACTCTGAATGCAGATCAAAGCATATTTTTTTTCAATTACTATATGTTTTTGTGTTTTTTGTTCTCTTGATCTGTTCCACAACTGTGACCAATATGGAAATATTTTTTATAGGATAGAACATATGTGAGCTACGTCAAACTCACTATATTTTTCAGAAGAGTGGGGTGGGGGTGGAAAGAGGGAGAAAACTTTGGAGCTCAAAATCTTGTAAAAATGCATGCTAAAATTTTTTGGGAAACAAAATAAAATCATACATATACATACATACATATGTGTATATATATATATATACACACACACATACATACATATGTGTGTGTGTGTTTGTGTATGTGTCATATGCACATATATATGAAGTGATTTATCAGGCAGATTTCAGAAAAACCTGGAAAGACTTACATGAACCGATGCTGAATAAAGTGAGCAGAACCAGGAGAACATTGTACACAATGAAAGCACCATTGTTCAAAAATCAACTATGATAGTCTCAGGTCTCCTCAGTAATACAATGATCAAAGACAATTCCAAAAGACTGAAAACACTACCCATAACCAGCGAGAAACCTATGAAGTCTGAATGTAGATCAAAGCTTAGTATTTTCACTTTTCTGTTGTTTTGTTGTTATTGTTGTTGCTGCTTTTTCTTTCTGGTGATTTTTCCCTTTGTTTCTAATTCTTCTTTTACAACATGACTAATGTGGAAATGTGTTTAATATGATTGTACATGTATAATCTATATCAGATTGCTTGTTCTTTTAGGGAGTCAGGACAGGATGGAGGGAGGGAGAAAAATTTGGAACTCTACCTTTTATAAAAATTAGTGTTGAAAACTATCTTTACATATAATTGAAAAAAAAATACTCTTAATTAGGAAAAAAGGTGGTGTCTGGAGCTCATTCTGATTCTTAGATCCCATGATTTATTCCCTCCTAGGGACTATTTCATTTTAACCATTTTTCTATAAGATTTGTGTTGCCTAACTCCTTAGACCACTGTTTTACAAGAATTATTTCATCTTTAAGCTATCTGTTATAGTATTATTTCTTTTAGAGGGTGCTGTGTTTCACAGAAAATGAGCGAGCTTGAATCTCAACAGATTTATATTTACTTTGCATGAAGATACAGCTGTGTTTCAAACTTGGCCCAATGCATTTTGCATCCCTCATCTAGCAAAACCATAGCATCTCTACTTTCAAACAGTGGCTTTATTCCTTTTTTTTTTTTTGTAGCACAATTGAAGTATTCATGTGGCTCAGAAAGGCTTATTCACAATTATTCTGGAAGCTTCCTCCAGAAAGTGAAGTGAGTACCCTGTTTGTCTGAACACCAGGCAGGACTCAGCAATTTAATGAAAACAAGTGAGGCAAGACCACACAGTGAGTAAAATCTTGTGGGTATCCAGCTGGTTAAAACACTAATAATATTACCCAGATCACTTGAGTTAAATAAGTATATGTCTCATATCTATTGTTCACATTCTGAACATACATAATTTTAAAGGTACTATGTTCCTACTTACTGACTTGTCAATCCATTACTTTTATTTTTTCTACAAGCAAGATGATAGTCATGAGGCTTAATCAATTTTAAATGAGTTGGTGGAAAAATGTCCTTCCTGAACACATGGACTGGGTAACACAAGCAACAGCTACAAATAGGAAATGGAATATAAGACCTCCATTTTGAGAAGCTTATCCACAGTGAAATAGTAAAATGAGACTTGCCAATGAAGCATAAAATATTTAGTTTCTCAATATAGTGCCTTTCACTTTTTGATTATTCTGTTCTCAATCCTACTGAAAGGTACATTCAAATGCTGTGGGGAGAACTTAAGCTGCTGCAATCCTCCAGATGTGTTGGGGATTAATTTAATTTATTTTTTAAAATAATGATATAATTCGCTGATCCCCTCCAATCCATTCAAAGTTTTCTCTCTAGATAGTGGGTTTGTTTACTTTAGGGAATTTCTGAAGTTCTGTAAAAAGAATTAATGAGCAGAATAATTTACTCCTTTTACATTCATGAAGAGCTATTCCACCTCACACTTCTACCTCACATAAAGCCTAAGAAGCCTATGAAAAATATGGTTCTCAGTTATAGTTATGTAATTAAAGCAGTTAAATTCAATGCAAAAAATTCCTTTTTTGTATTGTACTCATGGAATTTTAAAAGAGTGAGAAGGTCTCCAATGCATTGGGCAGATCCTCTAAGGAGAATTTGTAAAGATATGAATTTAAAAAACACATAGAACTAGAACATAGAGATAATTTACCACCTCCACCATTCTTAGAAACCCTTACATTGATGAGATCATGGAACCACTAAAGTGTGTAAATATTTCTATTCCTTTTTAAATTTTGTAACTCTAAAGTCTATATTTGAAACTATTATTTAAAAGAATCTACAGGAAAGACCATTGAATTTTTAGCTAAAAAGTTGTTAAATGCATAATAGACAGCTATCCTAAGTTCAATTCTGAGAAAATAAATTTGTGAAGAATTGAAATGACTTCTCCCTTAAAGACAACATTGGGGAACTTGCAAGTTCCATGACTAAGTAAGCAGAGAAGTAGACTAGGGCTTCTTAAACTTTTTCGACTCATTACCTCTTCGGCACTTCTTACACTGTGGGTAGTTACCCACAGTTTACTAGACAATGCCTCCAAAACAAACAAACAAAAAAGGAATAATGAATCAGAGGAAGAATAATTAAAATCGAATCTACAGGATAGGGAATTAAGAGGCCCAGAAAGGTAATAGTTAATTAACAGTGGAGAATGATAAACCTTAAGATGCTCACTCAATACCCCTCTCCCACCAATCTCCGTGCTCTAGCAAGACGTGCAAAATGACTTATTGGCTTGAGATTTGGGAACCACATAGAGATTTTCCTCCTGCTGCAGAATATTTGTGCACTCCACCTCTGACTTTCCCCCCATCATTTATTACAAGGAATTGGCATAAATTCTGCTAATATTTATGAGAAAGAAAGTGATAAATGGAAGGGAAGGGGCTGGCAGGGATCATACTTCTTTCTCCATGAGGAATTCTCTAGTTTAGGGAATGTCAAGAAAGTAGAAACTACACAAATACATAGACCACCTCTCACAACCCTGAAAAAAGCAGAAGACATCTACTTAGCCCACTCGGAAACCTAAAAGAACAGGAAATGTGAATAGGAAGTTGGCATGAATGGATGCATCAGTTCAGAAGAAAAGGGGACTAATATCTAGCTGAGCCAGTCTGGCCTGCCCGAAGCTACTTGGTGGCAGGGACTGAGGTCAAGAAAAATTTCTCAAAATGATCAGAGACTAAGATGGTATATCTATGGAACCCCTAGGACTCAGGGGTGGGGAAACCTGCAGACTCAAGGACACATGTGGACTTGAAAGCCCCTGGGTACACCTTTTGACTGAATCCAGGTATTACAGAACAAATCCTGAAAGAGTCAAAGCAAGTGACAGAGAAATATAAGAAAAAATAAAGACAGCAAAGATAGATGAATACAAAGGAAAAAGACCAAAAAGAAGAGAGAATGAGTAACAAAATAGCTAAAAGATTTCAAACCTCTCTAAGTGAATGTTGAAAGGCAAAAATAATTTATTAATATCTGATAAAAACAACCCTGTGGATTCCCAAGAGAAGATGGGAGCACAGTCAGATATTCTAGAATAATTTTTAAGAAATAGACTCCTAAGAAAAGTTAGAACAAATGGCAGAATTTATGACTGGTACAATAGAAATATGAAGCAGAATAAGAAGTTTTAAACCTACAATGGTGAGACACTCCAAGTAACCTAGAAGAAAAAAACTGGGAATACAATTATACCAAAACAGCAAAATCTAGATGGGAAGCAAATGAAAATTATGTTAAAAAATTACATGATCTCAATTCAAACAAAAGTCATTGATGTTGAAGGCAGAATTCCAACAAATTCCAGAAAGAACGTAAGTAAAAAATCCAGAATATCATCATACAAGAACTCATACAGGAAAAATGCCCAGAATTTTTGAATACAGAAAGTAAGGCCCTTGAAAAACTTGACAGGTTATCTTCAGATAAAAACTTATATTTCAAACTCCAAGAAAGAGAATGATTGTATTTAACAATTCCATTGACAAACAAGAAATTCTGCAAATGGGGGGGGGGCTTTTAAATATAAAGGAAATGAAATTTGGATAACATAATATCATTTTGCCCCCATCAGAAATCACAGAAGAGAATGGAATAATATGTTACAAAATGCAAAAGTACTCAAGATGCTATCCCAAATAATACTCCATGCAAACATGAGCTTAACCATCAATTAAAAAAGATTGATGTTGAATAACAGAGAAACATATGAGGCATTCCCACACAAAAAAAATCATCACTAGAGTACTGCAAGTACAAACAAAAGAATGGTAAATAAGTACAGCTACCAAGGAAAGAATAAGAATTAACCCATCTCTAGGTATCATTTAAAAAATTAAATGGATTGGATTAAAACAACAGGAGAGGGACCATTAAGATATTTCTCTTTTTAAAAAAATTTTATTGATTTATTTTGATTTATCAACAATCACTTCCATAAGCTTTTGAGTTTAAAATTTTTCTCCCCCTTGTTCCCCACCACCCTCCCCAAGATGGTGCACAATCTGATATAGGCTATACATTTACATTCCTATTAAACATATTTTCACATTAGTGAAGTTGTAAATAAAAATTAAAACCAGTAGGAGGAACCATCAGAAAGAGGAAACAAAATTCAACAGAAGAGTAAAAAAAAGATAGTTATTCAACTTTCACAGTTATGATTACTATCTGTGTCTTTTTCTCCATCCTTTTTCCCCGTTTATGCTTTTCTTTCTCCTCTTTCCCTTCCCCCCACCAGTACTTTGCTTTTGACCACCGCCTCCCTCAGTCTCTCCTCCCCTCTATTATCGCCCTCCCCCTCTTCCCCTTTCCCCCACTGCTTCTTCCCTCCCTTCCATTCCCCCTCCCCTTTCTTTCCCCTTTTCCCTCCTACTGCCCATAGAGCAAGTCAGATTTTAGTATCTAACTGACTATGTTATTCCCTTCTTGAGCCAAATCTGATGAGAGCAAGATTTTTTTTGTCATTACATCAAAGTCAACTAATATCCACCCCCTTTATGTATACTCCATTAACATGGTATAATAACAATACAGTTCTCAAGAGTTGAAAGTGTCATCTTCTCTTGTAGGGATGCAAACAGTTCACCCTTATTAGCAACATTTTGTATCTTTCTGTCCCCTTATGTCTTTCTTGAATCTTGTACTTGAAGATCAAATTTTTTGTTCAGCTCTGGTCTTTTTATGAGGAAGGTTTGGAAGCCCCCTATTTTGTTGAATATCCATCTCTTCCCTTGAAAAATCATGCTCATTTTTGCAGGGTAGTTGATTGTTGGCTGCAATCCAAGCTCCTTTGCCTTTTAGAATATCATATTCCATGCCCTGTGGTCTTTTAATGTAGAAACTGCAAGGTCCTGTGTAATCCTGACTGTGGTTCCATGATATTTAAATTGTTTCTTTCTGGCTGCTTGGAGCACCTTCTCTTTCATCTGGTAATTTTGGAATTTTGCTATTATATTCCTTGGTGTTGTCAATTTGGGATCTCTTTGAGATGGCAACCAGTGTATTCTTTCTATGGTTATTTTCCCTTCTGGTTCTAGGACTTCTGGGCAGTTTTCCTTTATGATTTCCTGAAAGATACTGTCCAGGCTCTTTTTTTCATCATGATTTTCAGGTAGTCCAATGATTTTTAAATTGACTCTCCTGGATTGATTTTCCAGGTCGGTTGTTTTACTGACGAGGCATTTTATGTTTTCATCCATTTATTCATTTTTCTGTTCCTGTCTGACTGATTCTTGCTCTCTCATGGAGTCATTCGTTTCCATTTGTCCAATTCTAGTTTTTAACAGATTGCTTTCTTCTCTTAGTTTTTGTACTTCCTTCTTCAATTGGCCAATTGTATTTTTAAGGTATTTGTTTTCTTTGGTGTACTTTTTTCCCAGTTTGCCAATTGTGTTTTTTAGGGACTTGTTTTCTTCAGTGTACTTTTTTTCCAATTGGCCGATTGTATTTTTTAAGGATTCTTCTACATCTCTCATTAGACTTTTAAAATCTTTCTTGAGCTCTTCTATAAGAAGGCTTTTTGGGCTTCAGACCAGTTCATATTCCCTTCTGATGTTGCAGCTGTGGATATATTGACAATGTTGTCCTCTTCAGAATTTCTGTGTTGATCTTCACTCTTCTCATAATATGAATCTATGATACATTTCTTTTTACTCATGGTTTCTTTAAAGAGATTGAGCTCTCCTGCTGGGGAACAGAGGGCACTGACCCAAGCTTCTTGTGTTGGGAGCCTAGGTCTTGGTCACTGGCTTTGTGCGCTGGGGCCTCTTATGTTGGCAACTGGAGGCTGTAGGGTTTTGGCAGCTTACCTCATGTTGGGCCAGAATCAGCAAGGCTGGAACTTTCAGGCAATTCTAGGTTGCCTGCTTTCCCTTTCCTTTAGCTTTCTTCAGCCCCTTTTAAATGGGTGCTGCAAGGTGTTTATCTACCTGGGGCCCCTTGCAATTACGCCTCCCTCCTTTCTGCTACTGCACTGGGAGATTCCTTTGCAGCAGAGTGCCAAGGCACCTGGTGGTTTTCTGAGCTGGTTTCCACCGGTTCCCCCCCACCCTCACTGAGGCACTTGGAGGTTCAGGTGTTGGTGTTTGCCTGCTCTACCACCTGGGCTTCAGAATCTCCTGCTGGTTAACAGTTGGAGGCTGTAGGGTTCTGACAGCCTACCTGGTGTTGTGCTGGAATCAGCAAGGCTGGGACTTTAAGAAGACTCTAGGTTGGTTTCTTCAGCTCTTTTCAGATGAATGCTGCAGGGTGCTTATCTGCCTGGGGCCCTTTGTAGTACTGCTTCCCTTATTTTTGCTGAGGCACTGGGAGACCTGTTTGCTGGGCTGCTGTACTGCTGTTCCCTGTCTTTCTTCTAGTTCAGCTGTTTCAGGGATTTTTTTTTCCTAGGGTGATATTTTATGGGTTTTCTGAGGTTGATAGTGGAGTGTGAGAGCGACTACATTTTTACTCAGCCATCTTGGCTCCCGGAAGAGGAAGTCCTCAAGATATTTCTGCTTAAAAAGTATATAAAGGGAAAAAGATGAAAATAGAATTTAAAGATGAGTATTTAGATAGAAAATAGAACTTAGGAGAAGAAGGGAGTAATCATAAAAGACCATGAACTAAACTTCACAACCCTCATTACCCAAACAATATATTTTGTGTTACTAATTTTACAAATGGGAAAATACATAGGTAAAAGGAAAAAGGTAGATAATAGAAGCCAGTGTGTAAGACCTTGGGTGAACAAAAAAAGTGAAGATAGCTCCTCTCATTTTTCAGCCAGGAGAGCTAAAAAAGAATATAAGAGGTGGGAAAGGAAGTGATTTAAACAGAGGCAAGGAAACCAGACCAAACCTGAAGTAGGAGGAGATTCCCCTTAAGAACATTACCATGAAGGAGGTAAAATATTCTGTAACAGAAAAATGGGACTTTAAAATTATTCCAATCGGTGGGGACTCAGTATATAAGTATACCACCTCCTCTTGTTAGTGTTATTCTCCACAGATAACATCTTGTTCTAGAGAAAGGAAATTAGAGACCCTAGAATAAAGTAGCAATGAAAGAGGTGGAGGAAATGGACCCAGAGAAGAGATTGCATGGCAAGTGGAAAGACAAATGATCATGGGGAAGAAAAAGGATAGAATTTCATAAGAAAGGAAACTGGGAAGCCTTTCTGGGCAAAGAAACCAACCTTTATTAAGAGAAACAAAGGTTGGGTCTACAGTCCACCCAGTATGATCTGAGACCCTGAGATACAAAATTCAGTTATTTATAGGTCATTTGATTCATGTGTGGTACAACAAAATCCTTTAGAAACTGATTCATGTATGGTGCAAGATTGCATTTTGCAGGTATTTATGTCCTGACTTTGTTCTTTCCATGGTATCCTCCTTTTATTCTTTCCATGATATCTCATTTAGCCCTTTACAGGGCTTTCTTACTTCATCAAATACCTTTATATTTTCAGAGAGCTCTCTTACTTCATTTTAATATAAAGATTAATGCATAGGTATGATTATTATAGCTGCATACTTGAGATACACACATAATAGTGATTATAGTCACACTACTAAGGTTAGCTAACACAGACACTCCTTCATACATATAAAGCGGGAATAGCTATGTCAGTTAATCCCAGCAGCATTCCTGTGGGACTATATCATAGTTTGAGTTATACAGATTTTCACCAGGGCCTATGCTTTTACTATAAACCTCACAATTACTTCTTATCCTATTAAAACTATTGTAGCTGATAAATAATTAGCAAAACAAAGAATTCAGGGCATTAACTATTCTTCTTTCCTGTTACAATTAGAACACATGATTTGAGACACAGGGAAATCTTTCCCATGGTACAATTCTTTTGTCATTATGTCTCTCACTAATTTATACTTTTATGAGTAAGGCAAAACAAGAAAAAGGGGAAAAGGAGCAACATCTACAAGGCAATAACTTAGAAATTGATTAGAAAAGGAAATTCAAGCTTGGTACTGGAAAAGCTATGATTCCATCAGGAGAAAAGAGGCTAAAGAAACAATACATTTATAAATTATTAGATCATGTAGTAAAGAATGAGTTTGGAAAGCTAGAAAGGGAAAGAATTAACGGATAGAACAAAATAAAGAAATCCTTCTTAGTAAAGGGCATAGGAAAAGAAGAAAAATTAGCAAATAAGAATATGATGGGAGGAGACTAGATGAGCTTTTAAATTAGGCATTTCAGTGTGGGGAAAAAAGTGGAAAAAGAAATGATTAGATACACAAATAAAAGTAGAAAATAAGAAATAATCAACAAGGAAAACTCCAAAACTAGGAAAAATGTTGACAAAAGGCAAAGTGTGGTTGAGGTGAGGTGAAAGAGAGCTTGTGGGAAGAGTTGCATTAAGGTAGAATAAGCAAATTGATTGTAGAGTAAATGTACTGATTTAAAGTAGGAAGGGTAATTCAAAAAATCCTAATTTGAAAAAAACATACTAGAGACACAAATAGAAGAAAATATAGATGTGGATTATTAACAGTCCTCTAACAGTGAAAAATTAGGTAAGAAAACAAAACATTGTAATCCATTGCTAACACTTCAAAAAAAAAAGATGAGTAAAATAGCATGTTTCAAGACATGGAAGTTAGTCTTAGACCAGAATCTTAAACTATATTTCAGAGCAAATTTAAAATGAGTATGTAACCTGAATATTAAGACAACTGTAAGATCCTGGATGAGGTACCAAGGAGAATCATGAGTTAAAAATCTTTGTAGAAGTATCTCTGATGAAGGCCTCATTTCTCAAATATATGGAGAGCTGACTCAAATTTATAAGAATACAAATCATTCCCCAATTGATAAATGGTCAAAGAATATGAACAGGCAGTTTTTGGATGAAGAAATTAAAGATACTTATAAGCATACTAAGAAGTTCTCTAAATCAATTTTGATTAAAAAAAATACACATTAAAACAACTCTGAGATACACCTCACACCTATCAGATTGGCTAACATTAAAAAAAGGAAAACAATAAATGTTGGAGGGGATGTGGGAAAATTGGGACACTGAAGCACCATTGGTAGAATTGTCAATTGATCCGGCCATTTGGGAGAGCAATTTGAAACTATGCCCAAGGTCAACCAAACTGTGCATACAGTTTGATATAGCAATATAACCACTAGGCATGTATCCCAAAGAGATCATAAAAAAAGGAAAAGGACCTACATGTACAAAAATATTTATAGCAGCTATTTTCATGGTGGCAAGATATTGGAAATTGATGAGATACACATCAATGGGGGAATGGCTGAACAAGGTGCAACATATGAATGTAATGGAATATTATTATGCAATAAGAAATGATGAACAGACAGATTTCAGAAAATCCTGGAAAACCTTGTATGAATTGGTACAAAATGAAGTGAGTAGAACCAGGAAAACATTGTACACAGTATAAACAATATTGTGTGATAATCAACTCTGAATGATTCAGCTATTCTCAGTAACACAATGATCCAAGACAAGTACAAAGTACACATGGAGGAAAATGCTATCTATACCCTGATTTAAAAAAAAAAAACTGATTAAAAAAAACTGATGGACTCTGAATGCAGATCAAAGAATATTTTTTTCAGTTACTATATGCTTTTTGTGTTTTTTTTCCTCTTGATCTGTTTCTTCTTCAACAACTGTGACCGATGATCCAGGAAGTACAAAGGATTCATGAATGAAACTGCCATCCATATCTAGATAAATAAAACTGATGAACTCTCAATGCAGATTGAAGCATATTTTTTGCATTCATTTTATCCTTTCTCATGTTTTCTTTTTTCTTTTTGATCTGTTTCTTCTTTAGAAGCTGTGACTAACATATTTTTTTTGCATGATAGCACATATACAAACTATATCAAACTGCCTACCATTTTCATAAGGGGGGAGGGGAGTAAGGGAGAAAAATTTGGATCTCAAAATCTTGTAAAAATAAATGCTAATTATTTTTTTTCTTTTCTTTTTTTTTTTTTTGGTTAAGCAATGAGGTTAAGTGACTTGCCCAGAGTCACACAGCTAGTAAGTGTTACGTGTCTGAGGCTCGATCTGAACTCAGGTCCTCCTGAATTCAGGGCTGGTGCTCTATCCACTGCACCACCTAGCTGCCCTTGCTAATAATTTCTTAACATACAACTGGGGAAAAAATAAAATACTCTTAAACTTAAAAAAAAAAAGAAAAGCTAATTGTGCCTCAGGTATACAGTGTAATGCATGCCCCAAACAAGAGCCTAGTTCCCTGGGTGCCAGTTCTTATCGCTGATTGTTGTTGCTTTGCAGATTGATAGGGGATGAATGGGAGAAGGACCTGTGAGTTTGTCAATCAGTGGGTGGTCTGGCTGTACTTATTGACCACAAGAGAATTGTAATTAAGAAACTTTGCTGATTTTGCATTTATGGATTGGAGGGTTTGCTAAGCTGATCATTATCAGTTGAATCTTGCGTTCATTGCCTAAATGATGTTGACTAAACCAATATTTGATAAATAGGAAATTCTTAGTACATAGGCAGGTCAATCATTGCTCAAACAAGGAGTCACTTCTGTCAGCTAGGTCCTAGTCATTGGCCAATAATCACAATAACATAAAAATTTAAAAAGAAGCAGATAGTATACCTTTCACAACTATGGATAGGAGATTAATTTTTACCCATAAGAGGATTAGAAAATATGATAATTTAGTGTTTACATGAAATTAAAATGTTTATATGCAAAGTTAATTTACCTAGGATAGTCAGTAAAGTAGTCAAATGGGGAAAAACATCATTACAAATTTCTCAGATGAGTGTTTATCATACACGATATGTAGACAATTAAGATGATCATATAAGACCAAATCATGAATAAACATATCTCAAAAGCATTAACAAAGATTTAAAAGAATATTCCACATCACACCTATAAAATTGGCTAACATGACAAAACAGGAAGATGATAAATGTTGGAAAAGACATAAGAAAATTGAAACACTAATGCATTGTTGGTGGAGTTGTGAACTGATACAACGATTCTGGACAGCAATTTGGAACTATGTCCAATTGGGCTATAAAAATGTGCATACCCTTTGATCCAGCAATAGCACTTTTAGGGCTGTATCCCAAAGAGGTCATAAAAATGGGAAAAGGACCCACATGTATGAGAATATTTATAGCAGCTCTTTCTGAGGTGGCAAAGAATTGGAAATTGAGGGGATGTCCATCAATTGGGCAATTGCTGAACAAGTTGTGGTAATAGAATGGAATGCTATTGTGCTGTAAGAAACGATGAGCAAGCAGACTTCAGAAAAACCTGAAAAGACTTGTATGGACTGATGCTGAGTGAAGACAGCAGAACCAGGAGAACGTTGTACACAATAACAGCCACATCGTACAATGATTGAGTTTGATAGACTTAGCTCTTCTCAACAATGCAAGGATCTAAGACATCTCCAAAAATCTCATGATGGAAAATGTTATCCACATCCAGAGAAAGAACTGTAGAGTTTGCACATTATTTGCTCTTTTTTTTTCTTCTGTTGTGTTTTGTTTCTTCTTTCTTGTGGTTCCTCCTATTAGTTCTAATTCTTCTTTACAACATGACTAATGTGAAAATATCTTTAATAAGAATGTATATGTAAAGCCTATATTAGATTGCATGCTGTCTAGAGAAGGGAGGTGAGGAGGGAGGGAAAGAAAATTTAAAACTCAAATGCTTATGGAAGTGAATGTTAAAAACTAAAAATAAATTAATTAATTTTTAAAAAGAATACTCCAAATCAGTAATAATAAGCACCATGGAAATTACTGATATTTTATCTAATACCTAAAAAACTGGTAAAGATAAAAAATAATAGTCAATGTTGGAGAAGCTGTAGAAAGACAGGTATAATGATGTGTTGCTGGTAGAACTGTGAATCAATATAATCATTTTGGAAAGCAATTTGAAATCATGCATATTAAGTGACTAAAATGTTCATATCCTTTGACCTAGATAGCCTATAACTGAAGGAAGTCAATGGCAAAAAGAAATACTCCATATACACCAAAATATTAGCAACATTTTGCGGTAGCAAAGAACTGGAAATAAAGTTAATAAAATTAATGAATGGATAGATAGATAGATAGATAGATAGATAGATAGGTAGATAGATAGATAGATGATAGCTAGATAGATAGATAGATAGAGAGAGAGATATATGATAGATAGATAGATAGATAGATAGATAGATAGATAGATAGATAGATAGATAGATAATGTCCATCAGTTGAGGACACGCTAAAAAACTATGGCATGTGAAAATAACTGAATATTATTCTGTAAGAAAGAACAATCATTATGAATTCAGAGAATTTTGGAATAACTTCCATGAGCTATTGCAAACTGAAATATAGAAACACAAAAAAAGCAATATTAACAATGACTACAACAAAATAAATGGGGGGAAAAAAACAACCACAAACCAACACAATATAAACCTTGCAAAATTACAAAGAAGAAGCTGGCCTCCAATGAATACTTTTGAGACATTTCCTCCTATTTCTTTGCACACTTGTAGGGGTAATAGTACTGGTACATGGAATTTTATATAACGTTTTATTTTTTTTCAAGGAATTATTGATTTTGCTGATTTTTTTCTTCTTTTCCATTTTTTTCTTTTCAAAATGTTATAAAATTTCCAGGTAAATCTAGGAAATGTAAAATAAGCAATATCAATTTAAAAAATCTATTCAAAAAAAAGAAAAAAATACTTGGTATAAAACCTATAAGGAAATATTTTTAAAAGGTCAAAACAGATATTGTTTATATCATTTTGTGAACGACACCTAATCTTTGAGCCTCTGTTATTCAGTTGTTACACCATTCTGAAGTACTTATGTTCTACTCCCACATTTTCCTATAAGACCTATGTTTAAAAATCAAATAAAATTCAATATCCTCTCCAAATACTTTTTTTTAAAAAATCCAATGTGTTGTAACAGAGGTAATTTTCTCTCAAATCTCAATCTTTTCTTTTCCCTGACAAGATTCAGGATACTATAATAAACACCACTGCTAACATTATTTCTGTCACATTTCTATTTGGACAATCAAATGAATGAAGTCAGACAACATTAATGAATACCTGAGACTGCCAGAGGGTAAATGAGACTACCAATGTAGGATTCAAGCTTTCCAAGTGGAGAGCAGAAATCATGTACCAATGACCGTATTGAAACATTAGCATTACAGTGTACCAGATCTAACTTCAGCAAGTCTTGGTAGGAGCAAGAGACAGCAAGAGATGCCAGTCCATCCCACCTGGGGCTGCCTGATGCAAAGCTATGAAGTAGATAAAGCTTGCATTTAGTGCCTGTCAGTAATGTGTTCCATTCTCCTTTTTTTCATTCACTCATTCAACTGGCAAGCCAAAGTAAAATCATGTATTAAGTGCCTACTGTGCAAAGTGCTGAGGATACAAATACAAAGAAACAAAACCAAACAAAAAAAGTTGCTTACAGTCCAGTGTGGAAGATAATATGCAAATAACTACGTACAAATAAGATAGATAGATGGACAGATAGCTAGATATCCAACATATAGGGCACTTATCATATATGTATATCATACCCAATATAGCTTATATATTTATCCTATGAATGATATCACATATCTTTTATCATATATATTATATCATATATATAATTTATCCTATTAATAGGATAATTTAGACATAGTCTCAGAAGGAATATGCTAAGATTAAGGGGTACTGGAAAGGGCTTCTGGAAGGGGGTGATATTTTAGATGACACTAGAAGAAATCTAGGGAAGCCATGAGGCAGGAATAAGGAGGAAGAGAATTACTGGTATGGTGTATGGACAGCCAGCAAAAATACACAGAATCAGGATATAAGATTATCTTATGTGAGGAACACGAGGGAGGCCAGTACCTGGATCACAGAATATGTAGGGGTAAGGTATAATAAGACTGGAAAGGTGAGGGAGACAGGTTATAAAAGACTTTGTATGCCAAACCAAAGATTTTATATTTGAACTTAGACATAATAGGTAACTTCAAGAATTTATTGAATATGTGTATTTGTGTTTGAGAATTGGCAACATGGTCATGTTTGAGCTTTTAGGAACATTACTTTTATAGCTGAATGGACAATGGACTGGAGTGGGGAGAGACTTGAGGCAGGGAGACCAAGCAGTAGGCTTGAAGTGGTGAAGCGGCTGGTATACAGTTGGCACTTAATGAATGCTTGTTGATTGATTGACTGGCACAAAGCTCTCCATTATGTTTCTCTCACTCTTAGGTATCACATTTATCTGTGTGTATTTCTTGTCCTACACTAAGAAACTAAAAGTTCCTTGTGGGCAAGGCTTCTATTATCCTTGATTCCCCATCACCCAGAACAATGTCTGGTATCTGGTAATTACTTAAAACAATGTTTATTGATCAAAACTGAAGTTGTGAGGAAGCAAACTGAAAGAGATACATCTACATTGCTTTTACAGCAAAAATGGTAAAATAATTTTACCTCTTAGGAATCTAGCCTTCTAAAGAAAGGTTGAGAGGATAGAAAGAGAAAAATGTCATGGGTGACAAAGAAAAGTAGATATGAATACAAAGTGAACAGGTTGAATTACTCCTGAGCATAACTACATTCCTATATTAGGTTCCATTGTTTCAATAATTCAATACTTCCCCAAAATGGGGAGGGGGCAGAAGTCATCCCATACTTGAACCTACATCTAGATCCAGAGAGCATCCATATTAAACATCAATGGCCAAGGGGTGTTTTCCTTATAAATCATAATCAATAGATTCCCGGCCATACTATGTTGAACACAATTATATATATTGTGTGTGTGAGCATGAAATTTAGACTTGTAAACTACACTCTTGTCATTAAAACTAAATATAGTCTGATGTCATAAGTCCTAACAGCTGATTAATGATATTTGCTTTTTTTTAGGGTTTAAAATCATTATTACAAGCATTATCTTTGTTGTCACTTTATTTCTAATTAACATGCAAAGGACTACTAAACACTAGTTACTGCTTTGCTACACAGTGAATAGCTAGGGTGGTTTGTATGTATATATGTATCTATATATACATATACATATACATACTTGTCAATGATGGGGTAATATCTTCACTAGTCAGCTTGGAAATAATAGGTAAAGTAGTGTAACTATGATATGATATGAGAAATATCAGATGTGACAAAAACTCTGTTTTATTAATGCTGAAGAAGTTCTGTGCAGCTCTACCTAGAAATTACTGAATCCTTATTACACAATTATCACACCAAATCATAGAGCACCTTCTATATGGCTATAATGAAATATCAACAAATTATCAACATTCCTTTCATCTTCTAAATGGCACAACAACAACAACACCGCCTCCTCATAAATGTAAATTCAACTGCTCCATGTACAGTCTACAAATGGAAAATAACATCTCCAATATCTAAGCCAATTGATCCATTTTTTGACAGTGGATCTACTAGGGATCCTATTATCTCCCATTTCAGAATCTTATGTTCTTCCTCTTAAGATTTGTACTCTGCAAAAATATTTCATACTTCAAAAGATTAATAAATTTACAAATACATTTTAAAATCTAATATTAGTTAATAGTTTCATATAAACTTGAAGCTTTTATAAGTTGCTAATTACCAGCAACATGTCTTTTTAACCAATGGTATGTTATCAGGCAAGTGAATGAAAGATGATAAAATAATAATAATAACTTAAAATAATAATATCCTACTATTTGGAGGTGACTCAAAAGGTTGCTAGAGAGAACTTTAAAGGGTATGCATAAGCATTAGCATATTAACAGTGAAAACTTATGTGTAAGATGTGGTATAACAAATACTATCCAGCAGATAAATGGTCAGAAAAAGAAAAAAAAAGGTCACTAAAGCAAATGATAATGGATGGACAACCCACACACTGTACTGATACACAGAAAAAAAGTTTGAAAAAAAAAAGATCTAAAGGAAGGTGTAGTGGCCCCTCTGGACTGTACCACCAAATTATACTTAGACTTATGGGTTAGATCTCCAATGAGTGCTATTACTATTTGGTTGTAGGCATGAGTAATTCAATGGGCCTGCAATTCTAACACAACAGCTTATAAGTCCCGAACAGTGTGCTTCACACTGAAAATCAGTGAGGAGAGACAATTAGTTCTTAGAAAATGAAAAAAAAACCTGTTAGTAAAGCAGCTACAAAGTTATCAAAACCAGGGGCAGCTAGGTAGTGCAGTAGATAGAGCATCAGCCCTGGATTCAGGGGGACCTGAGTTCAAATTTGGCCTCAACACATAACACTTACTAGCTGTGTGACCCTGGGCAAGTCACTTAACCCCATTGCCTAGCCAAAAAACACACAAACCACACCCCCCCAAAAAAAAAACCAAAGTTATCAAAACCCATAAACCCTGGTCATGCTCTCCTAGAAATATGTTGATTATCCGTAGAAAGAATGGGATCCAATACAGAATACAGTAATAATAAGGCAAACATCCAGGATACACATGTGGCAAAGGCAACTCATGACTCCTGCTGTTGCAGAGCCTAGAATTTCTTTCTCTCTTCATAGAGTCCACACATTCTATGGTTGGACACATCATCTCTATTGGGTGAATTTCTCAGATGGGTTTGAAGTATCTGTTCCTCTCCATGACCAGCTTCCTTCTCTGTTGCCTCAGTTACTACTTCTTAAAGTTACTTCTTCCCTTAATTGATTATCTCTCTGTATCTATGTATGTCTGGCATATGTGCCTCTGCTCCCTGCTGGATGCATTATTTCTTGTTTAAGTAATTTCACTTCAAAGCAGCATGAACAATGGCAGATGGAGGAAAAGGGAAGAAATACAATTCATTCTTGGGAGTCTGATTTTTCCACTATTTATGATTCCAACTCAAAACTCTCTTAAACAGTAATAGAACCACTGGAAACCACGTTATTTTTTTTTAATTTAATGAAGTAGTTTTCTTCAATTCTATCATAGAAAGATGTTAACATATACTGTAAATGGATGATTTAGTTTGACACTGAGGATTACATTATAGGCCTTCTCAGCAGAAGGACTGGTCAAAGACAAACTCACCCCTAAATTATAAATTTTCTGGAGAGTTCTTTTCCATAATCCCTAGTTTTGAATTCTGGATACTTCTCTGGTGAATTGAGGAAGTTCAAGCATTGCCCCCTCATGCACATTCCATGGAACATTGTACTAGACAATCTCAGAAAAGTTCATGTGAAAGAGTACACAAAAAATCCAGAAATTAACATTCTTCCAGAAGGATGACCTACTGCAATAGCTGGTAGGCAAAGGGATTACACTTATTCCCAGATATGTGGTGATATGATTTAACAAATAAATTTTTTTTTACAGAATTATCATAGCTTATCATGTAGTACTTTGTCTTATTGCTTCCAAAGGCCTTTTCCAAACTCAAATATGATAAAGAAAAGGGAAAGAAAACCAAGCTTCCTTTCTCAGAGGTAAAGTCTAGTTCCTCCATGCTCCCACAATATACAGAGCTAGATCTACAGGAATTAGGGAGCTGGGATTAGCAGGAAGTTATCTTTTAACCTTCAGGTGAGAAAATAAACCACATTTTCTTGGTACCTGTATAAGAAAACAGATCCGCTAGACATGGTGAGGGGCTGGGCTAGGCACGAATTTTTTTTCTTCTCCCTCTAAGGGAACTCTCTGTTCTGGCATCATTCCCTATTTGTCTCTTTTGTTCTGAACTCATAGATAGATCTTGGCTTCATTCCTGGAAGCAGAGTGAAAACTCCTCTGGGTTACTGAAACACATAGCAAATATAACTGGATGGGGGTGGGAGGTTGAAGCCAAGACAGCAGAGTAAAAGCAGTGACATGCTTGAGCTCTCCCCCAAACCCCTCCAAATACCTGTGAAAAATGGCTCTAAAAAAATTCTAGAGCAGCAGAACCCACAAAATGAACAGATCCCAAGACAACCTGGATGGTTGAATGGAAAGGTCTATCATGCCGGCCAGGGAGAGGAACACAGTTCAGCTTGGGTGCACAGGCAAAAACCAGGCCTCAGTTAACCTGGGACAGACCTCCGGGGACTGAATGATGGGAAGCTATGGCAGTTTCTACACTTCTCAACCCACAAATGCCGAAGACAACTTAGAAGGTCAGTAGGAAAAGTCTGTGACCATGGTGGGAGAAAAGCTCAGTCTGAGTCTCAGTCCTGGGGCAGGCCTGGGACATTGGCTGCTTCTAGAGCTCTCAGCCCACAGTCTGAGGGGGAATTGAGTGGCTGACCAGAGGGGGTTTGCAGGGATCTCTTTCCCAGTGCTGAGGCAGGATTATCTTGCTTTGTTCCTGCTTGGATCTAGGTCAAAGTTCTGGGTGGTGATCCTGGGGCAAGGAAGAGCACTGACATAGTGGAACTTGTAGTGGCAGTACAGAGAGAATCCTCCTGACAGTTCCAAGGCAGAAAAGAGTATTTGTGGTCACTCATAGACTAGAGCACAGTCCAAGAAAGGAGTAAACACCTAGCCCCTTAACATACCACCTTGGAAGAATTGAAAACTTACAGGTCCCTAGAAGTATCTCTGAAAACAGTAGCACAAAACCCTGAAGCTTGGGACAGTACATTCTCCACACTGGAAGCAGACCCCTACCTTAACAAAGACTTTAAATCTCAAGTAATTGGCTGGGATCATGAGCAAACTTCACCAAAAAAAAAAGTCAGACCACAGAATCTTTCTTTGGTGACAAAGAAGATAAAAACATACAACCAGAAAAACACAACAAAGTCAAAGTTCCTATATCCAAAGCCTCCAAGAAAAATATGAATCAGTACCAGGCCATGGAAGAGCTCAAAAAGAATTTTTAGAAGCAAGTAAGAGAAGTAGAGTAAAAACTGGGAAGAGAAATGAGAGTGATGCAAGAAAATCATAAAAAGCAAATCAACAGCTTGCTAAAGGAGACCCACAAAAATACTGAAGAAAATAACACCTTAAAAATAGCCTAACCCAAATGGCAAAAGAGTTCCAAAAAGCCAATGAGGAGAAGAATGTCCTAAAAAGCAATTTTGGTCAAATGGAAAAGAAAGTCCAAAAGCTCATTGAAGAAAATATTTCCTTAAAAATTAGAATGGAGCAATTAGAAGCTAGCGACTTTATGAGAAATCAAGACATCGTAAAACAAAAGCAAAAGAATGAAAAAATAGAAAACAATGTGAAATATCTCATTGGAAAAACAACAGACCTGGAAAATAGATTCAGGAGAAATAATTTTAAAATTATTAGACTATCTTAAAGCCATGATCAAGAAAAGAAAAGCCTAGAATATCATCTTTCAAGAAATTATCAAAGAAAACTACCGTGATATTCTAGAACCAGAGGGCAAAATAGAAATTGAAAGAATCTACCAATCACCTGTTGAAAGAGATCCCCAAAGGAAAACTCCTAGGAATATTGTAGCCACATTCCAGAGTTCTTAGGTCAAGTAGAAAATATTGCAAGCAGCTAGAAAGAAACAATTCAAGTACTGTGGAAACACAATCAGGATAACATAGGATTTAGCAGCTTCTACATTAAGGGTCTAGAGGGCTGGGAATATGATATTCTAGAGGGCAAAGGAGATAAGATTACAGCCAAAAATCACCTACCCAGCAAAACTGAGTATAATCCTTCAGGTGAAAACATGGGCATTCAGTGAAACAGAAAACTTTCAAGCATTCTTGATGAAAAGACCAAAGCTAAATAGAAAATTTGATTTTCAAATACAAGACTCAAGAGAAGCATGAAGAGGTAAACAGGAAAGAGAAATCATAAGGGGCTTATTAAGGTTGAACTGTTTACATTCCTGCATGGAAAGACAATATTTGTAAATCATGAGACCTTTGTCAGTATTAGGGTAGTTGGAGGGAAAAAATTATACGTATAGATAGATTGATAGATACAGGGCACAGGGTGAGTTGAAGATGAATAGGTGATATCTGGAGAATAAAATTAAGGAGTGAGAGAGGATTATACTGGGAGAAGGAGAAAGGGAGAGGAAGAATGGGGTAAATTCTCTGATATAAAACATACAAGAAAAGGCTTTTGCAATGGAGGGGAAGGTGAGAGGGAATGAGTGAATCTTATTCTCATCAGATTTGGCTTAAGGAGGGAATAACATACACATTCAACTGGGTATGGAAAGCTATCTCACCCTATAGGAAAGAGTTAAGAGAGTGGGAGGGGGGATGATAGAGGGGAAGACATCTTAGGGGAGGTGGTAATCAGAAGCAAATACTTCTAAGGAGGGACAGTGTCAAAAGACAGAATAGAATAAATGGGATGGGGGACAGGATAGGGTGAAGGGAAATATTGTTAGTCTTCTACAGCATGATTGCTATAGAAGTGTTTTGTATGACTGCACAAATATAACCTGTATAGAATTGCTTGCCTTCTCAATGAGGGTGGATGGGGAGGGAGGAAGGGAGAAAATTTGGAACCCAAAGTTTTAAAAACAAATGTTAAAAATTGTTTTCACATGCAATTGGGAAATAAGATGTATAGGCAATGAGGTATAAAAATCTATCCCATCCTACAGGAAAACAGAAGAGGAAGGGGATAAGAGAAGGGAGGAGAGATATAAGGGAAGGCAGATTAGGGGAAAGGGTATTCAGGATGCATGCTGTCTTGGAGTTGGGGGAGGGATGAAATGGAGAGAAAAATTTGGAACTCAAAATCTTAAGGAAGGGAATGTTGAAAACTAAAAATAAATAAATTAATGAATCTTCATATATACAGATTGATAGATATAGGTAGATATGTATGTGTGTGTGTATATATATAAAATATTATATATAAAATATATAATGTATTTATATATATATATATATATATATATATATAAAACTGGATGTCCAAATTCACTCTGCACTAGGACTTTTAGGCTAACTTCGAATGGAAAACAAACTCAGAAAATTTCTTGGGAAATGTCAGGTTACCAAAAATGCTTTAAGCATTTGTAGTTAAATAGAGTTTTCATAATTGTTAAACAAACTTTTTCCCATAGATCTGCATTACATAAGGATCTCAGAAAACTGTTATGGATAAATCTCTCAGTAAGACAAATAGTGTAGGTCTTCTTAAATTTAAAAAGGAACTTGAACGAGTTCCATTTGTGCATGCTAGGAAAATTGCTAGATAACCAGAATTCTAAGGATGTAGCATCCATCCTATTTATATTAGCTGTAGTACTCATGATGGACACACAAATGTAACAGCTAACAGTACCTTAACATTCAACCATGCAGATATTATCTCAAATAAACTGGTCTGACCTATAAAGAAAACACATTAGGAAACTGACTAATTATAATCCAAAATAAAAGACAAAACTTGCAAATTTTCCTCTATTTTATGCCTACAAATTTAGGGCATTCAAAAAGAGAAGATACCAGATGAAGAATCTCTCTACTGGATTCCTGCAAATGCATAGGGCACCAAAATATGACCTTGATAAGGATTCATAATATAATATTGAGGTACTTCACTATTCCCTCCCAACTTGAACTAACGCTTATGGTTTACAGCCCTAGATAATGCTGCTCCCTTGTGTTTTATGGGAAAACTCTGTGTGGCTCTTCCTAATGTAGCTTAATTAGCTTTTATGAAAAGCATTTATTCATAGGAATAATAAGAACAGTAGCTACAAAACATCCATCCCTCTCGTAAACCTGAAGTACACTCATCTATAGGAAGAATGTGCTCAAACTTAGAATACTAGTAAGGTTTGTCTAAGATACTTGTCCAACAAAAAGTAAGCCACAGATCCTATTGTTTCATGGCCTGCAAGTCATTCAGAGTCCTCATACATCTTGTCCTGAATATAGCATCTCTGCTGGGTTCCTAGGACCTGCTACTCTCCATAGCTATCTGTCTGCTTCCAGGGTTCACATTCCTAAATTCTCAGTTACTTCTTCCCTTGATTGACCAACTCTCCATATTTGTATCTAACTGGAGTGTGTGTTTTTTCTACTGCCTTACTGTGCCTCAAAGTTTCTTTTACTAAGGAAAACTTGAATCACTGAGTAGTATGTTTTATGCTCTGAACTCTGTCTTAGCTCCTTATGTCCCTGAACATTTGAGGGAAGTTATTCCCTTTAATTCAGTCAGAGAAAGGTGGTCACATGTCCCAATGGGATCAGAGTATAAATTTTTAGAGTCTAATATCTGATAATTAGCTCCAGTTTTTCCCTTCCAGGCTGTGATTGTCAATTCCCCTAAAATGTCCTCCAGTCTAATATACACACATAGGAGTGTGTGTGTATTTATACATACATACATACATACATATATATGTACATATATGTGCATATATATACACATACACACACGCACGCACGCACACACACACACACACACACATATATATATGTGTGTGTATATATATATATATATATATATATCTTCTAAAAAAAGATTTAGAGAAGGCCATGGATAAGAATTACAACAAAAGAGTAGGAACAGAGAGATAGATATCTTCATTGTTGGAAGAACCAACTACATTGATGAGATCATAGATACAGAGGAGAATGAAGCATTGAAGAAGTATAATTTTTAAAAAAGGTAACTATGGGGCATGAGTAGCCTCAAATTCTCCTGGTTTCCCTTATTTGTTGAGATAAGTTCATGACAGGGCAATGACTTACGTGTGATCTACTTCCTCCCCCATGAGGAGTTTGGTCTAAATTGATCTAAATATTTTTAAGGATTATTCCAAGTACAAGACTCTATAATTCTGAATTGCCATGTTATTCAAATCTTTGTCAAATAGAGACCTTTATTCATCATTGTATCACTTTGACTATCAGGGATATCATGTGCAGTCTTTTAGAAACCCTCTTCTGGTATTCTATTAGTACCTGTACCTGTTTCTTCATCTGTGAAATGAGATAATTGGACCAGACTATCTCTAAGGGCCCTCTATGATCTGATATCCAGTGATTCTTTCCTTGTCTTGGATAATGTCATAAATTTCTTTTTTCTTCAGATTTTTCAGTTGGTAAAATTCCAAGTAACAAATAGTTTATTATATTGCTTTTTCAATACCTTTCTGGTTCCTTTCCATAGTATGATGGAAGAACTAATGAGAAAGGAAGAAAGCACAAAGTTTCCAGAGTAGAGCACCAAAGATGGAATACAGGAATGGAAAATAGATCCTCTGAGAAAATAATAAACCTGAGGTAGGTATTCTTTAGCCAAGAGAAGAGAAAGCTAAGCACTAAATTAACTCTAGTTTTATATCAATTAAAAAAGTATGTTTAAAAGGTAGACACCAATGATACTTTTTGGTTTTTTTAACCCTAGATCATGGAACTGGAATGGATCAATCAATTAGCAATTATTTAGTAAGCACATACTATGTGGCCATCCATGTGCTAAGTTATGAGCATGCAAAGAAAAAGCAAAAAGAGTCCCTGTTCTTAATTATCATATTTTCGAATGGGGAAGACCACATGGATATAAATAGACATGTATGATATCATGTAGAGTTGATAGAAGGGAAGGGATTAACAGCTAGGAAAACCAGGAAAGGCCTCCTGCAGATAGTAGGCTTCAAGCTGAGTCTTGAAAAGATTCTATTTAGTTGGAAGCAAAAGCACAGAGATGGGAGATAGAGTGTTGTGTGTGAGGATTGAAAAGTAGGTCATTATGGCCTTTGGATGTAGGGGAGTAATGCAGAAAGAAAATAGAAACTGGGAAGAGTTTAGGTTGTAAAGAGTTCTAAATGATAAACAGAGGAGATTCTATTTTATTCTAGAGCTTAATAAGGAGTCACTCAAGTTCAAGTAAAAGTGTGATATGGTCAGATCTTCTCTTTGTGACTATCATTTTGGCAGAATGTGAGGGCTAGACTGGAATATGGAGTAACTTATGGCAGGGAGACCAAATGGAAAATTATTGTATTAATATAGGTGGGCAGTGATTAGGTCAAAAACTAAGATAATGGCTGTGTGATTGCAAGGAAACATACTCAGTATATTAAATACTGTGGAGACAGATGTTGTAATAACTGATGAAATATATGAAGTAAATAGTAGTGAGGAGTAGAGAAAGATATTAATTTTGAGAACCTAGGTGAGTGAGTGAATAGTTGTGGCCTCAACAACAATAGGCATTTTTGGAAGAGAGTTAAATTTTTGGGAAAAGATAATGAGTTCTGCTTTGTACATCTTGAATTGAGGATTTCCTACAGAACATCCAATTTGAAATGTTGGCAGTTGTTGATACAGGACTAGAAATCAGGAGACTATGGATGGAAATACATATACATATATAAAGAATTTAATGTAACCAATAGGAGCTGATGACATCACTAAGTGAAATAGTGTCTGAAGAAAAAAAGATCCAGACAAAGCCTTAGAGGGTACAGACAATTAGTGAGTATGACATGGATGAAGATCTAGCAAAGGAGTAGTCAAAGGTCAGATAATAGGAGAACTGAGGGGATAATTGTCACTCCAGCTCTAATCCTATAGAATATACTATTTTACATTGCATTGCATTATATTGTGTCATATTACAGTACAGCTCAACTGTATACAAAATTATTAAAGAGAAGATGCTAACCACCATGATTCCTCTGATGAGAGAGTAGAATTAAGTAAGCTTACACTGGAGCAGAAAGAAATTAGCTACTTCAAAACTTCTTTAAATTTGTCATATTACTGATGTGTGTAGACCAGGGGAACCTGTGGCTTCAAGGCCACCTATGGCCTTCTAGGTCCTTGGGTGTGACCTTTTGACTGAGTCCAAGTTTTACAGAACAAATTCTTTTATTAAGGGGATTTGTTCTGTGAAGTTTCGATTCAGTCAAAGGGCCATACTTGAGGACTTAACAGGGCCACATGTGGCCTTGAGGCCACAGGTTCTCCACCCCTGGGGTAGAGTTTCTATTATGGAAGATTGCAACCAATGGACAAGTTGTCATTCTGAAATATTCCACATAAATGGTTCATCCTTTCTCATGTTTTTTTTTCATGACATAGGTACCAGGGCAACACTCAGCATGCTCATCTGTCATCTCTTGTTCATTCTGCATGTCAAACCCACCTCCTTTCCTGATCATGAAGTAAGGATGTTGACTAGGTATGTGATTTCTTTGGTATAGGGAATTCCAAGAAGATAAATTAACTATATCAATTCAAGTTGGAACCTTCTCTGAAACTTACAGTCTTAGAGAGTCACCTAGAGCACTTAGAGTCTAAGTTATATGGCCAGGATGAGTAACACAGAGGTGGAACCTGAACCCAAGTTTTCCTGGCTTAGAATGGAACTCTTTGTCCACTGTAAGAAGCTCACTCATTCCTTGATCATATATGGGGACAATATTTTTGGCATAAAAATCTTTGTTGCTAATATGCTCCAGCCTGCTTACATCCAATATACGTCTCTTCATTGCCCTTTATATCATATACAATATTAATTCTTTGGCAACAGAAGTGTCTCATGATTCAGAGCCATACAACATCATAAGATGACTAGTACAGTCTTTTGAATATTAATGATGAAAAGGTCAGGGTTTTTTTTTCCTTTCAGGTAATTGCTTAGAATTGGTAAAAATACTGCATAAATTCCAAAAAGGAATCTTGCCTCTGCTTTTTCTTTTATTTTGTTCATCTGTAGTGTCTGTCCATAGGGACATATAACTTCGACTGAACATCTTAGAACAACATAAATTTTTCACCCACTTGGATTTTCATTAATAGATTGTTAGATTGAATTCACTACATGGCTATAGGTATCACTTAGATGACTGAAATATTTAGAGATGACACAACACAATGACATCCATAAATAGGAATGTTGGAGTGGGTCTTTATGTATGGGGAATATCTCTTGTATTTGGACTCCACACTAGACATATTCCACATCAGTATTAAACAACTTTGTGGAATACATATCTCCTTGTATTTAGATCTTGTTTAGCATTTATAGTCAGAGCATCTTGGAACAAATTTATTTCTATAATTGGCATTTATAAAGTATAATGGAGCCAGAGTATAGAAGTTGAGGAATGGCAGACTAAGGTGATCAGATAATATTTGATAGGCAATGGAAAACTGCTTATGGTGTGAAAAAATGAAAGAAAATGTGAAATACCTCATTGGGAAAAAAATAACTGACCTGGAAAATAGATTCAGGAGAGATAATTTAAAAATTGTTAGATTACCTGAAAGTCATGATCAAAAAAACAACCTAGACATCATCTTTTAAGAAATTATCAAGGAAAACTGCCCTGATATTCTATACCCAGATTATAAAATAGAAATAGAATCTACCAATCACATTCTCAAACACATCCCAAAAAGAAAATTCCCAGGAATATTGTAGCCCAATTCCAGACCTCCCAGATCGAAGACAAAATACTGAAAGCAGCCAAAAAGAAACATGGAGCCACAGTTATGATAACACAGGATTTAGCAGCTTCTACATTAAAGGATCAGAGGGCTTGGATTATGATATTCCAGAGGGCAAAAGAGCTAGAATCACAAACAATAATCACCTACCCAGCAAAACTGAGTATAATTCTTCAGGGGGAAAATGGATATTGAATGAAATAGATGACATTCAAGCATTCCTGATGAAAAGACCAGTGTAGAAAAGAAAATTTTACTTTCAAATACAAGATGAAAAAGAAGCATAAAAAGGTAAACAGGAAAGAGAAATCATAAAGGATTCAATGAGGTTAAACCATGTATATTCCTACATGTGAAATCATATTTATAACTCCTACAATATTCTCATTATTAGGACAGTTAGAAGGTGTACACAGAAAACAGAAGTGTGAGTTGAAGGTGATGGTATGATTATCTTAAAAAAATAAAATTAAGGAATGAGAAAGAAGAATGCACCGGGAGGAAGGGAAATTGATAGGCAGAATTTGATAAATTATCTGACATAAAAGAAGCCTGAAAGATATTTTACAGTGTAGTGGAAAATGGAGGAAGCAGGGAGGGGAGCACATGAACCTTATTCTCATTAGAATTGGCTCAAAGAGGTAATAATATACACACTTAGTTAGGTGTAGAAATGCATCTTACCACACCAGAAAGTAGAAAGGGAAGAGAAGGGAATGAAAGACGTAAGGGAGCTGATAGAAGGGAGGACAGTTTGGGGGAGGTAAAAGTCAGAAGCAAAACACTTTTGAGAATGGACAGGGTAAAAGGAGGAGAGAGAGAGAGTAGGATAAACGGGGGGGGGGGAATAGAGTGGAGGTAAATACATAGTTGGTAATCATTATGGTGAATAAAATTTTACAGTGAGCTTCTTTAATAAAGATATCATTTCTCAAACATAGAAAACTGAGTCCAATTTATAGAAATAAGAGCTATTCCTCAATTGGTAAATAGTCAATATATATAAACAGGCAGTTTTCAGGCAAAGTAATCAAAGCTATCTATAGTTACATGAAAAAAATACTCTAAATTACTATTGATGAGAGAAATACAAATTAAAACAACTTTGAGCTACTACCTCACGCCTGTCAGATTGGCTAATATGACAGAAAAGGAAAATGACAAATGTTGGAAGGTATGTAGGAAAATTAAAACAATAATGTACTATTTGTGAAGTTGTATACTGATTCAACCATTCTGGAGAGCAATTTGGAACTATACGCAAAGGCCCAAAAACACATGCATACCCTTTGACCAAGCAATACCACTACCAGGTATGTATCCCAAAGAGATAAAAAAAAAAAAAGGAAAAGGACCTATGTGTACAGCAATAATTATAGCAGCTCTTTTAGTCATGCAAAAGATTTGGAAATTGAGGGGATGTCCATCAATTAAGGAATGCCTGAACAAGTTGTTGTATATGATTGTGATGGAATATTATTGTGCTTTTAGAAATTATGATCAGGATACTCTCAGAAAAACCTGGAATGACTTACATGAACTTATGCAAAGTGAAATAAGCAGAACCAGGAGAACATTGTACATAGTAACAGCAATGTTGTATGATGTTCTATTATGAATTATAGCTATTCTCAGCAATACAATGATCCAGGAGAGTTTTGTAAGACTTATGATAAAAGCTGCTGTCCATCTTCAGAGAAAGAACTACATTCAGAGTCTGAATGCAGATTGAAACATACTTTTAAAAAAAAACCTTTCTTTATTATTCTTGTTTTTGTTGTTCTTTTTTGGTCCATGTTTTCTTTCACGGAATGACTCACAAGGAAATGTGTTTTGCATGACTACACATGACTACACATTTACTTATGTAAAATTGCTTGCCTTCTCAATGAGAGGGATAGGAGAGAGCAAGAATTTGGAGATTAAAATTTGAAAAATAAAAGAATGTAAAAATTGTTTTTATGTGCAATTGGGAGGAAATAAAATATTAAATAAGATTTAAAAAAAGATTCTTCAATGAAAGGACCTTAAAAATGCTTCTGTCCAGGAGAAGGAAGAGATGAGTTACAAATACTGTCAAAGAAGACAAAAGAGTGGTCAGAGGACTAGGAATAGAAACAATATTGTATCACATCAGGGAATGAAAGAGATAAATAAGTTCCACATAGGAAGAAATGTTCAACAGTGGCAAGTGCTCAGACAAGATCAATAAGAACGACGACTAAGAAATTATCATGAGTTTTATTTTGGGGTTCTCTTTTATAAGAACAATTTCACAAAAGGAGTATGTCATATTTCAAATGGGCAGGGTGCATCTAAAGGTAAGGGAGTAGAAGCAGCAGTTGGAAGAGAATTGTTTTGATGAGTTTTGTTGGAAAGGTATATGATTGACTGGCCCTGTGACCAGGGCTTAGGGTTAAATGAAGCTTTTACTTTTATCATATGTTTTATTTGTTTAAGCTAAGCAAGACCTGAATATATTTGTAGGCAGAGGATAAAGCAATGGAGAGGGAGAAATTAAAATGTACAAAAACCGGACTAAAGTTCTGGAGAAAACAGGAGGGAATAGCCTAGAGAATTCAAGGTGAGTAAATTTTAGAAAGAAAGAAACATTCCAAAACAAAAGTTGGTGGCAACAATTAAGTAATTTTGAGGTAGAGAAGAGGGAATTCTAGGGAGGTCCAAAAGAATGGTGTTAATCTACTCCATAAAGTAGAAGATGAAATAATTTGATGAAAGCGAGTAGGATACTTGCATTGAGATTTAAAAGTTTCTGACTAGTGTCTAAGAGAAATTTAATAGGGAGAAAGGAGAAGGTGAATAAAAAGGTTCTAAAAAACCATTGAAGTTAGATAGCATAGTATTTAAATTGGAATGTTTGCACACTTTCATGACTTGTTTTCGTGACACTGTTGACAACCTGAAAGAAGAGAGGAAAATCACTGGGGGTGACCTGTGGTTGGACAATTATGTCATGGACACAGGAAATAAAGTGCATGGGTGAGGATTTTTCAGGACTATGGTGAGGCCAGTACTATGTTTACTATGATTTCTACCTGTAGAGTGAAATAGTGGAGTTCATGTAGAGTATAATGGAAAAGAAAATCATGGGGAGCATGCCAAAAGTATGTGAAAATCAAAGAAATAGAAAGTAAGGAGATGACAGTTAGAGAAAAAGTATTCTCCATTAAAAATCTTGGAGGTGGAGCAATTCTGAGGGAGAATACGTTCCACGGTCTAGCCCTGCCAGTAGATTACTTAAGTTGTAGTGTGTGAAAGGAAGGAATAAGCACTTACCTATTACCTATATAAATGGTGTGTCATTTTTATAACACATATATAAATGTGCCAGGCACTGTGTTAGGTGCTCTACTTCACACCAACCCTATGAGTTATGTACTATTATTATTCTCACATTACAGTTAAGGAAACTGAGGCAAACAAGGTTAAGTGGTTTGCCTAGAGTCACACAGCCACTAAGTATCTGAAGCCAGATTTGAACTAAGGGCTTCCTGACTCCAGGCCAGGTGTTCTAGACACTGTGCCACTTAGCTGCCAGGAGTAAGGTAGAAATTAAAGCTGTTAGCAATAAGGAACAGTGAAACCTGGGTCATCAACATGAACTTGAAATAAGTGATAATAATGGCAAGGAACTGGGATGGAAAAGCAGACCTTCAAGTTAGGTTGGCTAGTCATCAAGGAAATCCATCTTGGACCATAGGAGTTGACAGGCATTTGGAGAATGTGGCAGAGGGTGATAGCATGCACTTAAAAAAACTGGCTAAACAACGATTTAAAATTTGCAAAGTCAACAAGGAAGAGACCATCCTCTCCACTTTACTGCTGAGTCTAAGGAAGTAGGAGACAAAATGACTTCTAGGTTCCCCTTTCAGACTGTACGTTCATTCATTCATGCTTTCATTCATTAAACAAATACTGATTGGGCACACAACACTGGAAAAGGCATTGTACTAGGTGCTGTAGTTGAAATAAATATTAAAATGAATTTGTGCTGTTAAAGAGTTTTTAATCTAGCAAGTTTTAGGGTTTGAGTGTCTTCTTTGAAAATCTGAGACATTTTCCCCTATTTCCTCTATGTTCTGAGGGTTCAAATAGAATGATGTTTACATTCAATACAAAGATCTGTGTTCAATGCAAATTGTTTCTACATTTTTAAAATCACTTTTCAGTGCTTAAACAAAAGTGGATGAAATGAGCATGCCAACATAAAACAGCAATGCTTTTAGTCTTTAAGAAGAAGCCTCTGTGGTTTCTCTTCTCCTGTTTCAATTCTTCATACAATGAGCTGTATTAATTACTGTGAGTGGTGCAGGATGCTTTATTATTAAATAACAGCATTTTCCTGGCATGGAATATCCCATTAGTGCTACATTATAATAGCCTAGTAAATGGAGTTACTAAGTACTTTATCAGCTTCCTGTCCTCTTTTTGAATGACAGCCCAAATCATTAAAAACAGTCAGCACTAAAATGATTTATTTTCATCTAAATAGAGATTACTTCATTTAATTAAATACACTTTTTCATGATTCCAACAAAGTGCTCCCTGAAACCTTCCACCTCAATATTTAATACACAGCCTCAATGGCATACCACAGGGGACGTGGGTTTTAGCCCTTCTTTTGATTTGCCTTGCAAAGTACTTTCAAACCCTATGAAGGTTGTAGAAATGCAATTTCAACCCATCAAATCTGCATAGTCCACACCCACCCATTGGGTCACTCTACCCAATATCCAGCCTTCTCAGCTTCAAGTTATGGAGTTGCCTGTCAATCATTTCTCCCAGTTCATAATTTAGAAAGGCAAATCCATATTTAATCCAGAGACAGAACATCTCAAAGATTTATGAAGACTGAAAAAATGGGTCCATAATTCTACCAATTCTGTTTTTTTAATTTTACTGTCCTATTATATAAAACCTGGAAAAATACTGATATTACAGATAGTCCCTAGGAGAATCTTTAGATTATTATAAGTCCTCTGAGGTTTTCCAAAAGCAAATGAGACTCCTTTTTTTCTGGATCTAAATTATTTTCAACTTACAATGTTTGCCCAGTACAAACACATATGCATATATGCATACATACAAATAAAGAAAGGGAGAAAGAGCAACAGAGAGATCAAAGAGACATCTATAGATATAGGCCTATGTATATGTGACAATACATTAATTTCATTGGTCAAGAGTGTCTATGATTACATTATACAAATATATAATCTCTCTATATAAATATGTAGGTAAATAAATATATAATTTCTAATGTATAAATTTAGTATGATGTATAGCTTTTGGATAAATCTTATGAAATTTAAATCAGTTTTTGTGTATAAACACATTCCATAACCATTATCAACTTTAGTTTATAGTGATTACAAAACAGAAATTATATTTTTATTAAAAATAAAGCTTTTGGGGCAGCTGGGTGGTGCAGTGGATAGAGCACCGGCCCTGAAGTCTTCAGACCAAACACTTAACACTTACTAGCTGTGTGACCCTAGACAAGTCACCTAACCCCAATTGCCTAAAAAAAAAAAATAAAGCTTTTATTTAATTTGCTAGTTTTGATTTCTCATTAGAGAAAGATTTTGAATTTGCATCCTTGTAACGTGTATTATGAGATCAAATTCTTATCTGTTTTGTTTTTAATTGATGCTTGCTGATTTCTCTTAATAGTGTTCACAAGGACCTACATTTAGAATTTCTTGGCATCAATCTCAATGGTTACTTCTTATTTTCAGGACTAAAAAAGGTTAAAGGAAAAATTTTGCACCATAGTTAGCTAGATTTCCACATCCATACTATAATATCATGTTATTCATTAAACCACAACAACGTAGAAAATGGAACAAAAAGCCACTTAGGACATTTCAGAAATAGAATGATAGCTGACATGAAAACAAAATTTTAAGTATTTTCCAAACAGTATGCCCATTTGTTCTCTGCAACAATTTTATGAGGTAGTTATTATTTTCACCATTTTATACATGATTACTCTGAGGTCCATAGAGGTTAAGTGGTTTACTGTAATTTCAAAGGTTATAAATTTCATAGACAGAATTCAAATCCAGGCTTATGTGGGCCTTTCTGTGAAGCTCTGTCTCCTGAAGGTGAATTACAATTTGTACACAGGGATCTTGTCATGTGGTTGTAAGTACCACTCCCCCACAACCATGCATACACACACATACACTGAAAACCAACACATGTGAGCAATGCTAAACGACTGTAAGATTCAAAATTTCCCAGTAAAGCATATCTGAATGGTGGATATCTGACCTTCTCCAGGTTTCAGCTGCTAAATGAGAATACCTAAAGATCACCTGCCTCACAGAGTTTTGAGGAAAATATGACCTATAAATAGGTCATGCATCACTATATGTAAGTGTAAGCAATAATTATTACATTTATACATACACACTTGTATGCAAACAATAAATCCTCCTCCTCAATTCTGATACTATTAGTATCAAATAGAATCCATTAAAACTGCCTCTTTCCTATTGTTCTAAGCAAATTCTCAACCTATATGTTGCCCTTTAGTGACTTCTCCTATTTAAAGTTACTTTTGGTGCTCATTTTAACCTACTTCTATATTTATCCAGTTATCACAAGGAGAGAAGCAGTCTGCCTCTACACCTATCTCTCTTCCCAAACCCCTCCTCAATATCATGGGGATTAATAATGACAATGTGAATTTAGTTGCCTTAGAATAAAGGGAACAAACCAGTGAGATGCTTTACATTAGTGGTGTTAAACTCTAAGAGAAGTGGATCCCCTGTGGCATAATGACTTAGAAAACCTCAAATTGACATCATCTACATTGTATTATATTTTTCTTTTGTTAAACATTTCTCAATTACATTTTAATCTGGTTCAGGCCACACTAGGGGAGTTTTGCTGAAAACAATTCAACGCCTCTTCATTAGAGGATATTTCTACTTTGTCTTTGACAAGGTGAAAAGCAGAAAAAGCAGGATTGGTTCCTCTTTGAACAGAGGTTTGTTTATTATTTCTTAACTGAAGTTAGAACCACATATCCTGGTGATTTTGAATGTCACTAAGTACTTCTCCTTGTTTGACCAATGATTTAGGAGCTATTTCCTCAAAGGGAAGGGATAGCTGTATAACATTACAAATAGTTTTGTCTTTATATACACAAATCCACGTAGACTTAGACTAAGATCATGACCAGACAAAACACAGGCAGAAAGAATGGAAAAAGATTCTGAAGTAATTTAAACATGGTACCCTTCATCGGTCCCCTTAAATCCCACCCCACACCACCCTTTCCAGTTTTCTTTAATGTGTTTCTTCCTTCCTATTAAAACGTAAACTCCTTCAAGGCTGGCACTGTCTTTTTCTTTGTATGTGTGTTCCTAACATTTAGTACAGGTCCTGGCACATGGTAAATTCCTAATAAATGCTTGTGGACTTGCCTTGACTAACTGATTCCCAACTTATAATCTACAGGGAAGCACGCTGATGGAAGCTCAAACCAATGGCATTGGAAAATCACCCATGAGACCTCAAGAGTACTCCTAAAACACTTCAGGAGATATATGACCTATCAAGCTTTGACCTGGCATCAGGGACGGTGGGAGGCTGAGCTAAAGATGCCTTAGCACTTACTTGAGTTTGGGTTACACATATATTCATGCTATGAATTTTTGCTCTTCTACTTAAGTTATTTTTTACTAAGAATTTGCTTTGCATGGCTTTTCTCCAAAGATAAGGCACATATTTTATTATCCTGTAGGTACATTGCATGTATTTTGTCTTCATTGATTATGTGTACATATTGCTTCCCCATACAGAACATAAAATCTGTAGACATATTTGCATTTGTCTTTGTAAACTCAGTGCTTAGTATAGTACCTTGAACACAGTAAGTTCTTAATAAATAAATGTTTGTTGATTAATTGGCTGATTGATGTCACATATGTTTCCTAGTTGCCAGAGGCCCTAGAAGTGCTTTGGACAAGATTATTCTTTAATAACAAAAATATACTGCCAGTATTTTTTCCACATCATTCCACCATGGGTACTAAAACTTTCTGCTCTGAAACATCTGTACTTATGTCTATATATATCTATATCTATACCTATACCTATCTATATCTATACCTATACCCAGAGTCACTTTATGTCTATACTTGTAATCCTAACTACCCAGGACACTTGCAATTTGTTTCTTTGTTTGAATCTGTGAGTCCTAACATATCCTCCCACTGCCACCTCATAATTCTGAGTCAGAGACTGTAGAGAGTAACAGCTGACTGGTTAGCTGCTTTGTGGCCTGCTGTGTCTGCATCGGCAATTGCAAAAGTATTTTAAAAGCAACCTGCACCAATCTATCTTTCTAATACTGTTTGATTCACACTATATTTAAGTCTTACTTGTAATCATTTCATACACTTCTGAAGTATAATCTAAACAGTGATTGGCTCCCTGATCAAGCAAAGACAACTATCAAGAAAGCTAACTATTTAAAACTGAATTCTGACCGACAAAGAGGAGGATGGTTTTGTGTTAGTACAATGAATTCAACTTCAATTCTTGGCAAAGTTCTAATAACTATTTATTTTAGCACACATTTGCTTTCTTGTTTACATTATTTCACAGTTTGGCATCACACTGCAAAAATGAAGGATGATTAGCAGACAATCAGAGTGCTGTACTACTAGCCTTGTGATGTCAAAAGAAAACAAGAGAGGGAGTCTTGCTTCTTGTTTGGACTACTTGTGATGAACTTGTGAGAGAACATGGAGAAGAGTTATGCAGAATCACCAAGTGTGGATTGGTTGGTGATCTGCAACAAAAGAGAGAACCCTTAATTCAATTAGATCACAGAATCATTGGAGTGCACAAATTATACCTACCCCATAGATCATAGATGTCTGCCACTTACACTTGCAACTCTGTTGCATTGCCCATATGCCATTCCAGGTCCAAGTACCAGGGCAAGAAGGAGCATTAGCACACTAGAGCATATGGCCACAGGGAAGCAGAGAACCCGGTCAAAGTTCTAAAGCAGAAAAGAGTGCTTGTTGTCACTCACAGAATAGAGCACAGGCAAGGAGAGTAGTGACCATGTCTCTCCTTAGATTTTACACCCTTGAAAGAACTGAAAACTTATAGATCTCTCCATAACTAGTTCTGAAAAAAAGCAATAAGAAAGGCCTAAAGCTTAGGATAGTGCCCCCTCCATTCTAGGAGCAGAGCCCAAATTTAACGTAAGATTAAAAGCCAAGAAGTAGACTGGAAAAGCGATCCAACAACAAAAAGAATCTGACCATGGAAATTTACTGTGGTGACGGAAAAGCTCAAAAGACAAACTCAGAAGAAGACAACAAAGCCAAAACAGCAATATTCAAAGCCTCAAAGAAAAATGTTAATTGGTCTCCAAAAAGAATTCCTGGAAGAGCTCAAAAAAGGAGATTAAAAATTAAATCAAAAAGGTAGAGGAAAATTTGGGGAAAGAAATTAAAGCAATGCAAGAAAATCATTTTTTAAAAGTTAACATCTTGATAAAGGAGGCACCAAAAATATTGAAGAAAATAACACCTTAAAAAAAAAAAAACTAAATAGGCCTAATGGTAAAAGAAACACCAGAATCCACTTAAGAGAAGAACTCCTTAAAAAGAAGAATTTGCCAAATGAAAAATGATATACAAATTTTCAATGAACAAAATAATTCCTTAAAAAACAAGAATTGGGCAAGTGAAAACTAAAGATACCATGAGATATCAAGGAACAATAAAACAAAATTTAAAAAAATGAAAAATAGAGGAAAATGTAAACTATCTCATTGAAAAAAAAAAGTGACCTGGAAAACAGATTAAGGAGAAATAATTTAAGAATTGTTGGATTACCTGAAATCTATGATAAAAAAAAAAGAGCCTAGACATGATATTTCAAGAAATGGTGAAGGAAAACTGTCATGATGTCCTAGAACCAGTGGGTAAAATGAAATTTGAAAGAATCCAGTGATCAACTACTAAAAGAGATTTCAAAATAAACACTCCCAGAAATATTGTAACCAAATTCCAGAGCACCCCAATCAAGGAAAAATATTGCAAACAGCCAGAAAAAAATCAAATATTGTGGAACCATAGTCAGGATTACAGAAGATTTAATAGTTTCTACAGTCAAGGATTGGAAAGCTTGGAGTACAAAATTTTGGAGGGCAAAAGAACTAGAACTGCAACCAACAATCATCTACTCAGCAAAACTAAGTATACTCCTTCAGGGGAAAAAAAAATAATCATTCAATGAAATTAAGGTCATTCGAGCATGCCTGATGAAAAGACCAGAACCGAATAGAAAATTTGACTTTGAAATGCAAGATTCAAGGAAGGAATAAAAAGATAAGCAAGAAAGAGAAATCATAAGAGATTCAATAAAGTTACATTTTGTATTTCTAAATGAGAAAATACTTAGAATTCCTAAGAACTTTATTATTATTAGAGCAGTTAATAGGAGTATATGTATACAGAGGACATATGTATGAGTTGAATATGATGGGATGATATCGAAAAAAATAATATCAAGGGTGAGAAAAAGGGATGCACAAGGAGAAAGGAGAAGAGAGAAATAGAATGGGCTAAATTATACCACATAAAATGGGTGCAAGAGAGCTATTACAATGGAGGGAAGGTGGGGGGCAGTGCTTGAACCTTAACTCTCATCAGAAATGGCTTCAAAGAGGGAACAGCATATACATTCAATTAGGTACAGAAATCTATTTTACACTACTGGGAAATAGGAGGGGAAGGGAATAAAGGTGGGGCTTATGGAAGGGAGGTCAGATTTTGGGAGGTTGTGGTCAGAAGCAAAACACTTTTAAGGAAGGAAAGTGAGAAAGGAGAGAGACAGAGACAGAGACAGGCCAGACAGAGAGACAGAAACAAGGAGATAAAGAGAACAAAACAGACAGAGCCAGAGAGAAGGATAAATGGGGGGAAATAGGAGAGACAGAAATACACAGTAATAATAACTATGAAAAAAAAAGTCAGTAAATTTCTCTGATTAAGTCCTCATTTATTAGATATATAAATAACTGAGTCAATTTTTTTAGAATGCAAATCATTTCTCAAATTATAAAGGTCAAAGGTTATGAATAGGAAGTTTTCAGATGAAATCAAAACTATGTATAATCATATGAAAAAATGCTCTCAATCACTACTAATTAGGTATGCAAACTAAAACAACTCTGAGGTACCACCTCACATCTATCAGATTGGCTAACATGACAGACAATGATAAATTTTGGAGGGGATATGGGAAAATTGGTATGCTAAAGCAATGTTGGGGGAGTTGTGTGCTAATCTAACCATTCTGGAGAGCAATTTGGAACTATGCCCAAAGGGCTATAGAACTATGCATACCTTTTGGCCCAGCAATACAACTACCTAGTCTGTATCCCAAAAAGAGATATTTTTAAAAGGAAAAAGGAGCTTTATATACAAAATATTTAGAACACCTCTTTTTGTGGTATCAAAAAATTGGAAATTGAGGGGATGTTCCTCAGTTGGCTGAATCCAGTTGTGATACATTATTATGATGAGGAATACTATTGTGCTATAAGAAATTACCAGCAGGAAAGTTTCAGAAAAACCTGGGAAACCTTACATGAACTGATGTAAAGTGAAGTGAGCAGAGCAAGGAGAGTAGTGTACAATTATACCAATATTGTAAGATGACCAGCTGTGAATGACTTAGCTATACTCAGCAATGTGATGATCCAAGACAATTCTAAAGGACTTCTAATGAAAAATGCTATCCTTCTCCAGAGAAAAAACTGAGGGAGTCTTGATGCAGATCTTTTAACTTTTTTTTAAATTTTTCTTGGAGTATATTGTTTTCTTTTGGTGGAGGTCTGTGTTTTCTTTCACAACATGACTAAAATGGAAATATGTTTTAGATGACTGCACCAGTATTACCTATATCAAATTGCTTGCCTTTTCAATGAGGGGGAAGGGCAGTGAGGGAGACAGGGAATTTGGAACTCAAAGTTTAAAAAAAAATTAATGTTAAAAATTATCTTTACATGTAATTGGACAAAAGGGGGGGGGAAAGAGTTGTTATTAGAAATATATGTGACTTAGGGGAAAAGTCATGATCATATAGAGAAATAATAAGATAATTGACATATATTCCATTTCTACATTAATATCTGCACAATATAAAGAGAATATATGGAATACCTCCAGTATCTTAAAAGAACTGTATGTGGTAATTCTGCCAGAGGACGTGGATAAGAGTGGCACTGGATGAGAAACCATATATTTTCTGCAGGAAACATTACTGGAGAAACTGCCTAACATCTTCACTAGGTGTGATCAAAATAATATTTCCTGGGGCCCTGCCTCATTAAGCTGACTTATTTTTTTTGTAAGGCCCCTCTCACGTAAGCTAAGCTAATTGTTTTGGTTATTTGTTTTTCCCCCTTAAAAAGGCATTGAAACTGTCTTTGAGACTTGAGTGGCTTAGAGGATTAAGTCTCTGGCATTGACATAACATTAACTGAAAAGAGAAAGTAACATGTTGGACTAAGTGAAATCTGATGTCCTACTTACCTCTGAGAGCGTGATTCCATGACCCTAACATCTTTAAGATTTCTACTTCTCTGCTGCCAGCTCTTTAATTCAGTGTTTTGGCTTTAAACATTTTACTGAAAATCCTTGCTCATCAGTGTCCTCTTCTGGGAAATACATTTTAAGTATCATCAGGATGGGATCAGGTCTAATGAATTAATATAAAGTCTGGCTTTTACCGATCGTAAGGGAAAATACAAGACCGTCTAGGGATAGCTCTACAGTGCTTCCCCATATGGGATTTCACTTGTCCTGAAGCTGTTTAAAAAAGGGCCAAGGGTGGTGCATAACACCTATATAGAGACCAGGCAAATAAACATTTACGGCAATGGTACAGAGGAGATTGAGTGGAAGGCAATGTATTATTTCAATAAGAATGGAATTAATGATTTTTTCCCAGATAAATAAGTGAGAGAGAATCACTGACATTTCAACAGAATTCCCCAATGATTCAATTTCTTTTTTTCCCTATATTTTCTTTAAGTGAGGGTGGGAGTTGGATGGGAACCAGCAAGGAAAGAATGTCACTTCACCTAATCTGTTCCATTTGTTTTCCATGCCCCATTTACCATGTGTAGTGAAATCAGCACAAATTTTCACACCAAGCAAGGAAAGGAGGGGAAATGCATTCAGTGGTTGCTTTCTGTAGACTTTTTAGTGTCAATAAACCATATTATGCCCAGATTGAGTACTTCATTCTTTTGGAATTGGGCACAAATCCTTAATACTTTAGTTAATACAAAACAGCAAGGCAAAAAGAAAAATACTTTCTTTGTTTAAAAAGCTCCCTCTGGGCACATTGACCACCAATTTTATTTTGCTGCATTACAACTAGCCAATACCAATCTGCAATCTCAATTTTTCTTCACACATTTATGTGTGTGTGTTTTGCTGTGTTCTATTGTTAGTGGAAAGCATGTAATAGTTCTCAAGTTGCCTAGTAAAATGAGGTCATGAGCATATTTCAGTAACTTTTGGTCATTTAATATAAGCTCCAGAAGAGGACAATAAAACACTCATTACTCTCCCACCCATAAAGTTCAATGACTAATCCTGTTCAATGAATGGAAATAGAATGAAACATTTATTATTTAAACATTATTATGTGCCTGTTGTATGTTGATCATTGAGGACATAAAGATAGACAATGAAGCAATTCCTGCCCTCTGTGAGATTGCATACAGCTGAGAAGAGGACCACCAAGTCTTATAAGGACCAAATGCTGGTCAACCATTCAGGTAGGCATATCTAATCAATAGTGATTGAGACTATTTTTTCATGCAATTATAGATAGTTTTTATTTCTTTATCTGAACCGTGCCTGTTCATATCCTTTGACCACTTATCATTTGGAAATTATTTGTATTCTTATAAGTTTGAACCAATCATCTATACATTTGACAAAAGAGACCTTAATCAAAGAAATTTACTGTAAGATGTTTTCTCAGTTTCCTGTGTTCCTTTGAATCTTTCATTAGAAGGCACAATTCATTTTGTTTGTGTAAAAATCTTTTAATTTAATGTAGTCAGAAGTATCCATTTTATACCTCATAAAATTCCCTAACTCTTTCGGTCACAAACGCTTCCCTTCTCCATAGATCTGACAGGTAAAATATTCCATTTGCCCCTAATTTGCTTATGATACCATTCTTTATGCCTAAATCATGCACTTTTACCTTATTTTGGTACATGGTGTGAGATGTTAGTCTATATCTAGTTTCTGCCATACTGTTTTCCAGTTTTCCCAGCAGTTTTTGACAAATAATGAGTTTTTGTTCCCATAATCTTAGATCTTTGGGTTTACTATATACTGGATTATTATGGTGATTTACTATAATGTAATTTGTATCTATTTCACTGATCCACCACTCTGTTTCTTAGCCAATACTAGATTGTTTTTATAATTATCATTTTATAATACAGTTTGAGATCTGGTCACATCTAGATCATCTTCTTTTGCATGCTTTTTTAATTGGTTCCCTTGATATCCTTGAGTTTTTTGTTCCTTCAGATGAACTTTGCTATTATTTTTTCTAGCTCCATAAAATAATGTTTGATAGTTTAATTGGTATGGCACTGAAAAAAATAAATTAATTTAGGTAAAATTGTCATTTTTGTTATATTGGTTCAGCCTACCCACAAACAATTAATATTTTTCCGATTGTTTAGATATAACTTTATTTGTGTGAAAAAATGTTTTATACTTGTGTTCATATAGTTCGTAGGTTTTTTTGGTCAGGTAGACTTTTTTATTTTATACCATCTACAGTTATTTTAATGGAATTTCTCTTCCCATCTCTTGCTCCTGGACTTTGTTGGTAATATATAGAAATACAAATGAATTATGTGGATTTATTTTATATCCAGAAATTTTGCTGAAGCTGTTATTTATTTCAACTAGTTTTTAGGCTGGGATGCTGATACAAATATGAGAAGTCCTCTAGATCTCTAAAACTCACAAGGTCTTCCTCTAATCAATGGTGACAGTCACAATACCAAAACCAAGGACAGGGAATCTGTTCTTCCCTCATTCCCCACCCCCAATAATTACTTCTTAGGGGCTTAGGTGAAACTTTTTCTGCTCTCTACTTGCTAAAATCTCAAGGTCTTTCTTTTTTTTTTTAATTCACAAGCATTGCTTTTGACCAACTCCTCCCTCAGTCTGCCCTCCCTTCTATCAGCCCCCATCCTTTTCTTCCGTTTTACCTTTACTTTTTTTTCCCTCTCTTCTATCCTCCCTCCATTTTCTTTCCTCTTTTCCCTCCTGCTGTCTATAGGGGAAGTTAGATTTTCACACCTTATTATCGCATTCCCTCCTCGAGACAAATACAATGATAGCAATGTTCAAACAATGCTCATCTCCCTCCCCTCCTTTCCCTTTACTTTAATAGGTTTTTGTGCCTTTTCCTGTAATGTAATTTGCCCTTGTCTGCCTCTTCCTTTCCTTTCCTCCCAGTACAATCCCTTAATTAGACCCACTTAATCACTTACTTAGATCCATTTAACCCACTTAATTAGATATTTTTATCATTACATCAAAGTCAACTTATACATATCCATGTCCTCTGTCTATGTATACCCCTTTTAAACAGCGTAATAACAATATAGTTCTCAAGAGTTACAAGTGTCATCTTCCCTTGTAGAGATGTAAACAGTTTGTCTTATTAATATCATTTTTTTCTGACCTGTTTACCATTTTATATCTCTCTTGAGTCTTGTATTTGAAGATCAAATTTTCTGTTAAGCTCTGGTCTTGTCATCAGGAAGGTTTGGAAGTCCCCTATTTTGTTGAATGTCCATCTCCTCCCCTGAGGTAATTTTTGCTAGGTAGTTGATCGTTGGTTGTAATCCAAGCTCCTTTGCCTTGTGGAATATCATATTACACACACTATTATTTTTCAATGTACAAGCTGCAAGGTCCTTCATAATCCTGATTGTGGTTCCATGATATTTAAATTGTTTCTGTCTGGCTGTTTGCAGTATTTTCTCTTTGACCTGACAATTTTGGAATTTGGCTACTATGTTCCTTGGTGTTTTCTTTCAATAACTATTTTATCCTCTGGTTCTAGGACCTCAGGGAAGTTTTCCTTGATGACTTCCTGAAAGATGATGTCCAGGCTATTTTTTTCATCAAGGTTTTTCAGGTAGAACAGCAATTTTTAAATTGCCTCTCCTGAACTATTTTCCAGGTGAGTTGTTTTACCAATGAGGTATTTTATGTTTTCATTTATTTTTTCATTCTTTGTTTCTGTTTGACTGATTCTTGCTCTCTTATAGGGTTATTAGCTTCCACTTCCCCAATCTTGATTTTTGATAAATTGTTTTCTTCTATTAGATTTTGTGCCTCCTTTTCCATTTGGCCTATTCTATTTTTTAAGGAGTTGTTTTCTTCAGCGTACTTTTTTTTTTCCATTTGGCCAATTGTAAATTTTAGGGACTTGTTTCCTTCAGTGTACTTTTTTTTTCCAGTTGACCAATTGTATTTTTTAAGGACTTGTTTTCTACAGTTAATTTTTGTCCTTCCTTTTCCAAGCTATTGACTTTCTCTTGCATACCTCTCATTTCTTTTCCCAATTTTTTCTACCCCTCTTATTTGACTTTCAAACTCCTTCTTGAGCTCTTCTAAGAAAAGTTTTGGGCTTGAAACCAGTTCATATTCCCTTTTGAGATTTCAGATGTGGGCATATTGACAATGCTGTTCTCTTCTGAATTTCTGCCTTGATCTTCCCTGTCCTCATAATAAGAATCTATGGTCATCGAATGTTTCTTTTTGCTTATGTTGTTTGCTTATTTCCTGATCTTTAAAAAAAAAAGTGAACTCTCCTACTGGAGAGGAGGGGATACTGACCAAAGCTTCTCGTGCTGGGAGCCTGGGGCCTGGTCACTAAGTTTGTATGCTGGGGCCTCAGGTGCTGGCAGTTGGAGGCTATAGGGTTCTGGCAGCTTACCTGGTGTTGGGCTGGAATCAGCAACACTGGAGCTCTAGGGGTAGGGCTGGGGAATCTGGATACTTGAGGACACCTGCTCACCCAGACCTTGCACAGGAATGTTTTTCTGCTGCAGGATGTGTCTCAGCCTGGAGCTTTGCCTCTTGGAGTTGTGCTTCCCAGAGTTTTGCTGCTGCACAGGGAGACTTGGCTACAGGAGACCACCATGGCACATGGTGGTTTTCCAAGCTGGTTTCCACAAGTTCCCCTGCCTGTACTGAGGTATTTGGGGGTCCTGGTGTTGGTGCTTGTCTGTTCCACCACCCTGAGACTCAGGATCTCCCCCTGGTATGCTGAAGTGGTCCTTTCCACTAGCTTGCTGGGACACCTCCCATTCTGTACTGCTCCCCCTTCCCCAGAGCAAGAGAGGGCTTTCCTGTTAATCCTCAAGCTTCCTGGGCTACAAGACTGATGCACCTTGTCTTCCTACTGGTTCAGCTGTTTCAGGGTTTTCCCCTGGGTGATCTTTTCTGGGCTTTCAGAGGTCAATAATGGAGGGTGAAAGCAACTTACTTCTTACTCCCCCATCTTGGCTCCCGGAAGTGGAACTCCTCAAGGTGTTTCTTTATAAATTATAGCAGACTTACATGGCATGACCAGGTTTGTTTACCCAGGCAGAATAGATTTCCCAGGCAATGTTATGATAGTTTATACAGTGGCTTTTAAGGACATCTTAAACTGATCAAAGATTTTTCATGCTTACTTCAAAATCTTTGACTGCGTCATGATCTCACCTTGTTAAGGGCTTAGCATTTTATCATTTACTTTAAATGGAATAGGGTATTGATTTACAAAATCAACCCCCACCTATAAACTCATGTTGTATGCATGTGACAGCATCCTGGAATTTTGGAGTACATCCTCCTGGCTAAAACCTTGATTAAAAATTCAAACTAGGAGCAGGAGGAGGCCATCACATAAGCAACAAGATGGAGGACTAGACATTTTTTCTGATACACATAACCTCTCAAACTTCTCCGGAACATAAATAATGCACCAAAGGTAAAACACCAGAATCCAAAAGAAGGTTAAAAAATTCCCCAAACCCAGGAACTCATGCTCTCTGACCCCGAGCTCATGCGACACCCTTCTTCACCTTTGGTATTAAGGCTACGCTAGTAAACCCAAGGACATGACACATGTCTTTATATCAAAAACATTACATTATATCAAAACCAACTTCAACACTCCATTCCCATTCTTCTTTCCACAGCCATGGGAACCTCAGCGCCAGGTTGTAGGTGTTTGCTCAGGCTTCAAAAAAAATAGCTTGACCACTCTACCAAGACTGATGAAAGAGCACAGTATGTAACTGGGGCCAGCTCTGACCACCCAAAGGTTGAGGCAGAAATCTAGGTTAGTGAACTATGAATTGTCCAGTGTGGGAAAAGGCTGAGATGCCTTGAGATCCAGGCTCTAACAATATCACCATCAGAGGGGAGGGAGTTAGGAAGTGAGTAATTAGGAAAATAAGGGGGGGGGGGGAGAGGACTATCAAAAGTACCAAAAATTTCAAGCAGAAAACTTAGGTATCTTGAACACAAATAGATAAATCAGTAGGAAAATCAGTAAAAACAGAATAAAATATGGTCTTCAGATGTAATCAATGAGCTTAAGCATCTATGAATAAATACTGCAAAATAAAGGAGAATGATATAATGCTTGATGAGACAGAGGACCCTATGGGATTTCAAGAGAACACAGGACTACAACACACTCTTCCTGAATAGTTTAAAAGAGAAATAAGAATTATGAGAGCAGAATTTATGCCTTGCACAGTAAAAATGAGCAGAGTAGAAAAACTTGAATCTACAATGGAAGCCACATCAAAGAAACAAAGGGGGAAAAAAAGATGGGGAATACAAATACATAGAAGTAAAAAACAACTTAGAAGAAGAGAAGCAAAACAATAACATTAAAAGAAAGTATGTTCATCATACAAGCAAAATATACTAATCTCAAAGGCAGGATGTATATAGCCAACCTAATGATAATATATCTCCAAGAAGAATACAACAGGACAAAAATACTTAATACCATAATGATGGAAATAATAGAAAGGAATTACCCAGAAGTTCTGAATATAGAACATGAAATTTCAATGAAAAGAATTCAAAGATTGCCTCCCAGGATGGAGTTGAGGGGGAGGAGATAAGGGTAGTGGGCAGAACTAGAACAAGGCTACAAACTCCTAGACACTTACTGGTTAAATTTAGCAATTCAATTCAGTGTGGGAGGGAGGTATTTTGATAGGAGATTGTCTCTTCCTTGTTTACTTTCAAAATGTGTATTTGTACATATAAATAATGTTTATGCATACAAACAATGTATACACATATATACATACATATACATATATACCCCACATGTTTGTGTGTGTATATACATTTATATATACTTTTACATATATACATATGTGTGTGCATGTGCATATACACACATGCATATATGTATGAGGCACTTTTCACAGTTTTTTGGATATATTTGTTTGTTTCTGACACTGAGTCTTCTGATCTCACCTAGGCTGGAAGTGCACTCACAGGCCTGATACCACAGCCAATTGACTGCAAACTTTGACTTGTTATACTTCTGACTTGGGAAGGTTTGCCCTTCCTTAGGTAGTCTGGTTCCCCCCAGCCCCAAGGATCCTACCATGTTGGTGCTAGACATGGTGCAGATCTACCATTGACTTTAGTTCTAAACTAAAGAGATACATTAGTCTCAGCCTCCCCTAATATCTGGGATTACCAAAATATACCACCATTCCTGGCCTACTTTTCATCTGCTTTTTACATTTTAAAATACTTTCAAATTTCTCATTTTACAAACACTTCATAACACACTATTGATGATGTATGGGGCAAATGGGGAAACTGAGGACCAAAGCAGTTAAGTGATTTCCTCAATTTCACAGTTTTTTTTTTAACTGTCAAGCTAGGAAAATGACTCAGATTTACTGAATTTGTTCCCCAGCCTCTTTTCAATGGGTCACAATGTCTACTGGATACTTAGCATGTTATTAAAATGGAAATTTGCAGCAGAGAAAATATAAATTATGAGGTAGTTAACCCATATATTTAGCATGAATCATGCCCTTTTCTGAGCTTTTTTTCCTAGTTATAAATCCAACAAATAAACAGAGACTTGAAGTCTTCTTTTGATATTCAGGGGTAGCTTCTCTGTTTTATATAAATTTCTTAAGGTGACCTAGTCTCTAAAACAATGAATTTGATTGATTCAAGGAGGTATATAGACCCTACTTTCAGTCAAAAAGTATTTCTTCCTACTCAAGACACAGGATCCAAATGGAGTGGTTTTTACTATACTCTTATATCTGATTTCCCTGTCCTTCCTCATTTCCAGTTTCTCCTTTTGGAGTAAGAGATATATTAATTCTCCAGTCTTAGACTTTTTATTTTTATTTTTTTCTTTCTATTTGACTTTTGTATTAAAGTCATTTTTCAAAGATAAATTTAGTTAGCCACTCAAATTTAGAAGAGGAAATACAGTAAGAATAGAACGTTTATGTGGGGGTGGAGGTAAAGTTGAAGATACAGAGACAGAGAAAGGGAGACAGAAATTTGCCAAGGAAAATTCTGGCTAGGAGTTTAAGATGAACAAAAGAGAATTATCACTTCATATTTTATGATTTCCCCAGAATCAGGAGGGGAAAAAAGGACCTGGATCTTCCTTGGTGTCAGTTTCAACAGCTTTGCTTGGTTAGAGGCTATAACTAGTATGAGAAGTGATGCCATGGTTACTTCCTCTTTCCATTGTTTGTTTTTTTAACCAATGGCTTCAAAGGAAAAGCAGGCCACACCCAAGGGTCCAACCTCAAGAAGTTGACCAGAGAAAAGTCCTACTCATGAGGAATGATTAGGAAAGAGCAGCACTATCCACAAAAGGATGAGGGACAGGAGGTTTTCTCACTTGCCTACTGTCCACCCACATACCACATTGTTATTTATGATTCTATATTATAATATATAATAATAATATATATATATATATATATGATTATAGAATAGATCTAGAAGTGATTATGAAGGCCATCTTATTCAATTATGGATGAGGAAACCAAGGCTCTGAAAGGATAAGTGATTTGTCCAGAGTCACACAGGTGGAGAGTGGCCAAGCTTAGATATGAGTTTAGTTTCTCTGATTAAATTCAGTATCTGTTCTATTGTACCACATTGCCATTTCCATGCTTTGCTAGAAGTGAAAATAATTATCATCTGGTAATCAATTCTCTGTTAAGTAGCCTCTTTAAAATGGGATAAACTGATGTTCAAATGACACCCATACAATCTATCTCCAGGTGCATATATGAAGATCTCAGTGGCACCCATCAAAGTCTGTGCCCTATTGGAGTAGCCTTTGAGAACTTAGGCTAACCCCCAAGAGATGTCAACATCAGACTTCAGGAAGTTGGGGTATAATAAAAAATAAAAAAGATAATCCTGCTTAGAAAAATAATAGCTCCTTATACTCCATTTTCACATGAGAATAGTTTTAAGTTTCACATTCAATAGGTAACAGGGTTCAGCGGATTTAGAGGTAACATTAGAGGACTTCATTTTCAGTCCCAGTTCTGCCATTTACTACCTGTGTGACTTTGAAGAAAAAAAAAACACTTGATTTCTTTGATCCTCAATTTCCTTATCTATTAAAATAGGGAGTTGGACTAGATAACCTCCAAGATTCTTTCTACTATACCCCTGAATCTATAACAATTTAATTTAAGGAATATTCTCTAAATAGTAAGGTTAAATATTTCAGTGGATTTCTGAATAAAACTGAAACAGTAAACTCTGAGAAGATTTTTAAATACAGAATAGGTTTTCTTCTTTGTGGAATAGTTATTGTTAATTTCATTTTTGTCCTACTTAAGCAGGGAATGGATTGAATGACCTCTCAAGGTCTGCCATTCTATTTCAGTTACAAAAATTTATGTCTATATATTTTATGGCATAAATCTTGTACTGTTTCATGACAACCTTATGCTTCCTTCTCAACTCATATTCCATGCTATGTGTTTGACACATTTGTGTTGTTCATATTCTAAATTTCAGGAAATTTATGAAAATTTGTGAAATGTATGAACTCTACTGTATATCCCACTACTACCACCATATTCTTATTTGGTACTACTAATTCACCTGGAAAATCTAGCAGTGTGGTTAGTTAATTAAACTAGGAGGATGAAATTTTGGAATCAGAAAATTACACTGAACCTAAGAAGTATAAGGGATCTCAGAGATCATCTAATCCAACTGTATTTGAATCATGAATCCCTTCCACCATGTGCCTTCTAATTTAATTTAAGATTTTCAGTGACAGGGAATGAATTCACTAATTCTTGAAGCATCCCATTCCATTTTGGGACAACTCCCTTATATATGTTTCATATACAAAATACAAATCTGTTTAGAAAAAAATATAATAAATTTTTTTTAAAAAGTTAGTAGAGGGTGAGTTTTGTTTTCCAAATAATTAGATTTTGATGCTCACAAAGACGATATAGATAATACGATATGATATGATATCTTATTTGTACATAGATGTTTGTATGTCTTCCCTATAAAGACTTTAAGATCCTTGAGAGAAAGGACTGTCTTTTTGTTTTGTTTTGTTTCTCCTTTTTTGTATCCTTAGAACTTAGCACAGTGCCCAGCACATAGTGGACATTTAATAAATGCTTGCTGACTTGACTTATCTTTCTCAGTCTGGATGCTGGATCTTAATCCTTGTCATGCTTTCTAAAAGTGGGTGTCCCCCAAGACTCTGTCTTGGGCCCCTTTCTTTTATCATTCTAGTCTATCTCACTTATCCTATCCCTTTGATTCACCTGTTATCTCTATACAGATGATTCTCAGATCTCTATAGACATTCTGAATCTCTGCTAAGCTATAGTGGTGAAACTCCAGCAGTCTCTTGAACACCTCAAATTGATATTTCACAGGCATCTCAAACTCAACATGTCCAAAACACAAATCTTTACTTTCCCCCCCCCTTCTGAACTTCCATATTACATCAATGTCACTATCATCCTCCCAGTCATCCCTGTCTGCAATCTTGGTATCATCTTTGATCCTTCACTCCTGCATTTCATGTATCCAATCCATTGCTTAATCTTGTCATTTGTACCTTTATACTACTTGTGTAGCCACAACCCAAGTTCAGGCCCTCATCACATTTTCCTGAAACTGTTGCAAGAGCCTTCTAATTCTTCTCGCTACCTCAAGTCTCTTCTCACTCCAACTATCCTCCATGCAGCTGTCAGAATGATTATTCTTAAGCATATGTTTGACCATATCACTCTACTCCTCAATGAGGTCCAGTCTAAAGTCTAAAGTCCTCTGATTGTCATTTTCATTGCCTGGATTCTTCTTACATTTCCAAACTTTTCCTTAAATCTCTGTGATTCAGCTACACTGACCTACTGGCAATTCCTCAAACATGACCCTCCATTTCTCATCTCTGATCCTTTGAACTGGTTTCCTTCATGCCAAGAATGCCCTGTTCCATCACTTTACCTTCTCTATAAAATCCCAGCTTCTGCAGGAGGCCATTTCTCATCCCCTCAGTTGATAATTATCTTCATCTACTCTCTACATATCTTCTACATACCTAGTTATTTATCTGTTTTCTCTCCCATTAGAATGTATGCTGGGATACCTAGTATATTCATTCCTAGAGAAAGTAACTGAATTTTCTGCCTTTCTTTGCAACCCCAGTACTTAGTCCAGATTTGAAACCAAGTCTTCTTACTCCAAAAATGTTTCTTTGTCTATTTTGCCATGGGAGTTGATTGAGCCCAATATACAGCACAAAAAAGGTTCCATGATTCAGACTAACATTGGTTATATCCTATTGCCACACAGAGTGAGAAACTTCAGATCAGAATCTTTCTGAAAAAGAGACCTTGAGGAGTGGAAAAAAGGAAAATCTGAAGTTAGAGAATAGCTACCACTGGCACATACTGTACTCTTTAAGACTTCAACATCAAGGTCAACTCTGCCCAATTGTCTTTGCTAAGCCCTGTCTTGTGTTTCAGTGTATGTCTCCACTACCTTCATGCCAGTCATTCTGTACACTCATATAGTTCCACAAACTGTGTACATCTCTCTCTATCTTATCAACATTTACCTAAATCTGTGTTTCATCCCCCATTTGCGACTCACCTTCTTCGCTGCCTTACATCTCAGCTAATGGGCTATGCTAATATTAGTGCCCTAGGTGTCAATTTCTCCAGTACAAGCAGTATTGGAAAGGTTGGGGACTCACATTTACTGCAGCATAAAAAGGAAGAGTTCAGTGCAGCAGACTGATCATCCAAAATGTGTGTTTGCCTGGATTCATGTCCATGTCTGTGTTTGCCTGATCCTTTGCTGATCTTGACTTCAACACATGAACTATGGGTCAAGTCAACCCATGGTTTTCCCTCTGTCCTTCTTTTCAGTCTGCTTCTCAGTTGCCTGTCATGAAAGTAATGATGGCTAACTGAGCTGGTGAAAAGAAAAACATTTCCTTATCCCTGGTGATTATCTTGTTGGCAGAATTGAGTCTCCATGTCAGGCTTGTACTTGAAAATCCAAAATGAATTTTCTCCTTTTATCTCTAATTGAAACCACATAGCATAGATTACAGGTACACATGAGTCTCTTTTCAAAGTTCGCACTCACTTCTTTGTGAAAACTAATGGCCCATGCCATCTAGAGTTCTGTGTGACTGTATCTGATGCCAGATGTTTCACAGGAAGGCACACAGGCCCCATAATGAACCTAACCATGAAAAACTAAACCACAGGGAGAAATGGCTTCCCCACCCCAGGTGGGGATCTATCAAATGCCTGGAGGCATAAGGATCATTAGAGCCCAAGCAATTTCATCCCAGCAAGGCAGCTGCAGATAGTTTTGTTGTATATGTGTATGTGTTGGGTTGGTTTTTTTTTTTGCTTCACACAGCAATAGCTGGCTTATTTTGTGCCCTTTGCAACTATTACCAGAAACTATGCTTTTTGAAAGACTTTCTCTGAATTCACCACGTGAATGGATGTTATTAATTATGCTAAATGAAGTATTAACCTAGAAATCAGCTTGCTCTGTATCTGAAAGTGGACAAATATCATTAAAGATAATGATCAGGGACACAAATCTCTTCTCTCAAGGCAGGACTACCTTAGAAAGAAAGTTGTTCTGCCCCAATTTCCATCTTTTTGGAGATCTCTCTGAAGTAGCTCCAGGATAATTTGATTAAGCTCATCAAACTTTCCTAAAGGAATGTGGAAGATGGAAATATAAGTGAGGAGACACTCTAGACCTCAGTGATGCAAGTGGGAGTCCCAAGGAAGTAAATAGGATAGGCTTGCCTTGAGACAACTAAAAGCGGGAAAACATTCCTTTAGAAAGGAAACTTTCCTAAAGACAACTGTACAGACCCTTTGTTAATGAGGAAAGTGAAAAAATAGCATACTTCAGTCTGAATTCAATCAATATCATTTTTTTTTCCTCTGGAGGCAGATAGGATGCTTCATCATTATTCCTTTGGGATTGTCTTAGATCATTGTATTGCTGAGAACTGCTAAGTCATTCATGATTCTTCATCAAACTATAATCCTATTAACATGTACAATGTTCTCCTGGTTCTGTTCACTTCACTATGCATTAGTTCATGTAAATCTTTCCATTTTTTCTGAAATTTGCCTGCTTATTATTTCTTATAGCACAGTAATATTCCATTATATTCTTACACCACAGCTCATTTAGCCATTCCCCAACTGATGCACATCACTTTGATTTCAATTCTTAGCCACCACAAAAAGATCTGCTATAAGTATTTTCATACAAATAGATCCTTTTCCCTTTTATTTTTAGATGTGTCTGAGATTTAAACAGAGTAGTAGTATTGCTGGATCAAAGGGTATGCACAGTTTTAAAGCCCTTTGGGCATAGTTCAAAATTGTGTTCCAGAATGGTTGGATCAGTTCACAATTCTACCAACACTGCATTAGTGTCCCAGTTTTCTCACATCTCCTCCAACATACAACATTTTTTATATTGGCCACTCTGAATTTGCACTTTTCTGTTCAACAGTGATTTAGAAAAATTTTTCTTATGAATATAGATACCTCAGATTTCTTTGTCTGAAAGCTGCCTGTTAATATCCTTTGACCATTTATCAATTGGGGAATGACTTGTATTTTTACAAATTTGAATCAGTTCTCTATATATTTGAGAAATGAGGCCTTTAATCAGAGATTCTTGTTGCAAATTTTCCCAGTTTTCTGCTTTCCATATAATTTTGGTTGCATTGGTTTTGTTTATGCAAAATATTTTCATTGTATATAATCAAAATTATCAGTTTTACATTTTTAATGCTTTCCATATCTTCTTTGGTCCTAGATTCTTCCCTTATCCATAAATCTGACATAAACTATTTCATATTCTCTTAATTTGCTTATGTTATCACCCTTTATGTGTAAATCATGTACACATTTGGCATACAGTGTGATATGTTCTTCTGTATCTAGTTTCTGCCATACCATTTTTCAGTTTTCCCAGCAAATTTGCTAAATAATTAGTATTTTTTCCAAAAGCTTGGATCTCTGGATTTATCATACACTGAATTACTATGGTCATTTACTATAATGTAATTTGCATTCAATTTAATCCACTGATCCACCACTGTATTTCCTAGCCAGTACCAGATTGCTTTAATAATTACTGCTTTGTAATGGAGTTTGAGATCTGGTATGGCTAGACCATATTTAATACATATTTAAGTATGTTGTAATCCTAACTCCTTTACTTTCCATTATATCACATTCCAAGCCTTCCAGTATGTTTAATGTGGAAAGTTGCCAAATCCTATATAATTTTGATTGTAGCTCCATGATATTTGAAATGTTCCTTTTTGCTGCTTGCAACACTTTCTCCTTGATCTGTAAGCTCTGGAATTTGGCTATGATGTTTCTGGGAGTTTTCTTTTTAGGATCTCTTTCAAGTGGTGATCAATAGATTCTTTCCATTTCTATTTTGCCCTCTGGTTCTAATACATCAGGGTAGTTTTCTTTGAGAAATTCTTGAAAGATAATGTCTGAGCATTTTTTTACCATGGTTTTCAGGTAGTCCAATAATTTGTATATTATCTCTCCTGGATCTATTTTTTAGGTAAGCAATTTTTTCCAATGAGAAATTTCACATTTTCTTCTTTTTTTAATGTTTTTATTTTGTTTTATCATATCTTGATGTCTCAAGGAGTCATTAGTCTCCACTTGTTCAATTCTGGTTTTTAAGGAATTATTTTCTTCAATGAGCTTTTACACTTCCTTTTCCATTTGGCCAATTCTATTTTTAGGGAGTTATTTTCCTCAGTAAATTTTTTTTGTATCTTTTCCCATTCTATTGACTCTTTTCTCATGATTCTCTTGTATTACTCTCATTTATTTTCCCAGTTTTCTTCTACTTCTCTAATTTGCTTTTTAAAATACCTTTTAAGCTATTCCAGAAAAACTTTTAGGGCCTGAGATCAAATTACATTTTTCTTTGAGACTTCACATTTAGCCATTTCGACACTATTGTCCTCTTCTAAATTTATGCTTTGATTCTTCCTATTACCATAATAACTTTCTATAGTCAAGACCTTTTTTGTTTATTTGCTCATTTTTTTCCTGCTTTTTTTTTCACTTAGTGTTTTTATGTCAAAGTTAGGCTATATTTCTTCACTGTCTCAAGTTTTTTTGTGCTGGGGCTCTGGGTCTTACTGCTGGCTTTCACTGGACTTCAGGGCTTAGTTGCTTGCTTTCTCTGGAAGGTAGGCTTCCCTACTGGCTTTTACTGGGGGAGGTAGGGCCTTCCTTTAGGCCTCCCCTCTATGGGGTTTAGCTACTGGCCTCCAGGGGTGGGGCATTGCTGCTGGGTTGCTATGGCAACAGAGTCTTCCTGGTGGTTGGCCCTGGATGAGGGATCTTGTTGCTGGTAGGTCCTGGGGGTGGGGGTTCTTACTGTTGGCCAGACCTAGGATGTTGCTTCACAGCTAGTCAGCAATGGGGTTAAGGCCTAGCCGATGCTGGAGTCACTGGGGTGGGCCCTTGCTGCACTGCACAGACTATTCACTTGCCTATGTTAAACCTAGAAAAGTAAAAGCTAACAGGCTAGCCAATAACTCTTTTCAAGCACATGAAGGCCATTAAGAGGGAAATGCTGATGAATTGTACTTTATTTCTGCTAAGAGCAGAAGAGACAATGAGATTAAATTATCCCAAGGACTCTGACAGGATAGAAGAAGGAATATCTTGAACACTGTGGTGATGGAATACTAGGATGAGACACTGTAGAATCTCTGTTCCAGTATCTTCAGGAAGATAACAGAATATGCTGGTTCTACCTCAGTTCCATCACCTACAAATTGGACTAAATTATCTTAAATTCCTTTTTACCTCTATGATTCTATACCTCTATAATTTACTAGTTTGTACATTTATATGCCTAAGGACAGGAGACTCAAACAGGTGGTTTCTTAGCATCTCTCTAGCTCTGAGATTCTATAAACCAAATGCCTATTCTTTGCATATATGTTGATCTTCTTTCTGGTAAAGCCTTTATGCACATCTTTTTTCTTTGCCTAAAAAGGCCTTTCCCTCTTTTTTTGACAACACATGTTTCTATGCTTCTTCTCCTGATTCCAAACCTTCTATGGAGGTTTTCCTGATCAAAATAATAAAACTGTAGTCACTGGATCTGGATTTCAGAAGGCTGAGTCTCTAATTCTTTGGCTTTATTAATCACATGTTTTGAAGGCTTGGGGTTTCATCTCTCATTTGCTTTATCTGTTCAATGAGTTTAGCAATACTTGTCAATCTTACCAGAATTCTGTCTATGCATCATATTTACTGGTTTGAACAAAAAAAGTGCAAGATGTGCACTATCTTTAGGACTTGGGAAAAATCCATAAAATGTGCTTGCTGTTAGACTAATCCTATTGAGTCAAAGAATTGAAAAGGTGGGATGAAAATGTAGTCTTATTTGGGGACATTCAATCTCTGCCCAGAAAACAGAACTGCATTTTCAAATAGATCTTTCCAACCTTCATTTTTGCTATATTTTCTTGCTTGCTAAGCAAATGCAAAAAAACCTAGGTGACTCACATGGCAGGGCAGTCACTAAATAAGCATGGAATAAGGCCTCAGGAGGAATATAGAATAGAAATATTTCTTGTGGGTAACACTAGAAAATGCTGCTTATATCTTTCTATGCTTCAGACAGCATTATGCCAAAAACTTGAAAGAGTAGCTTGCTTATTAATGCTACCAATGCAATACGTCTTCTTGCTCATCCATTTTTTTCTTTTATTTTGGAAACACTTTGGGAATCTTCCCAGATTGTTAAATATCTGTCCTTCCAACTAACACTTCAGAGACTGTAAAAATAGGAGGGGTGAGAGAACAAGTAAATTTGTCAACAATGGGTGGACCTCTCCTTCTTTGTAAAATCAAATGTTTTCCTCTTCTCCCTTTCAAAGAGCAGAGGAGAAAAATAAAATAATAAAAAAAGATCTCTGCCTGTTATTTGGCTTAAGCAAATACACAGATCAAACACCTGTCTTGTCTCCTGCCAGAGAAGCAGAGCTTTGTGTTTGTTGCCCTGGATCCATCTGTACAATGAGCAGTATGTCAGTAGCTTGACTGAGAAGGGGATCCATTGCTGAAAGAGAGATTAGTCTGGAGCATAGTTAAAGTACTACTTTTTTTTTTAATTCCACTCACTGCTTTCATTTTAACTCTTCTCCAGATGTTTCTCTCCATCACACAATCAGGGAGGTGGTGGATGTAGATGAGATCAAATTAGAAGACAAGAGGGAAAAATACTAAAGAACTTAAAGGCAATTTTCACAAGGCACCCAACACAGAGATTCCATATTTTCTCTAGCTCTATTTGTGCAGCATGAGAAGGAGGACATATTTGAGGTATGGGTGCCAATATCAGTGTCCTAATGCTTACGTCACTTATATCATGGGGGTGGTGTAAAAAGGCAGCAAAAACATCCCATTCTTTTTCCTTCGAGTGGATACAGAAATTTTTGTCTAAAAAAGGTAACCACTTCCCTCTTCCCTCATTTTGTGTGTGTGAGGGTAGCATTAAAATGACAAAGCTAAATGGTTCTTCTAATCATAGAATCATAGGATTGGAAAGATGAATGAATGAATGAATGAATGAATGAATGAATGAATGAACAAATATATATTAAGTGCTTGTTATGTACAACATTTTGTAGTAAGCACTGGGCATACAAATAGAAAACCAAGACAGGAGCTCACAATTTAAAGAGGGAGATGACATGCACATGTCATTTTAGCTACTAGTCAAATGGAAAAAACACCTCAGTTTTTATGATGCAGTCAATAAGCATGCATTAAACACCTACTATGTGCCAGGCATTGTAGTAGAGGTAGAAAGACAAACAATAGTTCATGCTCTCAAGGATATTATGACAAAGCAGTTATTAATGCATCTTTTTGCCATTTTTATTATAAAACTCTCTTGGTTTCTTATGTTGATACAATGGGCAAGTGCTAAACATATTGGGTGACAAGGACATTTTTTCCCTAGTTTTCCATAGCAGTGGCTACTGAAGAGCTGAGAGCTACAACACTTGCAGAGGAAGTTTCTGGGTCACATCTCCTTAAAGGTGGCTTTCCTAGACTGTGGCTTAAGGGGCAGGTTAAAAGCAAGACTAGTAGAGCGAGCAAAGGAAGGGGTCTGAAAGGAGGGGGTGGTCAAAGTGATTGGACCTTACTGGAATATGCTGCTGCTTGTTTTTCCTAAGTGAACCATGATGCTTACATTAGGCCCTCTTATGAGCAGCTGATCAGCAAATGGTGGAAGTCATGATGGAAGAAATGGCAGAGCCTTTCTCCACAAGAGTTGTTCTCTATGGTAATGACCACAAGGTCCAGAGTGGAAGTAGAATTACTAGTCTTGCTTTCTACTCTCCTATTGCAATATTTTAGAGTTTTGTAAGCTATTTTATAGAGTATAGACTTGGCAGTTTACTAGAGGGTGAGTATGAAAGGGATGGATGGGATTTAGGGATTATCTAGTCTAATTACCTAGCTTCAAAAGGAAGAAGATTAAAGTAGTCATACCAATAGATGGGAGAAAGACCTTCCAACTTTTCCATCAACAAAAACAAATCAGGACAGTTTTATATATCTACAAGGTACAGTGGAAAGAGTGCTGAATGTTAGATCATAACATTTGGGTTTGAAAGCCAGCTCCACTAGTTACTACATGTGTGACTTTTGTCAAGTCATTTAATTGCTATCATTCTTCATTTTCTTCATCTCAAAATGAAGGGGTTGGACTAAATTAACTTAAAGGTCCCTTCTCTCTCTAAACTTATATTTCTATATCATACCTTACATATTCTTCAACTCAGAGAGCTTAAAGTATATTTGGGTGGAGTGGAAGCATCATACAAAGAAAAGTGTACATTCAATCAATGTACACTTAAATACCTAAATGAAGGGATTGGGACCAAATTGTAAACTTTTAAAAGGCTTCAGGGAGTGAGCTATTATTTTGGCCTGGAGTGGTTGGAGAGGCTTCATTGAAGAAATTAGATGCATATGCCTATGTTCGAACTGCCAATCAATGAATAAGAATTCACTTAAACGATTAGTTTTCAGAGCAGAGGTGTAAACAGAAGGAAAGTAGATAAATTTACCAATTGTCTTTCCTTGACACCAACTGCTAACTGGCATTAGTCTTTATCCATGATAGTGAACAGAGAAAATGTAAGCAGGTAAAATTTCTAATTGTGAAGAAATTAGGACCTGTCTTCTTATTCAAGTGTAGCCACTACTTGGAGAATCACCCTAGGTGAGAAGCAGCCATCTTAGAGGATCAAAACGTGTGTTTATGTTGAGCATTTGAAATGTATGGAAAGAACCAGCAAAGAAAGGTTACTGCATAAATAGGCAACAATTTCCCCCAAAGCCTCCTGAATAAAATTCTTCACCCTCTAAAAAACACAGGATAGTATAAAAGGAGATCAGTACTTACTGACAGAATGCCTAACATAAATATTTTTCAGACAAGAGTCTGATGATACATTTCATTTCAACATGTCATATTGATTTTGAAAGGCAGAAAGGATTCAAAGCACTGTGACAGGGCATTCAAGTGGTTCACCAACCTTGTTCATTGTATTTTGGCAGGCTGTCCCATTTTCTGATGATAAGCTGATATCACTAAATTCCAAGTTAAGTTCTCTTTCCTTGGCAATAGATGCAGAGTACTTAACTATTCACTACTTCGCAACAGATGTGGAAGGGAGATGAGAGTCTACCTCCCTCCTAAATAAAATATTAACTCTATTCATTTCAATAGTGCAGTGTAGTGAAAAAGAACACTGATTCAGAATTAGTAGAAATAATCCCACTTCTGCCATTTAGTAACTGTTTAGTAAAAGCTAGTTCATTTAACTTCCCTGAGTCTCAGTTTCCTTGTCTGCAAATACTCTAATAGATTTGGTCTTATCATGCACCAAAGGCAACAAGTAACATCATTTCATGAGACTTTTGATTAACTTGTATTGCTGTATTTCTGTATTCATGTAGAAAATGTGGATAAAAACATTTGTACTACCTATCTTATAGAGCTATTCTGAAGAAGGCACCTTATAATCTTAAAATGCTATAATGACGTGAATTGCTTCTATTTATTTGTTGCCCACCCATTGCCCAACAATGAATTTCAAATTCCTACAAAGAAATCAGACATAGGCATTATTAAGTACCTACTATGTGCTAGCCAGTATACTAGGTGTTGGGGATAGGGAACAAAACAAATTTTTTTTTCTTTCTACTGTATCATTATTTCAGAACTATCCCCTGTTTTATTTCATGAGTTGGCTGAGTTTACTGCTGATTTTTCTTCTTAGGTAAGACATTATGTGACCTAACATTCTAAGGCTTTATCCCATGCATATCTATTGATGTATGTCACCATTACTATTTGATGGCGCAATGGCCAACTTCTATATCTATTCATGTCCCTCCTATTATGAAGACCTTAGTAAATATCTAAAAGAGCACAATTTTTTTTTCTAAATTCTTGCACTCCTTGTCATGTCATTCCTATCTGATTACAAGTTTCTCGAATTACTGAGCCATACTTTTTTCTCTTTTGCAAACTCCATACAACTTGCCAAACTAACAATCTCAAAGGGATAATATATTCACCAAAGCTATAGTGCTGCAAGCTGAATTAAGAAGACAGAAATACTTTAAAAGATATTTTTTTTAAATGGAAGAGCATCAATAAATGAATCACTCTAGCCTAGGTGCAGCCAACTACTCCAGTATCTCTGTAACAGTTACTCAGTTCAAACCACAATCATCCCCTGCACAAAAGGTGGAAACACCGATTCTGCCCAGCCACTCAAGGAAAAAGGAGTCTGGAAGGTGAAGAGTGGAAGTCATGGTAGCGCAGAAACAAGAAGAGACTCCGGGGATTCCATACCCAATAGAAAGAGAAATACAATCTCTTTCCATGAAGGCTTGTATGGTTACAGAATTTGCTAGAATTTCATATTCAGTAAAGTGAGGAGGCTCTTAATACCAAGATGCTGGGGTTAGCATGAGGGAAAAGGTGCATTCCATAACAGTGGGAGGGAAATATAGGCAAAGAGAAAAGCTAGAGACAATCAAGCAGGAATATAAGCAAAAGACAAAAAGTTCAAAAGAGAAAGTTGGGTAATAAACCTAGCTCCTTGGCTGATAAAGCAACTATAAAATTAGAAAAGGCAGAAGAAATAATGAGTATTTTAAAGAGTCACAACATATTAATAAGTATTATAATTTAAATAAAAATGAACCAAATTGCCAATGAAACAGTATTCTCTGCATTCTCTAGAGATATTCAATAAAAGAAAGTTCCAGAGTGATTCAAAATAAAAATACAATTTTCCAAAGATGATATTTAAATGGAAATTAGGTTGGAAACCAGAGCTCTCAAAGAGAAATTACAAAGATAAAAAACAGAGTATACAAAATAGAATAAATGATCAAAAATTCTCCAGAGCAAGATAGCAAAATAGAAAAGTACCCCAGTCAGGAGAGGGAAGGCAAGACACAGAGTAGAAGTGGAGATGTACTCCCGCTCATCCTCAAAGTAAGCAGAGGATTATTTTAGTTTCTCAATAAATGTGACAAGCTATGAGGAAGTAGGCTAGAGTAGAAGGAGGCAGTCAGAGAATAATCCCTTATACGGTAACTACTGTGTGCCAAGAACTGCTAAGCACTTTACAAATATCATCTTATTTGATGCTCACGACCTTGTAAGGTAAGTGCTATTATGATCCCCATCATAAGAATAGTGGAGCAAAGGGGCTAAAAAAGGTAAGAACATGCAAAAACTGTAGTCCATTGATTATCTCACTGCACCTAAAAGCTACCTTTGTTGCTGAAGAAGTCACCTTCTTGATGACTGACTGACTGAATCAATCGTTCCGCACTCAGAATATATAAATAAGCCTGAGTTGCATACATAAAATGAAGAGCTAGTACAGAACCAGGGAGAGCTGTAGAAGGTCTGGCAGCACAGAGGAAAGACATAGGGACACCAAGAATTGAGCTGGAAAGAATTAGTATCAAGGGGGTAAAGACAAAAAGAGAAAGAGAAAATAGGACTGAGGTGAGGAAGAGAAGAGAGAGGGCAAGAATTCAAGGAAGGCTTTCAGCCCTACAGGCATCTTAGAGGAAAAGATAGACTGACACTACCAAATATACCTACCCATAATTTTCCTAATATTGAACCAACTCCTATTCTTGCTATAGATTTAGCTAGGCCATAGTGTTAGATCTTCTGACAATAACAAGAAGAACAACTACTGGTTGTATGTTATAAAGTTTGTAAACCGTTTTTACAAATATTTTCCTATTCTATCCTGACAACAGCCCAGGGAGGTAGGTGTTTTCAGTTAGTAAGTTGTCTGAGAGCAGATTTCAACTCAGTTCTCCAGAAATCCGGGTCCAGCATTCTGTTCAATGTGCTAACTAGCTGCCTCATGTTACAGTAACTGTTTTGCTAAAACAGTAACTTTGCATGGATATTTATTAGGCATAGGGGTTTATGGTTTTCTTTCTGTTTTGCCTCTACATAGTTTAGTTATCAAGACCATATTTGGAAAAATCATATTATAGAAACAATATAGTAAACTTCCTTATTTTCCTATTTTTGCAATGAGTTTATTTAGTACTGAAAGTAATTGTCTTTTGAATTATTAGATCCTGGTCCCAGTTCTTTCTCCTTTCCCTACCTTGGAAGTGCATTAATTGCTTGTGCAATTTCTTTTTATGAGTTTAGTTTGTTTAAATTACCTCTTTGTTGTTCTAAAAATTTTATATTTTTGTAAATACTCCTCTATTTCACTTAAATTGTTAGTGTTTGAGGAGGCATATATTTGGGCAAAACATTCTTTATCTCTTCTTCTTTCATTATAAATTTTCCATTTTCATTTTTGTTATTGATAATTTTAGTTTTTACTTCATGTTTTTTTTTAACCAAATTTGTTAATGGTTTATATAATTTGTTGGTTTGAAATACCTCCTGAATTTATTTATTAATTCTTTTTTCATCCAATTTTGTAAACCTTTTCTTTGATATTCAAGCAGTTCTATTTGGTGTTTAAGGGATTTTTTTTTAATAAGTTGCTGTCATTTTTTTTAAACTAGACGCCCAATTTATTGATCTGTTCTTTCTTTTGTTAATGGAAGTATATAGACATAAATATTTTTCTGAAAAACTACTTTGGTGTTCACCAAAATTGTTGATATTTTATATTATAGTTACTATAATCTTTATTGAAATCATCTGTTCTTCTATAATTTGTTCTTTAACTCAATGATTCTTTAATATTAAATTATTTATTGTCCCATTGTTAATTTTTCATTCATTGGCCCTTTACTGTATATAATGTTATTCCATTATGGTTGTAAAGTATATGTCTAAGATTTCTGTCCTTCTGCATTTGTGAGGATTTTTTTATCTTGATACATGTCATTTTTTGTAAAGGTTCCATGCAGAATTGGAATACATGTATATCATATTTTATATATTCACATTCAGTAATTTTCAGAGATGCCATATCTAACTTTACTAAAATTCTTTTTTTTTCTAAAATTCTAACTTCTTTCTTGATTGTTTTTGTTAGACTTGTGTAGATATTAATGAAATGTACTGGTCATCCCTAAATATTATACTTTTACTATCTAGTTCTATCTGAAACTAATTTAACTTTTCCTTTAAATAGGAACTGCGCAACTCACTGTGTACCTTCTAAGTAATGATACTAATTTGCTATGTATAATACTTCTCAGCATGATGTAGTTTCCCTGCTAAACTCTTTTAATCATATATATGAATATACAGATAAATATATATATATATATATATATAACATCATTATATCATTTCATATTAATATATATCTCACATATAGATATAGATATTAAATCAAGTAAAACTCTCCCTGGTTCTGTACTAGCTCTTCATTTTATATACACAACTCAGGCTTATTTATATACTCTAAATGCTGAATGATTGATTCAGTCAGTCATCAAGAAGTCTTATTCAACAAAGGTAACATGTATATGTGTGTGTGTGTATGTATGCATATGTATATATGTGTCTATGTGTATGAATGTGTATATATGTATGCATATGTGTGTGTATATGTGTGTGTGTTATACATACATATATACATACACATAAATATATATGAAAGAGTTTGGCTTTTCTGAGATGATTGATATTGCCACTTTTTAAATTTTCATTTTTAATTTATGAAATAAAACAAGCATTTTCATAACATAGTACAATAAAAAGTTGATTGTGCATGACACTGAAAATCTACTATGCACCACTTTCTATTCCTTTCAAATATACAGCAAAAAATGTAAATTTCTTTTTTTCCCTTTCTTCTCCTCCCCCCCACCCCAGCCTAGATATGGCTACCATTAGATACAAATGAGTATATATGTAAAATTATTATATACAAACTTTTATTTATCAGTTCTTTTTACTACATCACCTTTCCCAAGCTAATACTCATCCACTCAATATTTCTCTGTTAAAAATCATAATTCTACTAAATTTTATTTCATATTTTACAATAAAAATAAGACAAAATTTAACTACGCACATGTGATTTAATCACCTTGAACTTAAATATTCCTTGCAAAGGGAATTTTTTGTTTCTAACTTTTGTTGTGGTCAGATTTAATATCACCACAACTATTTAAAAGTTCTTTTAAATTCTTGTAGCTGCTAGAGCTTTTTTGAATGAACTTTATATTTTGATACTGTTTGAAGAACCACAATAATTTCTAAAAAAGGAAATAAATACTAGAGATTTCTGAAGAGGGATTATAAATCCATTTGGGATTTTGCTGCTGTTTTGTTTTTGTTTTTCTGTTTTTAGGCAATTGGGGTTAAATGACTTACCCAGGGTCACCCAGCTAGTAAGCATTAAGTGTTTGGTCTGAGGCCAGATTTGAACTCAGGTCCTCCTGACTTCAGGGCCAGTGCCCTGTCCACTGTGCCACCTAGCTGCCCCAATATTTTTCATATACCAGGTGCTATATTCCTCAAGGCTCTCAAAGGCGTCTTAGTCTAAGGGGCTGAAAACTTGCAGTGAGGTCCAATTAGTCTGATCAAGGGCAAAGTCTGGTTTCCTGATCAGGCCTGTGGCTGAAACCACAAAACTACTCAAAGGTCAGAGCAACACAACTACAGGCCTATACCTAGTTTCAGTAACTTCTGTGGTTATAATCCTTGATCTGGTTACTTGCCAATGGGCTAGATCTTCAATTTTGTGCTAGGAAAATGAACCATTTTGGTTTCTCTTTAGTTCACTCTTTGGTCTGCTGCTCTTTCTTGATGTTTGTCGAAGCAGCTACAAAATAGAACTTCGCTGTACTGCTTTCTCTTGTTCTACCTTCATTGCCACTAACTTCCATGAGAGTTTTGAAAGACAATAATGACTACATCTCAGAGCCTGTTAAATATGGAGCTAAAAATAGATTCTATAGATCTGAATAAACAGAGAAGTTATATTTGAAAGACAGAAATCTTTTAAATGGGGATATTGTATATCCAATACTTCTCCTCATGATGCAGTGCTTTTACAAAAATAGATCATACATTAACACAAAGAAATAATTAAGTGTAAAAATGCAGAAATATCAAACATATTCTTTATTGACAAAATATAATAAATTAGTAATTAGTACATGGAACACCAGTAAAAGATACAATCTAAGTGGATGCTTTATAATGACTGTCTGATTAATGAGTCAGTTAAAGAATAAATCACAAATCAATTAACATCTTTGTGAAAAAGAATGACAATTAGATAATAAGCCACAATATTTTGATCCAAAGTATTCCTCTGAAGTATAAATAATTGAATCACAAAGATAAGGAAGAGTCACTTTTCACTACTATGTCTCAGCAAAGAACTCTTAATCGAAGTAGGAAAAGAAGAGATCACAAAACATAAAGTAGACAGTTTTAATCTGGTAAAATTGAAAAGCATTTATCCTAACACAATCAGCAAAGCTAAATAAAATGGAAACTCAATTGGTGAAAAATCTTTGAATTAAATATCTCATAATCTATCCCACATGTGTTTATGTAGACATAATATATGATTTATCTATGACAGATTGAGACAGATACAGATAGTTTCCTTAATCAATTAATTGATAGATAACACAATCAGTTATAAGAGATATGAGCAATCATTTCTCAGAATAAGAATTGCAAATTATTAACAACCACATAAGAAAGCATTCCAAATCCCAAATGGAAAATAAATTCAAACTAAAAGAACTATTTGGTTTCCCTATACAACCAAAACATTAGCAATTATGACAAAAAGAAGTAAATAATTCAAGTTGGAGGAACTATGAAAAGACAGGTACATAAGTACTTTTTTTAGTGGAGCTGTGAATTGGTCTGAGAATTCTGGAAGACAATTTGAAAGTATATTTTGCAGATACAATGACCAAAATGGCCATATTGTATGATCCATAGATCTCACTGATGGATACACACACACCCCTACACACAAGGATATAAACATCAGAGAGAAAGGTTCTGTAAATACTGAAATATGTCTGTGTATACTTTTGTGGTAACAAGGAATTTGTTGAGGGGGATGAAGATACAATGATTGTGGAATGGCATAAGTTAATATATCATATAAGTATAATGGAATATTATCATGAGAGTGATTGATATGAGGAATTCATAGAAACATCAGAAAATGTAAGAACTGATGCGAAATGAGAAAAGTAGAATGTATATTAAATATATAATATAATTTAAACAGCAACAAAATGAAGAACTCTAGGTGATTGAGGCAACTATCCATTGTCTCAGAAATAGGAAGCAGAAATGCCCTTCTTTTCTTTTTGGAGAAGTAAAAGATTATTGTCACTATCAAATACAGGCAATGTGTTTGTTGGCTATGTTTAATATTTCCCTTATTACAAGAGAAAGTTCTCTTGGAAGGACAAAGTTATTTTTGGAAATGATTGTGATGTGATAAAAACAAATTTTTTTAATAAAAGAAGGCACTGCTAAATTACCTTTTGTATCACATTCTCTGCATTATTCTCCCAGTTCCTACTCCCATTGGCAAATTAGATCCCTAAAGGATAGCTAATATAACTCTCCTTTGTGTTCTGAGGGTAAATCTTTAGGGAATATGGGTATCTTTCTAGTGCTATGGCTCACAAGCCCCCATTGGTATGATTCATCCTCCCACCTCCAATGAATATCATTTAATATAAATTAGCCAGCCAACTATAACTAGCTTTTAGAATAAGGTCTTTACTAAGGCAAAAAAGTAAGAAAAATGGGTACATCCCAAAGCACATTTTCCTATAAATATATGCAGAATCCAAAGAAAAAGTAGACTCAGGCACAGAAAACAAGAGAAGTGATAAGGGTAACAGTGGTAACTTATAGTTCTGAAAGTCCTTGTGCTCAAAGTCCTGTTCTCCACTTGATGAGGTCCTCATGAAGTTCCCCTTGGGTGTAATATAGCTTTCTGCTGGATTTCTTGTGGAATACTAACATTGCCTTTCCTTGATGAGTGTAATTTGTTCTCAGTTTCTTTTTTTCTTTTTTTAATATAAATGTATTTATTTTTATTTTTCAACATTCACTTCCACAAGTTTTTGAGTTCCAAATTTTCACCCCATCTCACCCTTCTCTCCACCCCAAGATGGCATACATTCTGAATATCCCTTACCCTAGTCTGTCCTCTCTTCTATCTCTCCTCCCTTCTCTTATCCCCTTCCCCTTCTATTTTCCTGTAGGGCAGGATAAACTTCTATACCCCATCTCCTGTATTTCTTATTTCTCAGTAGCATGTGAAAACATTATTTTTAAACATATGCTTTTAAAACTTTAGGTTCCAAATTTTCTCTCTTCCTCCCTCCCCATCCACCCTCATTGAAAAGGCAAACAACTCAATATAGTTTATATATGCGCAGTTATGCAAAACACTTCCCTAGTAGACATGTTGTGAAAAACTAACTCTATTTCCCTTAATCCTATCCTGCCCTCCCATTTATTCTATTCTTTCTTTTGAACCTATCCCTCCTCAGAAGTATTTCCTTCTGACTACAACCTTTCCCAATCTGCCCTCCTCTCTGTCATCCCCCTGATCTCTTGTCCCATTCTCCCCCTATTTTCCTATATGGTAAGACAGATTTCCATACCCAATTAAATGTGTATGTTATTCCCTCCTTAAGCCAAATCCTATGAGAATAAGATTCATTCATTCCCTCTCACCTTCCCCTGCTTCCCCTCCACTATAAGAGACTTTTCTTTTCTGTTTTTTTTGTGAGATAATTTACCCCATTCTACCTCTCCCTTTCTTCTTCTCTGAGTATCATCCTCTCTCATCCCTTAATTTTATTCTCCAGATATGACCCCTTAATCTTCAACTCACCCTGTATACTCTATCTATCTATCTATACATACATACAATTTTTTTCCTTCAACTACCCTAATACTGACAAAGGTCTCATGAGTTATAAATATCATCTTTCCATGCAGGAATGTAAACAGTTCAATCTTAATAAGTCTCTTATGATTTCTCTTTCCTGTTTACCTCTTCATGTTCCACTGGAGTCCTGTATTTGAAAGTCAAATTTTCTGTTTAGCTCTGGTCTTTTCATCAGGAATGCTTGAAAGTCCTCTGTTTCACTGAATGACCATTTTTTCCCCTGAAGGCTTATACTCAGTTTTGCTGGGTAGGTGATTCTTGGTTGTAATCCTATCTCCTTTGCCCTTTGGAATATTATATTCCATGTCCTGTGGTCCTTTAATGTAGAAGCTGCTAAATCTTGTGTTATCCTGATTGTGTTTCCACAGTACTTGAACTGTTTCCTTCTGGCAGCTTGTAATATTTTCTCCTTGACCTGGGAACTCTGGAATTTGGCTATAATATTCCTAGGAGTTTTCCTTTGGGGATCTCTTTCAGGAGGAGATCTGTGGATTCTTTCAATTTCTATTTTGCCCTCTGGTTCTAATATATCAGGGCAGTTTTCCTTGATAATTTCTTGAAAGATGATTCATGGCTTTCAGTAGTCCAATAATTTTTAAATTCTCTCTCTCCTGGATCTATTTTCCAGGTCAGTTGTTTTTCCAATGAGATATTTCACATTGTTTTCTAATTTTTCATTCTTTTGGATTTGTTTTACAGTGTCTTGATTTCTCATAAAGTCACTATCTTCCAATTGCTCTATTCTAATTTTTAAGGAAGTATTTTCTTCAGTAAGCTTTTGGACTTCCTTTTCCATTTGGCCAATTTTTCTTTTTAGGGCATTTTTCTCCTCATTGGCTTTTTGGACCTCTTTTGCCATTTGGGTTAGGCTATTTTTTAAGGTGTTATTTTCTTCAGTATTTTTTGGGGTCTCCTTTAGCAAGCTGTTGACTTGTTTTTCATGATTTTCTTGCGTCACTCTCAGTTTTTCCTCTACTTCCCTTACTTGCTTCTCAAGATCCCTTTTGAGCTCTTCCAAGGCCTGAGGCTGATTCATTTTCTTGGAGGCTTTGGATGTAGGAGCTTTGACTTTGTTGTCTTCTTCTGGTTGTATTTGATCTTCTTTTTCACCAAAGTAAGATAATATAGTCTGACTTTTTGTGCTGCTTGCTCATGATCCAGCCAATTACTTGAGTTTTAAACTCTTTGTTAAGGTAAGAGTCTGCTTCCAATGTGGAGAGCGTACTGTCCCAATCTTCAGGGGTGTATATAGCTGTTTTCAGAGATACTTGTAGGGACCTGTAAATTTTCAGTTCTTCCAAGGTGGTATGATAAGGGGTGAGGTGTTTACTCCTTTCCTGGCCTGTGACCACAAATACTCCTTTCTGTCCTGTAACTGTGAGGAGGAGCTTCTCTTCACAGCCACTACAAGCTCCTCCATGCCAGCGCTCCTCCTCACCCCAGCACCACTGCCCAGAACTGTGACGCAGATCCAAGCACAAGGAAAGCAAGAGATTCCTGCCTCAGCACTGGCAAAGAGATCCCTGCAGTCCCTCTCTGATCAGCCACTGGATTCCCCCTCAGTCTGTGGGCTGGAAGCTTGGGAAGCAGCTGCCCTGCCCCCAAGGGCCAAGCTCTTGGGAAATGGAGCTGAAACCCCACCTCCCTCTCTCAGCACTGACAGAAACAGACTTTTCCCACTGACCTTCTAAGTTGTCTTTGGCATTCACAGATTTAGGATCCTGGAAACCTCCACAGCTGCCCGCTATTCAGTCCTCTGAGGCCTGTTCCAGGTTTGCTGTGGCCTGCATGCTCACGCAGGCATGATACACCTTTCTGATCAATCATCCAGGTTGTCTTGGGCTGGAAATTTGTTTCACTCTGTCTTTTTGTCGGTTCTGCTGCTTCAGAATTTGTTTAGGCCCATTTTTTATGAGTATTTGGAGGGGTTTGGGGGACAGCTCAAGCAAGTCACTGCTTTCACTCCACCATCTTGGCTCTGCCTCTCTGTTCTCAGTTTCTCATGCAGATACTGCCATCAGCTATTTTGTGGATGCTGGTTGGATACTGAAAAGAAGTCTAAAACTGCTACTCCTTCAAAATTTATAGGATCCTTCTCTTGTCAAAATGGAGAAGGGGAAAGAGACAGACACTCCCCACAACTACCTGTACAAGGAATTCCCTTTCAGGTGTTTGGCTGGAACTACTTTCTCCTTTAAGCTGCCAGACACTTGAATAATTCTTGTTTCTGAAGCATCTTGTTCTTTTATGAAAGACCTACTGGGTATGACATGGTATAAAATTGTTTGTTGACCAATTGCTTGATTGACTCAATACAAATGTTCTTACCTGACAAAAGTATCAGAAGCAAAGTATCTTGTCAATTAATTTAAGTAGAGTGCGGTAATTGACTCAGTTGGACCCCACCGTTATACTTGAAAGAAGAAAATTAATTACAATTCATAGGTTATTTATGAAAACATCAAAAGATAACAGGAGAAATACTATTCTTTCAATAGATAATGCCCCTTTTCTTCCCACACCCTTCCTGCCATTTCCTATATAGCAGTATTTTAAATTTTTTTCTTTGTTTCTTCAATCACACTAGACTTGTTTATCCATAATGCTAGACTTCTTGTTGCTCAGTCATTTCAGTCATATCCATCTCACTGGGGGTTTTCTTGGCAAAGACACTGTAGTGGTTTGGTATTTCCTTCTCAGCTCATTTTACAGATGAAGAAACTGAGGCAAACAGTTAAGTGACTTGCCCAGGCTCACACAGCTAGTATATCTCTGAAGTCAGATTTGAACTCTGGAAGTTGAGTCTTCTAGGCTTCAGGCCTGGCACCGTATTCACTGTGCCACCTAGTTGCCCAATGTTTGACTTGAACTCAAGTCTATAACTTTAATTTGTTTGAAATATTTTATCAGAAAAAAACAATCCTCATATTAATTTGAATAACTTAGTAACACTCTAAAAATGTGAAAATTATATTTTGCATCAATGTTGCAGTTAACTGCTAAAATTCCCAGATGTTCTCCACTCCACATTTCCATAACCATTAGAAATGGATCATAAATGTCAAAGGGTTGTCAGCACAAAAACGTCTAGAACAGGAAGTGGAGAAATAATGTAATAGAGAAGCCATGAAAGTATCAATGCATAGTCTAATGCCTGGTAACTTTCAACCTTGGTCTTAAACTTTAAAGGGATAGGAACTAACACTCTCTCTCTCTCTCTCTCTCTCTCTCTCTCTCTCTCTCTCTCTCTCTCTCTCTCTCTCTCCCTTTCTCTCTTTCTTGCTTCACACACACATACACACCGACATACATATATGTGTGTGTATGTATATGTATACATATAGTTGTGTGTGTGTCTATATATATAGTTGTGTGTATATACATATATATGTTGTATGTAAGTATGTATGAATGTATCATCAAAACCTAAGCATTGCACCTGAAACAGGCATTTTGATGATAGATAAAACATGAAATTACTTAAAAATAGAATCAATTACCAGCATTCATAGAGCACTTTATTCAGTCTCATTTATTCTTCATGGTAATGCTGTGAGATAAGTGCTATGATCTTATTATTACCAATTTTATAGATAAAGAAACTAAGTCTAGGAAGTTCCTGAGGCAGTAATAACCTATCCATGTTGAGTGCTAACTTTCAAAGGGCCATTGCAATTATTATTACATTGATCCTGATTAAATCATAGAAGAAACATAGATAGCATTTCCTGAAGATAAGGAGCCCTAGGTGCTGGCCCTGATGACTCTACATGACCTTAGGCCAGACAATTTTAGATGGGCATTTGGGTTTCTACTGCTATCCTTATGAACAAGATGGAGAAACATGGGCTAAATTAAAGCACAAGTTAGGTTGACTGAGAGCCACTTGAACAGCCAGTCCTATAAAGTGGGTATTATGTTTCAGTGTTGTCTTGGAGGGAGGTCTCCAGTGGAGTGCTTCAGGAATCTGAACTGAGCCATGTGCTCTTTATATATATCTATTATTCTAATAGCTTTATTGCATTTACCTGGGGTAAATTTTTACTTAATTAGCTATTCATATTGTTCACATATCTTCACACTTCAATATAATGTAATATGTAAGCTTTTTGAGGGTAAGAACTATGTCAAAACCATGTCATTTTTGTCTTTATATCTGTAGTGCCTGGCACATTTCCTTACACTTATTCCATAAGTGTAAGGAACCCCTGGGAAGAGCAGAAAATGTTCTGAAATTCATGGTTTTAGAGATTTGCTTGGAATGTTGAGAAGATAAACTGACTTTCCTAGAGTCACATCATCAATATATGTCAGAAATAGGATTTTGACTCAATTCTTCCTAAGTCCAAGGCTGTGTCTATCAACTTCAGTATATTGCCTCTCATAATGAGGACTTAATAAATGCTTGTTGGATACACGAAATAGCTAACCTGTTGAGTGCTAAGAAAAGGATACAAAGGGGGCAGCTAGGTGGTGCAATAGATAGAGCACTGGCCCTGAAGTCAGGAGAACCTGAATTCAAATCCAGCCTCAGACCAAACACTTGATACTAGCTGTATGACTCTGGGCATGTCACTTAACCTCAATTGCCTAAAAAGGAAAAAAAAAGTTAAAAAAAAAAGAAAAGGATACAAAGAAACCTGAACATGTTAGAATATTAGGCCAAATGTAATTAGCTGAAAGTTAACAGAGATAAATTTATTTCTTACATTTGGCATAAAATCAAACTTCCTAAGTATAATATGAGGAGACTGTAGCTAAATAATTTATCTAAAAAGTATCTCAGGATCTGAGTGGACCACAAGCTCAATATGACTGAATAGAGTGAGATTCAGAGTGATACAGGAAAAAAAAAAAGGCCAGTATGATCTTAGGTTACTTCAGATAAATGTCCTGCTGCACATGACACAGGCCAGCTCACTTTTCAAAACGGTATTCATTTTAGGGCTTAAAATTTTAGGAAAGACGTTCATAAAGTAGAGGATGTTCATAGGAGAATGAGCAAGGGTGGTAAAGGAATCTGAGATCATACTATAGAAAAATCATATAAAGCCTGGAGAAGAGAAGACTTAGTGAGAACATGAAGCCTACCTTCAAATATTTGAAAGTTTTTTTGGCAATGATACTGGAGTGTCTTGCCATTTCCTTCTCCAGTTCATTTTGTAGGTGAGGAACTGAAGCAAACAGGGGTAAGTGACTTGCCCTGGGTTACACAGGTACTAAATGTCTGAGGCCAGATTTGAACGCAGGAAAATGAATCTTCCTCACTCCAGGCCTGTTGCTCTATCCGCTGCACCACCTGGCTGACAAGAGGGATTCAACTTGTTTTAATTCTCCCCAAAAGAAAAAAGAATCAGTGGTAGAAATCATTGATGAGAAGATTTCAGCCTAATATAAGAGACAAATGGGGAAGGAAGTTCCTACTAATTAGAGATATACAAAAATGTAATAGGCTGACTCAAAAAAAAAAATGAACACTCCCTTCCTTATCACTACTACCACTGACAAATGAGATCAGGAATTAAGAGGCATATTGTAGAGAGCATTCATGTAGTGGTTCAGGAGCTAGATGGTCTCTGATATATTCTAATTCTCAAATCCTAGGATTCTATTATTTAAATTGTCCAGACCTTCATTTCCTCTTGCATCAAATTAGAGCATTGGGCTACATGCCCTCTAATGTCCCTTGCATTTCTAAAACATAATTCAGAGTAGAAATTAACCAAGAATTTGGACTTACAGGCTGAATACTTTAAAATCAACTTCAAGCATAGAATCCCCTTATAGCAGTCCTATTGTTGATTAAAAATAAATCAAAAGAGAAAAATGTCATGAGATTTTTAATAATGAGATAATGCTTAAAAAAGAAGAAAATCACTTAGTTTTGAATTAAAAAACAGATGAAAACTGTAAAATGTCAGCTTAAAACAAAATTAAACACATTGCAGGCATTAGTGCCATCAGAGATCTGTAAAAGCTAAATGACAGGGATCAGAGACCCAATCTGGTCAAAATTCATCTGGTAATGTTTGGATGCTTGATTGGAATGTGATTTTTTTAAGGGCTAAACAGACTAGAATAGCAGTACTCTAACCCTACTAATGTACAGATGAAAGACTGAATATAGTTGCTGCTTCTTTATCTAGAAAGCTCCAAATATTAATGGCATTTATAGAAATGGTCTGATTTGATAGAGTGTGCAATAATGAGAGATAAGCTAAATTAAATGAAATAGTTACTTTTATGGTAGAAATAACTATAAATTTGCTATTTTTCACATCTCTTTTCCTATCAGTCTTTTGCTGTTGTTTTTTTTTTGTCTAAAAACTGTCTAAAATTGATACAATAGCATTTATGCCTACTAGATAGTAAAACTTGGGAAAGAGAGGGAAAGGGAAGGATGGAACAGAAAAGCAAATAAGTCCTGTGTGGTTCTCTGTATGTATAAAGCATGCTTTGCTAGATTTTTTCTTTAATCAGAGTCTAATAACAAATCATCTTACAATGAAACTTGATCATTCCTTATCTGATTTCCAATGGAACAAAATTGTGTGTGGTTTCTAATGGAAATATTAGGTGGGCTTTTCAGGGCAAAGAAGATTGCATAAACGGAGAACTATTATGACAGAATCGTCAGCAAGTTACCACCATACTGTATCTTTTCTGTTTCTCTGTTTAAACTGTACAGAGGTCCCTGGAGGGCACAGGCACAAACCAGTGCATTTGTCCGCTGTGCCTTCAGCTCTCTGGAGGCATTGCATTAGTAAGACAAATAGCTAATTTTCTGCAGCCAAATGTTGCACATTTCATGATTAAATATGAGCCTCCCCAGACCGGGCTTCATTTGTTTCCCCTGCAGTGAAATATGTGTGGATTTATATTTTTCATTACTACATAAATACAAGCATTTACAAAATGAGAGGAATTATCAAAGCTAAATCTCCCTTTCCAGGACTACGGATGGTGCTCTCTTGTTGTTTCTTCTCCCATTAAAGCACTAGCCATCATAAAATAATTGGAGGAGGGGAGAATCTATTTAATTACATTGTTTAAAAAGTGAAATAAATAAAATTTTCCTCATTCTCCAACGAATTTTGTTGGAATGCAGCCCTTGGTCTCTGGAAATTAAGGGCTCCTGTGAGGAGTTGCCACTTCAGCTGGTCCCACTTACTGGAATTAATAGCTCACTGCTGAGTACGGATGGATTTGGTACATTATTGTCATTATACAGTTTCCATTGCTTTAGTCTACATCATTAATGAGGATAAGCTTAAGCACTCTTAAGTAATATGTACTCAGGAAGGACAGTCTCATAAAAATCAGCTTCACACACAAAAACCACAGAAACACACACACACACACACACACACACACACACACACACACACACACTGAAAACCTCAAATCAAGTTGACTGGTCCAGTTGTGTTCCATGAATAATCCACACTTTGTCAGTAAGGGGAAGACTGCTCTTGAAGCAACCACTTAGACCAAAGAAAGAAATAAATGTAGCTTACTTTTCATCCTTAGAATCTAGAGCTAGAATGGTCCTTAGAACAGCTAGGTGTCATAGTGGATAGAACACAAGGTCTGGATTCAGGAAGATATGAGTTCAAAATCTGGTCTTAGACACTTACTGGCTGTGTGACCTCAGGAAAGTCACTTAACCATTTTTGCCTCAGTTTGCTCACCTGTAAAATGAGCTGGACGAGGGAACGGCAAGCCAGTCCAGTGTCTTTGCCAAGAGAACCCCAAATAGGGTCACAAAATGTTGACACAACTAAAAACAATAACCCTTAGGGAATGTCAAGTACAATACCCTCCCCATTTTGCAGAGAAGGAGACTGAGAGCCAGAGAGTTAAATGCAACTTTATATTTACTATCTAACTTTTTGTTTCAGCTTATTGAAAGACTGTTTTGGATTAAGTACTTTTAGTCAGTAAGTAACCAAGCAAAGGTTTGTGCTCGGGTCTTCTGACTCCAATATTATTTCTTCTGTACAACACTTTCAAACTTCATTCAACTGTATATTAGTTTAGAAAAACTAGAACTTTAAGTGACTGAATTTTCAAAACAAATAAGTGTAGCAGATGACCTTGGCATTACAGGCACTTACTTAGCATGCCAACTTTATCCCCCAACTTTTCACAAGGTTTTATATTCCCACATGAATCCATCTTCCTACACAGGCCTGCTCCTCCCTTTCATATTCAATCTGTCTCTATCAATGTCCACAAGATATTCATCAGATTAATCCTGATTAATCCCAATGTCTTCTTGTGGGTCTCTCTGAAACAGTGGACTGGCTCAGGCCCTGTTCCTTCCAAGGCCCCTTTCTATAACAAGTGTGCTTTTAGTCAGCATCCGTGTTAGTAGAAGGGAGAAGAGAGAACAGAATTATGTTTAATTAAAATCCTGTCTGAGACTTGCTTCTGCACAAAGTTAAAGTGTGAGTGAGAAGAAGGGGCTCCCACATCAGACTGGGCAGTCTGTCTAAGGCACTAAGAGCTGCAACTGGCAAGTAGATTTTACAGAGCAGTGGGGAAAAATGAGAAGAGAGGAGCTATTCAAAGGATTTATTTTCCAGGTCTTTCTCTTTCTCAATCAGCCTAGAAACCTGCATGATACATGACCTGATAAGCAGAAAGAGGAAAAGGCCAAATACAGGTTATTGGTTCACAAAATGAGGAATCACACTCTTCCCTTTTATTTTACAGAATTGAATAGGCCCTGCTCAGTTAGCAAGCAGAGGTGCTGGATGTGAAGGTTCTGTGCCCTAAAAATAAAAGTAGTAACTTCAGTCAAAAAATAAGAAAAGAAAAGAGAGGAGAAACCTTACAATTTTCTCTTTTTTTCATTATTGCCTCCAAGAAGTAGCCATAGATATACAGCAGTTCTCTAACCCAATATACTCAACCCAAAAGAGTCTTTCAATAGGCTGAAATAAAAGGTCAGATAGTAAATGTAAGGTTGCTTTCTGTTAAGTCATTACTGAACTAATACAGTATTGGGCTATTAAGCACCTTGGCCTTTAAATTTATTTACCCCCCAGATAAGGTAATTACTGGATCTTATAGGATAAGAAACACTGCTGGCTTGGCATCTAAATTAAATTCACACTGTATTTAACTCAGACAGCAATACTGAAAGGAAATGGAGGTACAAGGGATGGTCTGGCATTTCAGAAGCCTCACTTCATTTTCCTAGTCCTATCAGAGAAGGGCGAATTTCAGCTGAGATATGTGAGTTCCTGCTCTTTAAATATTTGACTGTCTCTGCCATCAGTGCCAGAAAACAATTATTTTCCATAAAATGCAGAATCAATTTTTGTCAGTTTTTGCTCCCAACATTTGAGGGATATAAACCTATAGAGTTATTTTCTTTTAAATTTAATTTTTGAAAGTCCTTCCCCAAATCAGTATAGGGTCACAAATTTAGAACTAGAAGTGAAGCACCATTTCTGATTTTAGAGTTAATGAAGACAAGGCCCAGAGAAGTCAAATGACCTGCCCAAGGTCACACAAGGTAATAAGTAGCAGAGTCGAGGTTTGAACCTAGATTTTCTGACACTAGACTGAGCTTGAAGCTTCAGAAGTAGAAAGGTGAGATCTGATAAACATTAAGAAGAAAGCAGAGAAAAGGACAAACACCATGCTATTTCACTCTTCTCCCATTCTGTAGTAAGAACAAATTTTCTTAAGTGTATAGGACTTGGAAGTTTTTAAAGCTGAGTTTTTAATGTCTTAGGGGTGTTGCACATATTCCTCTCCTTGGAAGACTATTCCACTATTTGTATTTCCTCTTACTCATAGTCATACCACCCCCTTGTAGCACAATAAATTAATTTCTCTACTTCTCTAGCATTCATACCCTTAAGACATTTGCAGAAAATAATAAGGTCTCTCCCTTGAGTTATTGCTTAGCTGAGCTATACATATTTAATTCTTTTCATGTTTCTTAAAAAAATAAAAAGCTATCTTCCATACCATCTTAATTGTCATTTTTTTTCCTATTTTCTCCTCTGGAAGTTGAAAGTTAAAGAGCTTTCTGAATACTCTCAATAAATAATCCTCTCTTGTTAGTGGTCCATTCATGGCATAAAACATTGCCTGCATCCTAACTTTCCTGATAATGATCCATTTCTTAATCATGAAGGAATGTGGGTCCTTTGTTATTCTGAATAATAACCTAAATCGGTTGGACAGAGACTAGAGGCATTGCCTATGATCTTTAATCTATTTCCATTGTTCACATACTTCTCTCACACTTCAATGGAATTGTGATAGCAACATGGGGGTACTCCTTTCAACAGCATATATGATCCTGTAGATCTGTTGATAATGCACAGCTATCAATGGAAGATGTAGACTATACAATGATTTATTTCTTTCCTACTCCTTTTTAATATTTTCAAGAAGTTTTAAACACTTACTATATGCCAAGCACTGTGTTAGCAACTAGCAATACAACAATACAAAAGAAATGCCTTTTAGGAGCTCACCTGTTGTTGCTTTTTTGTTTGTTTGTTTGTTTGTTTTGGCTAGGCAATGGGGTTAAGTGACTTGCCCAGGGTCACACAGCTAGTAAGTGTTATATGTCTGAGGCCACATTTGAACTCAGGTCCTCCTGAATCCAGGACCAGTGCTCTATCCCCTGTGCCACCTAGCTGCTCCAAGCTTACCTACTCTCAGGGGTAAACATATGAAAAGGAAAGCAAGGATTTTGGACTCCGAGTACCTGGCAAGTCATACAACCTCTCTGATTCTCAGTTAGTTCCTCATCAATTAAAAGAAGGGGTTGGAATGGATGACCTCCTCTAGCTCTAAAAAAAAAACCCAAAAAAAAAACCCCACCGCTCTAAGATATTTATGTACTCACACTTCAATGTCTGTTCTGGTATGTCAAGACAAAACACACATAAAGTAATTTCCAAGGGGGAAGGCATTAACTACTGGGGGCTGGGCAGGATAAGGACAGGCCTCAATTAGGGAGCAGCATTTGAGCTGGGCATTTTGAAAAGATCTAAGTATTGTATGAGGAAAGGGCTTAATAGGCATTCATTCTAGATAACAGGGAAAGCCTGAATAGAAACACAAAGATTAGAAATGTAATATAGTGAATAGGGGAAAACAAGTGGGCCATTTTGGATAGATTTTAGCATGAATGAAGGATTACATGTAAGCCTGGAAAGGCAGGCTGACATTGTAAAAGGCTTTAAATACTAAAGGTGGTAGTTTATATTTTATCATAGAGGCAAGAAAGAGCTACTGGAGCAGGGAAAATGAAATCATCAGACTTGCACTTGAGGGACGTCAATTTATCAGTTCTGTGGAAGATAGATGGGAGAGGGAAGAGTTTAAAGGTAGAGAGACCATTCAAATTATTGCACTAGGCAAGGTGAGGAGTGATGAGGGCTTGCCTTAGGGTGGTGGTCATGTAAATGATGAGAAATAGCTTATAATACAGATGAGTTGTGTTGCTGTGAGGCATGCTATATTTTTATGTGAGCTTGGAATGAACCAAAATGTATATGGATATAAAAAGTGCCATTTTATTTAGTATATTGTTAATGTAAGTATGTATAAACTCATACATATTGATAAATCTAATCTAATTTGTGCACATATACATATGTATATATGGGAATATATTCATGATTGTGTGTGCATATACCAAATAACTAGTATATCAACATATACTAAATATATTACTTGTTCATCTGTACTGTCTGCCCAGATAAATAAATGGACATATGTATATGTGTATATGTATGTATATATTTGTGTGTGTCTATATAGACACACATATATATTATTCATGTGTTTGCTATGTCCAGCACTCATCTCTCTGGTTCTTTTGTTTTATTAATTATTTAGATAGATAGGTATCTGGGAGGCATTTCAAATGAACAACTAGTAGATAGATATATGTACACATACATAGACACACATATACATATATACATATACACATACATATATAAGATGGGTTATACACATGATATATGTGACAACTCAATTTCATAATTATTTTAAAACTGCAACAATTACATTTAATTTTGTAGGATTCACTTTCTAATTCTAGGAAAAGTAAAATAACAAAAAAGTACAATTCATGATGAATGAATACCTAATCAATGTGAAAGAAAATACAAAGGGAGTAGCTGAAACTAGTACAGAAGACAGGACAATAGAGAGAGTTGATGCACCAGAAATATAGAAACACAAAGTAAAAAGGCTATTTCCAGAGGGAAAACCGCTGTTTTTATACTATATTCATCATTAGTTTCTACCAGCATTATCAATGGAGAATAAAGACCTCTGTGCATGATTTGTACAACTCATTAGCTTTGGATAGAATGAAACCTAATATGACAAAACATGTTAAAAATGTATACACTGAATATGTTGGCAAGAAAGGGGATTTTTCCAGAGAAAATTAGGTGCTTTTTATAAGCATCTAAAGTGACTTACATCAAAAGGCTTTCTTGCGTTATAAAATGTTGCCTAAAGGATTTCAAGTATAAAGAAACTCATTTGATAGGAGAAATAATAGTGCTACCTGCTGCTCAGCATATAGGATCATAGATCAAGAGCTGGAAGGGACTTCAGGGAGGACCCTCAATTCCCTCATTTTACACATGAGGAATTCAAAGGTTAAGAGAAGTGGAATGACTTGCTCAAGGTTCTACAAATAGTAGGCTTTAGAGACAAAATCTGAATCCAGATCCTTTGATTCCAAAGTCAGTGCTCTTTTCATTTTTCCATAGTTATCAGAACAGCACTCGATGTAAGGTACCTTAAACTTGTTTGATTTGGCTTGCTGATAATATAGGGATCAGTCAGGGTAGTGGGGGGAAAGACAATTGTCCATAAGTTTGAAGACTTTTAGGTCAATTGATTAAAAAGGAGAAAAAACTAACAGGTTGTTTTGTTTTAAAAGTAGATGAAGCAACAGATATAAAAATAGAAATCTAATTATATATGTGTGATTATGTATATTGAAGCTGATGTTGAAGAAAATTTGATATTTCAAAACCATATTGATATCAATGCAAAGCATCAAGTGAAAATTTCAAATTAAGTAATGAACTTCTATTGAAAATGTTACTACAATGTGGTAGAAATACATTGTACTCTATATTGTTGGAGCTGAATTGTTATCAGGATGAAATACAAGCCTATAAACATTAGTTTAAAATGTAACATATTTTGCAATTTGTATATATCACATGCTTCAGAGACAATCATTTGTATTTAGAAATACAAATGATGAGCTCAGGTACTTTTTTATCTGGTTACAGGCATAATAAGCCCTATAAAAATAGCATATTAAAAGGCCCATAGTTATAAAAAATTGAATTATGGATAACACATTTTAAAAACAATATTGTTATATATTTCCCTATTTAAAAAAAATTTACACTGCAAATAAAATAAAATAATGATACATTTAATGTTTGACTCATAAAGAAGTACTACTTGTTTTATTTTAAAGATCTAGATATTTCTAAATACAATTCAATAAGAAACTCATTTGGCATGGATACATTTCACTTGGTCTTACAGCATTCGAAAAGTTGATTAACAGTAAATTAGTCCTATGAAAGGAAGCTGAAATAAGCATTTGAACTTGAACATCTTATGTTTTGACTATGAATAAAGGTTCTTTGACTTATCAAAGAAAGCAATGCAAATTCTAAAATCATTTGTAGATAACATTATTGTGAAGTATGGTTTTCTACCATTGCTGTTCTATAAACAAAATGCCATTTCAATTAGTAGCTGAAAAATAAACAAGATTATCATCAATGGCACCATTTTCTTTTACCAAAACATGAGCCTACACTACTAGTGCTGCTGCTGCTGCTGCTGCTGCTACTTCTCCTCCTCCTCTTCTTCCTTCATTTTCTCATTATTATTATTATTACTGATTTTATTCTATAATTAAGATATAAACATTGAAAAGGACTGTACCAATAAACATATATATTTGTGTCATATTATGTCATTTTAAAGAATTTAATATTTAATTTTTTAAAATAAATTCTTATTTTTATTTAAATAAATTAAAAATTAAGGAAATTATTTAAGAAAATTATTTTGGGGGAAAGAATATGTGTGACTTTTTAGTAAAATAAAAGAGAAAATCACTGTGGCATTATCTTCAATTTACACTATGTATTTTGTATGCACAGTTATTTGCATGCTGTCTCCGTTATTAGAACATAAGATCCTTGAAGGCAGTATTTCTAGCCCTTAGCACAGCATGCGGCATAAACTAAGCAAGCATTTATTTAGCACTTTTTAACTATGTAAAGTTTGGAAACCATCAGTGTTCAGGGATTATCAGAAGAGTTCCTTAAGCAACTTTATTAGTTTTCAATGCTGTGAAATATTTAGGGCTACTGATTGAATTTCATTCTAGAACAAGATTCATAGCCTCTCTTATATCATGGATCTCTTTGAGAGTCTGATGAAGTATATGGATCCCCTTTCTGAAATTTCAATTAAAGGTTAGCAAGAAATAAATGTATGACTTTTTTTTTCCCATCCAAATTCACAGAACTCCAGAAATCTATAGAATCCCTGTTCAAGAAGATAGACATACAGATGGGGACCTTTTTTGAGAGGAAAAAAAGATTTAATTCTCACTTAAACTATAACATTTCCTAAGATTTGGAATTAGTTCTTGGTCCCTCTCCAATGGATTTCGTGAATGAGGCAGTAGTAGAGGACAAATTTTGTTGATAGGGTTTTCTCCCAAGATCAGTTGGTTGGCTCAGACTTTCAAGAGGACAAAATTTTGTCTAAGGAGTTATCCCTTTGTATTGACCTACAAATGAATCTCCATTGTTGTTCAGGTTTTTTTTGTTTTGTTTTGCTTTTCTCCTTTTTTTTTACTAAGAAATCCTGAATAATATAGCAGGTGTGTGTTCCCTATTGGGTGGAGATGGGATGGTGGATTTTGTCTTCAGTATTTTTGCTTTGAGGGCTCGGATATCTTCTTTCAAAAAATTTATTTCACTTTTTATCATTTTGGACAACATCAATGTAAATTAAAATAATAATAAAATAAATTTTAAAGTTATATTATGTTATTATAAAGACTAAGCTATCCGGAAATGCACAGTAATCCTTTTGTCTGAGATGCTGGGGGCAAGGGAGGTGCTATTAGTGTGGAACATTTTATGCGATGTCAAAGGCATTTGCTATTTTCTTTGGTTTTGCCTGTCTTTTTTTTTCTTCATTCTAAGAGAAGGTACACAAGGTAAAGTAAGTTGAGAGAAAAATAACTGAAAATGATGATGGTGTAAAAACAAAAGGTATCAATAAAAATTTAAAAATAAATGTAATAATAATTGGTCCAAAGAAGCTTTTTTTCCTTCAATACCTCTCCAATGTCCATGATGATATATTACCACAGAATCTACTGCCCAGAAATCTTCCACAGTATCATTATGAATTCAAAAAATATTGGGGGTGAAAGGGCTCTTACAGGAGCTCTAAGTCAGTCCCTATGTTTATTCTTATAAAATGAGTGATTTACTTCATTGAGAATCTCATACCTAGTAATCTCGTATTGAGAATTTCTTTTTCAATTTCCTTGTGTAATGTCGTGTTGAAAAATACATAACTAATTGGTAGGCCTGTGAGAATATAGTGAATTATATATGATGCTATTGCAAGGGTTATGGGCTTTCATTCATGCTGGTATATAGCCCAGTACTTTCAGTAAAAATATTGAGAAAATCTAAATAGCCTCAAGAAAGGGAAGGCACAGTGTTTATTATTCAAACTTCTGTGAAGTAAGCTAAGTATTTTCATTGATGGGGCAGGAGGAATATTCCTTCCCTCCCCCTCTTCTCAACCTGGTCAATATAATGATCTAGGAGTTTCAGCTGGCTTACTTGTCTCCTGTGGTCTTCACCTGTAAGTAGCAGTCTACCCACATGCATCATTGGATTGAATGGACAAGACAATAAAGTACAAGTATACAAATTTCTATGTAAGAATTAGAGATGATAGTAGAGATTGTGAAGCCAAAAAACCAAAGTATAAGCATAAAAAGACATGATTAGATAGGAATTCCCACTTTTTTAATAAACCCAGGCTGTCTCTGGGTCTTCAATAAATACCAGTTTTCATTTATTTTAAAACTGATTCAAATTTTCCCTTTTGTTTTGCTTTCTTGACATTAAGTTTCATATTTTAATAGAATTGGCCTTTTTTGTCTTTCTATTCAAAAAACTAACAGGAAGTAACCATAGCAACCAAATAATAATTGGTACCTTTTGAATATCTTTAAATTTTTTTTTGAATAATTTTGGTGGTTACTATAGCCAAAATATGTATTTTGCACACACAAAAAAGTTTTATTGTGATGGTAAGCAACTGAGAAAAATTATAGGTAATTTCCACTTTTTAGCCCTGTTTCTATGGTGATATAAGCAACTGCCATTACCTCAGCCTTTGTTACCATGGTTATTTCAGGTAATTCCATGTTATTAATGCCTGTAAACCTAAAGCGATTTTTTTTTGGTTATTGCTATTGAATAAAATTGTAGTTAGAATCAAAAGGGGGAGAGAAATAGCCCTTCTTATTAAAATAAAGTTACACATTTGGTGCACCATGGTGAGAAGAGTGAAGGGAAGAGAAAATGTTTTCACTACTCCATCTGTATTTAAAATTGTCTTTCTTTCTGTTGTGCAGGATCACACCAACCAACCCATCTTATATGCCTGCAGATTAGCAGCAGAAGGAAGTGTTTTGCCAGGCAGGGAGAAACAGAAGCAGCTGGAACCAAAGTTTTTAAAAGCCTATCTATCTCCATTGAATTTAGAGTTAGAAAGGTCAATAGAAGATTTAATGATAGTTTTCAATTATCAGAATACAGAGAATATTGGCCAGAAATTCTGCTTTGCCATTGATGAAGGTATAAGATGAAATTATCTTAATGTACAGTTAAGGATATTAGATTACCTATATAGCATATTTCCCCCGAAGTATTGGTTATGAGTCATTATAACAGATCAATGAGAGAGATAATAAAATTTCCTTCTCTTAGAATTTCTTATAAAAGAATACTGTTTTATTTGATAGAGATGGCTTAACATCTTGAGGACAATGCCTTCTTATAGGCTTCATTACTGCATACATAATATAAAACAATCATAGAATCTTGGAACTGGAAGAGACATCAAATAAAATTGAATTCAAACTGTCTCTGACCAGGAATGCCCTCTGCAACATACCTGACCAATGGCTATCCATTCTTGGTTTAAGGACTTCCTGTGAGGGAGAATCCACTACACTTCCTAAGACAGTTTTTTTTGTTCTAATTGTCAGGGAGTTCTTTCTGATATTAAGCTTACATTTATCCCTTTGCAACTTTTGACTAGTGCTCTGAGTTCTACCCTTTGTGGATACACAGAATAACACTAATCCTTTGTTCTATGTGGCACTATATATATATATATATATATTTTTTTAATTGAACTTAGATATGAGACTGTCACCAGCAATACCATTGTATGGTCCCTTCTAATTCCAATGTCCCACGAAGATACTGACTTAACTCAGAGGTCATACTCTATATGGCATGTTCTGCTTTTCATTCATCCTAGAAAGGATTATTGCTCTATTTAACTGGTGGATTGGATGATTTCCCTTAACAATAGGATTTAGAATGACCTATAAAGCCCAAAGTCAGACTTTGCATAACTTGTTTTCTATATCACTTTTTGCTATACAATTTTGAATAGTTTATTTAACTGCAAACCTAAGTATAAACAAAATTAAAGAAAAAAATGCTTTGAGACTGGGAATCATTTTCTGACTGGCTTTGTAAAAACACAAGGAAATGTTAAGCTTTTTTATTCTGTCTTCAAAGGAAGTTGTGCATCAATCTTCAGAATTTTTCATGGTGCTCCCATGACTGGAGGGATCACTATCAGAACAGTTCCACAATGAAAAAGCTTATACATACACATACAATGTATGTTCTTATATATACGACCTTATAGTATATATATGTAACACATATGTTGCATATATGCAATACATAATTGTATATACACAACATATTGCACATATAAACACAACATATATTGTTGTATATACATATATACATACACACAACATAGGCAACAATTTCGAGTGCTATAAGCTTCCAGGCTTCCACCAAAGCCTTTCTCTAACATCTCCTTGAAGCATGGAGGTAACAATTAGTTTCTAAAGCCTATGCCAAGATTATCGGTTTGGCCAGGTCCAACTAAACTGGCAAGGCTACAAGTACACACTAGTCTGTTGACTATATTGCTAGAGTCCCAAAACTAGCCTAGCTAAGTTTAAAGATTATGGATTTCTTGGGAACTATAGGTGGGAATTAAGATCCCATGAATGAGATAATATTCTGAGGATAAAGATGAAATCTTCAGGTGAATCTTCATAGCCTACGATCTACAATGTTTTGTTTCAGAGCCTTAAACAATTCTAAATCTGTTAAAATTAGCAGCATATTATTAATAGCCATCCGGCAAAAAAAAAAGTTCTGAAACAGTCAACCTCTTTAGTGAAAAGATTCTGCTTGTAAGCAAGGATCCTCATCTCAAATTATTTGAAAATTTTTAGTTTAAAATTCATTGAAATAATAACCAGTGGCATATATCATTGAATATAAATATCTGAGTAACTCTAAGAAGTATAGTTCTTTTATAACTCATGGGAAAGAAGGTACATATATATATATATATATATATACACACACACACACACACACATATACATAAACACACATGTACACACATACACCTATGTATTTATAAGCATATGTATCTATGAATGTATGTATATTTGTAAGGATACACCTAGAGAAGATTTAAAAGACCTAGAGGAAAAACTTCAACACATTGGGTTGATCGTCTATAGAGGATATATGAAAGAACATAGACAATGATCATGCAAGATGAGATTACTGATTATAAAGAATAGGATGTGATCTGTCCCACTGGAGGGACTAACCACCTTGATTAGATTACTGATCCACTGACGTATGATGCTTCAGATAATAATTTGAAAGCTAGAAAGAAACTTAAGGATTACCTCACTGTCCAATATCCTCAATTTACAGGTGAGAAATGATGAATGCTTAAAGTGATCAAATTACTTCTTCAAGCTCCTACACTTAACGCATGACAGAGCTAGGACCTGAATACAAATTCCTCTACTCCAGATTCTAAACTCTTTCTGCTGCACAAGGGTGCTTTTTAAAATTCTTTATAGGTAGACATATGATAAATACATATAACATAACTAATTTTTCTTCTATGTGAGATGTTGTGCTGGGCAGTCAGTTTGAAAAGCAAGAGATGACACATGAGTACTCAAGCTCCTCATGAAAGAAATGTCAAATTCCTCTAAAATTTACTGGATAGAAAAAAAAAGTTTGGATCATTTAGCAAATTTTCCCCATCAATCTTCTTTTTTAACATGAATAATTTTCTTTCTTTTAAAACTGTCATATTTCTGAGATATTGTATCACTTAGTTGACAAACTCTGCCTTTGAATATGCAATCCAGTCATGTTCCAACAAATATTATATACAGAATATCAAAGCAAACATGAGCTCTTCTCAATTTTAATAACATTTTGTGCTTTGCCCTAATTTTAAAATGTTGAATGGCAGTTTCAACGTTAACAGAAAAATGCTTCAAGGCAAGTTAGCAATCATTTAATAATTGAAAAAGAACATTGGTTGAGTAGGCTAAGGTGCCAAGATGGACTTGGAAAAGAGAATGAGCTATATTTTCAGTTTAGGCAAAGACATCCCGCAAAAGTGTGAAATTAGAAGGAATATGATGGCATTTTCACCTCATTAGCTGAGGTGAGTATCAGCCTCATTAGCTGAGTAGAAGTGAGAAATGTATACTATGCATTTTCTAGTTGATTGCAAACAACAACAAAACAAAACCACAGTAACTTTGTTAAATAGTAAGAAATTAGGTCAAACTGGGGCTAAATAAAAAACATAAACTGGGCCCCCAATGACATTATTACTGTGAAGCTTAAAACAACCAATATATCTGTATGCTTATATGATGAACACATTACACAGAAATACTTACTTCTTCTGTAGTGTCTTTTGGCATTTAGTAACACACACACACACATACAAGCGCATACACACATACACATATGTGATTAGGAGTGAATAAAATATAATTCAATAAATAATTATTGTTAATATCTAAGAAGTCCAACAGAGCTGTGTGTTAGGGAAGACAATTTTATTTTCTGCATTTATTGAAGCTTTCATCTATAACACAATGCTGCAATTGAATGATTAATATTTTCCTTTTGATATAGGCATAAATTATTTTATGAGAACTAGCCAACTAATTGCCTCACCTCTTGGTTAGCCAAGATTAAGTCTTTAATGGTGACACATATAAAAAAATATTTATCTGTCTAATATATTACATTCTTGGATTTGGAGTCAAGGGATAGGTATGGCAGGCTGTTTAAATACTTCCTTGAATATTTACTAGCTATACTATCCTAGACAAGTCACTTAGCTCGGCCTCAATTATTTCATCTGGAAATTGGGGATAATAATTGCACCTACCTCACAGACTTGTTGTGAAGATTAAATAAAATAACACATAAAGCATTTTGTAAAACTTAAAGCATTATATAAAGGTTAGTTATTTATTATCATTGTTATTATTATTATATCTCTGTCTATTTTTTAAATAAAAATAATTGATTTCATTTTGCCCTAACATATTTTCTCACAATATAAACTCTAATTCATATTAGGTATTTAAAAAGTATTTTGGAAAAATATCATACTTTTCCATGTGGCAACTAGAAAGAGAGGATAAAACAGCATTATGACTTTTCCAGAGTATTTTTGTATGTGTTTCACTTTAAACAACCAAAATACATTTAACAAGTCTCCTTGACTTGTTTTTTTATGGATTTTTTTTTTAGAAAAATGTCTGAGTTTTGAGATACTCAAATCTATTATCAGATGTTTCTCTGATACAAAAAATGATGAACAAAAAGTTTTGTAAACTCTCATTTAGGATTCTATTTTAGTATAGTATTTGCATATCAAAAAACTAACCACTCTCAATCTGAAAATTTGTTAATTCCAAGTAGCTAATACTAAATAATGTTAAATATATCCAAATGACCTTTCTGCCTAACATTAATTCTCATGTAAAGGACAAACAAGCTTTCTATCATAAAGCAATCCCAGAAAATAACCGCTATCTGAAAAATGTTGACAATTAAACAATAATTCAAGGATTTTGATTTTAAGTACCCTGTGTGTGAGCAGATTAAGAGAATATTGTCTACGTAATTCAGGAGAAAACCAATTAAGCCTACCATATAATGAGCAATGATATTCTCTCACATCTGCCAGCAAAACCAATCAACATAATCTATTATAAACTGACATGCTTCCTATTCAGTACTCTCTCAGGATGATTTAAAACAATAAATTATGTATCCATAATCGACACTTGGTCATGTGTTAGGAGATGCCACACTTCTGAATCAAATGACATTCAAAAAAATAAATAAAATAAAATAAAAAAAAACACTTTCAAATTTGTTATTTCACATTTAGGAGAAGTGTGGAAAGTAAGTGAATATTTCAATCGTGACTGAACCTAGATATAACAAAATTACATTCCACAGTCTTGACAATGAAGAGCTCAGTCAAGGTTAACTCTATGTTAACAAGTTTCAAGGCTTTTGTTCTAGCATTTAATTCCTATCCTTATATAAAGTACGACCGTTCTCCATTTGGTAACAAATTTGAAACTTTATTCTGGCATTGATTATGCATCCTTGCTGCAGGGTGAAACCTCTTTGACTTATCAGTCAAATAAGTATTTATTGCGTGCTTATGTGCTTTTTAAATTGATTCAACATTAAGGATGATTGATTGATACATGATCAGTTTCAGAGCATCCCAAATATAAGTAGGCCTTCAAAGTAGGAAGCTAGACATGTGTAGATAGTTAGAAATAAGATAGCCAAGATAAGATAGGCAAAGAGATATTAGTCACAAAAACTCATACAAATTCTAGTTCCCTATACAACCTCATGGTATCAGAACCCATTCAGGGAACAATATGGCTCCACTAAAGGAAGGAATCACCTGGCCACAGAAATAAGAACATCTGGCAATAATGGCAGAGCAATGAAGATTTCCTATACAAAGTTGGCATAAAGGAAATGATTATAGGTAACATAATGGAGAAACTCCTGGACAATCATAGGAATTCTGACAAAGACATAATATGGAGGGGAAAAAAATCAGGTCCCTATTTCAGTTTTTAATGATGTTCCATCAATTAGATGATAAGACATTTGGGAAAGGGAGTAAACCTTAGATTCCTTACATTCTTTTTTTTTTAATGGGAGGGAATGGGGAGATCCAAATCATTATTATTCTATATCAAGAGATGAATATAAAGAACACTGACAAGATTACAGGGGACCCTGAGTTGATGCTGGGTGCAGGACCTAGCATTATTTGGCAATGTCAACAGTCATGTTCAGTTCTGGATCACATTTTCAGGGTGAAGAGGATTGTTTATGGTCAGTGACAAGACAGCAGGGACCCTTGTCACAGTTTCAAGGCAGGGAAAAACACCAGCACTTACACAAGGGATCTAGTCACAATTTCTGGGTAGAGAAGAGTGCACCTTCACTTGCACCTTCAGAGAAGTAGGGCCCTTCATGGAATAAGACCAGAGCACAAACAAGGAGAACAGTGATCACATATACTCCAGGACCACACCACCTTGCAAGCCCCAAAAACTTGAAGACCCCCAGAACCAGTTCTAAAAATAGCAACATGAAAAAGCCTAAAGCTTGGGATGGTATCTCCCCACCCTTACATGAGCAGAACCCAACTTTAACATAAAATTCCAAGTAAAGAAATAGACTAGAAAAATGAGCAAACAGCAGCAAAGGAACATGATTGTAAAAAGCTACCATGGTGAGAGGGAAGATCAAGACATAAGAAGACAACAATGTGAAAAGAGATTCCACCAAAACCTCAAAGAGAGATACAAATTGGACATGAGTCCAACAAGAATTCCTGGAAAAAATTAAAGAAAGAGATAAAGAGTGGTAGAGGAAGAATTACAAAAGCAAATGATAGTGATGCAAGAAAGCCATAAAATAGAATTAAAGGTTTGACAAAAGAGGCCAAAAATTCACTGAAGGAAATAATCTCCTAGAAAAGCAGAATTGACCAAATGGAAAAATGAGATACAAAAGCTCATTGAAGAAATAATTCCAAATGCTCTAAATCACCACCGATTGGAGAAATGCAAAATAAAAACAACTCTGAGATACCACTTCACACCTATTACATTGGCTAACATGACAGAAAAGGAAAATGCCAAATGCTTAAAGGGATGTGAAAAATAGGGACACTAATGTATAGTTGGTGGAATTGTGAACTGATCCAACCATTCTAGAAAACAATTTGGAATTATTACCAAAGGGTATTAAATTATGCATGCTCTTTTACCCAGTAATACCACTACCAGGTCTGGATCCCAGAGTGATCAAAGGAAAGGGAAAAGAACCTATATGTATGAAATATTTAGAGCATCCCTTTTTGTGGCGGCAAAGAATTGGAAGTTGAGAGGATGCCCATCAACTGGGGAATGGCTGAACAAGTTGTGGTATATGATTGAGATGGAATTATTGTTGTTCAGTCACTTTGATCATGTCTGACCCTCCACGACCTCATTTTGGGGTTTTCTTGGCAAAGATATTGGTGTAGTTTGCCATTTCCTTCTCCAGCTCTTTTTTTTTTCTTGATAGATGAGGAACTAATGTGTTAAGTGTTAAAGTGTTAAGTGGCTTGCCCAGTGTCACACAGTTAGTAAGTATCCGAAGCGAGATTTGGACTCATGAAGAGAATTCTTCTGATTCCAAGCCCAGTGCTCTAGCAACTGTACCACCTAGGTGGCCCTGAGATTAAACACAATTGTGCTATAAGAAATAAAAACAGGCTGGTTTCAGAAAAACCTAGGAAGGCCCTGCATGAATTAATACTGAGTAAAATGAACAGAGCCAGATTATTGCACACAGTAAAAAAAAAACTATTATAATGATGATCAACTGTGAGAGACTTAGCTACTCTGATCAATACAATGATCCAAGACATTTCTGAAGGACTCAATGGAAAATGTTGAATTCTTAGTGCAAATTGAAGTATAATTTTTTCATTTGATTTTTCTCTTTTTTTGAATAACATGGCTAATATGGAAATAAATTTGTTATGATGCCACACATATAAATATTATCATACTACTTGCCATCTCAATCGGTGGAATAAGACTGGAAGGAAGGAGAAGATTTAGAACTCAATTTAAAAAAGCAAATGTAAAAAAGATAATAAAATTTTGACAAATCAAAATAAAAACATTCTTTACAATGAGGACAGTGAGAATCAATCAGTATGCCAAGATCATATACTGAAGGACCTCTAAGTATGGAAGTCTCTACTAGGTAGCAAAAGGATTCACAAAAATTTGGCTACTTCCTCTGAAACACTGAATAATTGATGGGATGACAAAGTATAAACATTAAACTGTTTATCCATCTTAGTGCATCCTCATTATACTCATTTAAATATCAATATGTTTTGTCAATACTTTAATATATTTCATATGCTTACTTTACATAAAAATGCTATTTTGATTTAAAAATTAGTCAACCATTGTTGATGCATCACACACTGACATATTGAATTTATCTATTTCAGATCCTCCGTTCTATCCCTGTACATCAGTGTTCTGCACTTTTATCTGTTCATTTGTCAGTTTCTGTTAATGGTAGAGCAATGAAAGCAATGTATGAAGTCAGGATTTTTTCATCAATCCTCTGAGAGATGGTTTAAAATACTTCATAAAAAACACAAGATGGTAGCGTGGTGACTATTTTTATGGCTTTCTAATGAAATCTGATTGCTGCCGATGAAGTGTTAAGTACGGTAAGTAAATAAGACTTATTGTTTCCTGGTGCTTAATTTGGCCAGAATGGTGAGTTCTGTAGCTTAGAATTTAATGTAGAATCAAGAAAAAGTTGATTGAAGTCATTTTTTAATTAGTTTGAAGAGGAAGAACACTAAAATGATCACCAAATTAGAATTAAGCATCTACTATCATATTTTAAGGAAGCCCTAATGTTAAAGTTACAATTTTTAATCTCTCATTGCTTAAAAGTAAATATTTTGAGGGAAAAATAGAAGGTAATGGCACCAATAATGGTATTTACACAACACTTGAAAGTATGCAGGGCATTTTATATATGTTATCTCATTTGACCCTCACCAAACTGTGAGGTAATATTATTATCCTCATTTTATAGATAAAGAAACTGCAGATTGGAGAGGGTAAATGACTTTCCCCAGGAAACTCAAATCTTTCTGATTCCAGGCCCAACATTTGACCCACTGTGCTCCTGCTTCCATAATTCTTTCAATATGTATGTCATCAATCAGAAAGTCTATCTATAATATAGGAAAACAAAAGTATTGCTGATTAAATATTTAATTTTTTTATCACAGCCAATATTACAGTTTGGGGTCAAATTGTATGATTTTTATTTTAAATTCATAAAATAACACATGTATTTCCATAACATAGTTGAACTAAAAAAAGATGATTGCATATGAAATTGCAAATCTATTATATTCTACTTGCTATTCCTTTTAAATATATTATAAAGTTATCATATAACTCTCTTTTTCCTCTTTTTTTCTCCCCCCCACCCTAAAGATAGCTACCATTAGACACAAATATATACATGTAAAATCATTCTATACATACTTCTATCTATCAGTTTTTTCTCTGGATACAGATAGCATCTTTCTTCGTTACTCCTTTGCAGTTAATTTGGATATTTATAATATTCAAAATGACTTAGTCCCTCAAAGTTGTTTAAAAAAAAATATTGTTGTTCCTGTATACAACTTTCTCTTGGTGCTCCTCATTTTGTTCTTCATTATTTGTGCAAATCTATCCATGTTTTTCCATGAAAAGCTCATCATTTCTTATAATACAGTAGTATTCCATCACAATCATATACCACAACTTGTTGAGCCATTCCCTAAGTTACAGGCATCCACACAATTTCCAGTTCTTTGCCACCACAAAGAGAGCTGCTATAAATATTTTCAGGCATGTATGTTCTTTTCCTTCTTCCCTAATCACCTTTGAAAATAGACCTAGTAGTGGTATTTAATAATTTGGGTCAAATTTTAAAGGTTTTTGTGTGTGTGTGTGTATACTACATACACTGTGGTCCTTCATAAATTTGAATCAATGAAAGAAAAAGTGTTTCTTAAATGCCCACTCCATGCCAGGCACTGTAGTGCATATTAAGGATAGAAACACAAAAGTTTTATAGTTCTTGCCCTCATGTAAATTGTTGTTGTTTGTCCTTTGTTCCTGAAGAAAACTATGAAATCAGGAAAGTGATGCCATGACTTGCAAGTGAATTAGATTTAAGTGAGGGAGCTCTGTACAAAGCCATCAGCCTAAGTTTCTCCTCCAGAACCACCTGGGTCCAGTGGCAAGATATAGATCAGGACTGGAGATAGCCCTGGATATAGTGGGAGACCTTGGCCTTTTTTCTAAGGTCTTCCCAAGTTCTCACTTTGGTTGAGGCAATGTCCATTCAGTGATTAAGACTAGGTAAGAAATGAGCCAAAGAATGGCCTCTTTTACCTAATTAAAAAAATCAGTCTGGGAGGGGAAGACTCTGAGAGTTTCTGGCCAAAACAGAAACAATTACTATTTACATTCATTCTGAGCCATCAGGGCCCAAATAATGGCCACTAAGTGGGGCTTGGGCTGGAACCTCTTGTTGACCAAACAATGACAGCCAGAGTGAATTAGGTTTAAGGCATGGTCTTCAAGAAAGAAATCTAGCCTGTAAACCCCAAGCTATCTTGTTAGATTTTAGCCATCAAAATACATATTCCTTTGGACAGAGCACCCACAGGTAAGAGTATGATATCCTTTGCAGAAAGAGGAAAGGGAAAAGGAGGGAAGGGGCAGGAAGAGGGAAGGACATAGCTAGGTTGCCCAACTGGAACTGGCAAGGTGGGTCTCCAGTGGGCAATTCGGACTACCCACAAGTTGTTGTTTGTCCTTCATTCTAGAAGAGGACCGTGATATCAGAAAGGTGATGCCATGACTTGCAAGTAAATTGGATTTAAGAGAGGGCTGTGCAAAGTTGCCAGCCTCACTTTCCCCTCTGAAGCCATCTGGATCCAGTGGAAAGATATAGATCAGGATGACTGGAGATAGTCTAAGGAAATTATATTCTAATAGGAAGAGACGACATTATTTTAATAGTGGGGAAGGGGTGGCCAAAAAAGGGAGCTTTAGCTTTTTGGCCTGGAGAGTTCCAGGAATGATGACGGGAGCCACAGGGCAGCCAATTACTGTTTCTAGCATGAAATAAACAAAAAATGGCATTTGCATTTTTTGTAGAAAGACAGATAGCAAGATTCTTTAATGCCTGGATGGGATATAAAACATGGCCTGGGCATAGATAAATTTAGTATTTTAGATGAATTTGCCCCACCCACCAATCAGCACAACTCAGCTCTAGATCAAAGTTACAAAGGTCAATAGATTAAAGCCACTGGGGGAAGTCGGTCTCAAGGATAGCCTCTAACGGTCCACTCTGAATATGTACTGTTCCCATGGGGACAAATGAATCCCCACAGCAAGTCAGGTTAGGACTTGATATATGATGTGAGGTAGAGTGGAGGAAAACACTACAAAGAATAGAGAGCTTGCAACAGCAAGTAGCACCTAGGTTCTCTTTTGAAGGAAGCTAGGGATCCTGAGGCAGAGGTAAGCAGGGAGAAAATTCTAGGAATGAGAATGCCTATGCAAAAGCAGGGGGACTGGAGGTTTTACTTCTAGGAAACAGCAAGTTGTTCAATTTGACTGGAACTTAAATACAATGAGAGGGCCAATGGGGTAAAATATGAGCAGTATGCAAAGATAGTTAGGGACTAGATGTTGAAGAGCTTTATAAGTCAGCCAGAAGAATTTATTCAGCATTGTTCCTATCAGAAAATACAATCTACCTTACAATAGTCTACTTTATTGACACAATTTTGAAGGAATTATTTCAGGAACTGTGGGCTGCCTATATTATTATGAAAGTTATCTTTTTTTTCCCCCAAATAGCTTTATATGTTGACAAAGAACATGGGAAACTCTATTCCTTTAAAAGATCTGTTCTTCTGATAGATTACTCAATGAGTTCCTACCAGTGCTATCTCTGGTTTTCTGGGGTGTTTTTTTAAGTCATTAGTGTACAGCAATGCTACATAATCATATTCTATGAAAACTGAACATATGTGAGTAAAGTTTAGTGTTGAAATTTAAGAAAACTTACAAGAAAGTTAGTTTAATGATGTGCCCAAATTAAAATGCTGTACAGTAATTATGTACTTCATATAAATAAATGCAGTTAAATAAAGAAAAATAATACTTTTAACACAGCCAAATTGTTTTTAGTGTTTTTCTGTTATACTCATTAGGTTCCAGTGTCTATAAATAGCACTAATGTCATTCAGTCTGTCAATAAAAGTTTCTTAAATCCCTATTATGTCTCAGGCACTGTGCTAAGTGTTGCGGATACAAATACTAAAAAGAAAGAAAGTCCCTGCACTCAAGGAGCTTACAATCTAGTGGGAGGAAGACAACAAAGTAAAACGGAAAATGTGGGGGCAGGGCTAGAGGCAATAAGGAAGGTACTATGCCTAGGAACATGATGCAAAAATTCAAAAGTGTGCAGCGTAGTGAGAAATGATGAGGTGGCTGACCTGAGCACCTTCCTAAAATGGAGATTTTTGGGAGGAGTTTCATAATAATACTGAACACAGGTTAAACACACACACACACACACACACACACACACACGTTCATAAAAAGAAATGATCCTGAATCTCACTCCTCAATAAGCAATCTAAGTTTTATTACTTCAGGTTTACATGATCTGTGCTTCCCTTTTCCAATATATCCTCCTTAAGCTTCCAAAGTGATTTTCTTAGGTCTGAACTTGTCACTCTTTTTCAATCAATAAACTCCATAGTACCCTATTTCCTCAATTCAAATACCATTCAAATCCTCTGTTTGGCATGTATAAGCAGTCCCTATCTAGCTATAACCTAGATATAGTCCAATCAATAAGACACTAAAGATGATTGTAGGGAATCGGGACAAATTGAGACAAAGCATGCTCAGAGAGGACTCTGGATCCTTGGAATTTGGAAGTGGGTTAGACAGAGAGGAGAGCTATTCCTCATACAAAATAGCATGTCTCATCTCTGGGTCTCATCAATACTTTCTCCCGCTTCCCAACTCTTGTGCTCCAAGCCTGGAATACCAACCATCTTTGCCTCCACCTCTTTGAATCCCTAGCTTCTGTCAAAACTCACTTCAAATGCCAACTGCTAAGTGAAACCTTTCCCCACCCCCCAGTTGGTAGTGCTATTTCCTCTACAAATTGCCTTGTATTTATGATTTTATATTTTGAAGAATTATAATTATTATGATTTAAATAACACTTTCAAATTGGCAAAGTGCTTTATGTATGTTATCTCATTTGATCCTCACAATAATCCAGAGTTGTTATTATCCTCATTTTATAAATAAGGAAACTAAAGCTGGGAGAGGTTAAATGACTTTTCCAGGGTTATCCATCTTTGCCTCAGTTCCTCATCTGTAGAAAAAAAAATAAACGTACATTTAAAAAAGTTACAAGTAAGCTGGAGAAGGAAATGGCAAACCATTCCAATGTCTTTGCCAAGAAAACTCTAAACAGTGTGACAAAGGGTATGACAAGACTGAAACAACTGAATAAGCAATTCACAACCCCTAGCACAATGTCTGGCATAGCTGGGAATTAATTGATTGATTAATTGATTGATCGATTCTCCCTCCCCTCCCTTCTCCTTTACTTGTAGGATCCTTGATTAGCAAATCTAGATGACTCCTTGCTGTCCAGTAACTCCTTTCATATACTCACCTGGAATGATTGATCATGAATGGATACTAAATGAAAAAGTGAATCTCTGGAGCACAAGCCTCCAGTGATCTGGCCCAAAGGAGAACAGTATAATTAACCTATTATAGAACTGGAGAAGGGAGGGAAAACTATTAAAGGGAGTGACACTAAAGATGATTGTAGGGAATTAGGACAAATTGAGACAAAGCATGCTCAGAGAGGACTCTGGATCCTTGGAATTTGGAAGTGGGTTAGACAGAAAGGAGAGCTAATGTAGGGGACAAAGGGGACCAGATTGGAAGGATGGACTGTGTTCAGTAATCACCAATCATAGCATCATGTGTCCTCTAGCCAGTTCCCCTCATTTTATAGATGAGGAAACTGCAGCCCACAAAAATTAAGTGACTTACTCAAAATCACAAAGGAAATAAGGAGGCAGAGTCAGGAAGTCAAACTCAGCTCTGTGTGAGCTTTAAACATGCCAAACATAGCTCTTTTGCTTCAAGAATCTAGAGATCATAGACCTCTATCAACATAAGCAAAGCCAGTTTTGATTCTGAAATCCATTTGCACTAAATTGTAAGTGCAGAATGTGAGATATTCTTAATAGTCTATGTTTATATAGTAATTTATGCTTACAAAGGACTTCTCCCTTTTCCCATTTGACCTATCTATGTCACAATGACTTTGTGAGATAGCACACAATAGCAACAAGCATTCATTAAGCACAATCTGTGAAAGATATTGTGCTGCACATTGGGGAGGGGAGACACAGATTTTTTTTTAAAAAGTCTCTGCCTCAAAGACTACATTCGACTAGAAACACAACCAAGACATCTGCAGGAAAGACAATGTGACAGAGAGTCAGACAGAGACAGAGAAACTTAACTAGAAAGATAGATCAAGAAGCTTCTTATTAAAGATGGGACCTGAACAAAGCCTTAAAGACAGATAACAATTCTCAGAGGCAAAAGGGACAAGGAAGTATATTTATGAAAGGTAGCTAGATTGTATAGTGGATAGAGCACTGGACTTATAGCCTGAAAAGCCTGATTTTAAAGCCCACTTCAGGCACTACTTCAGGCTGGACAAGCTACTTAACCACTCTCAGCCTCAGTTTCCTTGTTTGTAAAATACAGCTAATAGTATCTGCCACATAGGAATGTTGTAGGGATCAAATGAGATCATATATGCAAATGATTTCACAAACCTTAAAGTGCTATTTAAATCTTAGGTACGGAAAGTAGAAAGGGATATGCAAAGGCCTGGAGTTTGGAGATGGAATGATCAGTTTGAGAAGAATCAACAGGCTGGCAAATAGAGTACATGAAGAACTCCACATAAAATTAAGCTTCAAGATAACCTAAAGCTAAGTGATGGTGGGCTTTAACTGCTTTCTGTTCTAAACTTCTCTGTTTTAGTTGAGGGTGCAACCACCCTTCCAGTAATAGGGATTTGCAACCTCAGAGTCAATCTACACTCTTCACTCTCCCTCACCTCCCTCACACTTGGAGAAGTGTGTGTGTGTGTGTGTGTGTGTGTGTGTGTGTGTGTGTGTGTGTCATTGTTTCTTAATGTGAGCTCAGTATGTAACCTGGACATGAACCGAAGATCCTAAAAAATGTCATTTTGTCAGACTCAGCACAGCTGAGCTCACTTGAGCAGTGTCTTATTGAACTGGTAATGGAACACATGGGGAGTCTAAAACCATCACCTCTGCAGTGGGCTTTCCCTATTGCATTCTTCTTTCTCGGTGACTAAGCACTGATATCTTTTATTTTATGGAATGAGCACCCTGTGTCTTAAACATGAAAATGAAGATTTTTTTTTGATAAGGCTATTCCTTTTGAAGTTAGCTATTGAATGTTAACAATTGCTGCTAGGAAAGGTGAGTAAGAAAAAGTCTACATCTGGATGCTTCTCTCTCCCCCTACTTAGCCCCTTCCTCAACCTCTCTTTTATCTGGAATTTATCTTCTAAAGCTTTGTTAGTCAGAGCTACTGACCCATCATTGGAACTTCTCTGCATTGGAGCCTACTGATTCCAGCCTATTCCATTTGCTCCACGCCATTGTTACACATTGCACACATCTGAATATGACAGAAACTTGAGCACCAGTCTGCGGCTGGCAGGGCAGTGCACCGCACACCATATTTCTTTGCACATAGGCTTAATGCGCTGTTGGCAGCTTTATCTGTTTTAGTTTCTTGGCAGTGTTTGGTCTCCCTGTCCTTGGCTCCATTCCTTCATTCCTGAACTCTCAGGAAATTTCATTTAGAGAGCTTTTAAACGGACACGTTTTTAGACCAAATGGATGGACATACTCACAAAAGCACTCCCCACTCCTTTACCCAGTCCAAGAAATGCAGCCTTTACCGTAGTTAATAACTGCTGAAGCACAAATATATTTCTGATCGTGAGAAACACAATTATTTTTAGCTTTCATTGCCTTTCAACAACAACAACAACAAATCTTCATGGGGTGCTCTTAGGAATTTGTAGGTACTTCAACATGAAATATTTAACACATACCTCCTTGGTTTTCCCTGAGATACTGCAAAATGTAGAAAATTGAAGACGCTTTCCAGGTGGCGAATACCACTGAAAACTGGTATTTGTTGAATTCAGGTTTTAGCTTATTAAAGTGAAAATGTAGAACTAGCCCTGAAGAAACAGATGCTTCATAATTGTGGAGCCAGGTGCTTTGCTAGCCATGGTTCACCTGAGGATTTCCTTTTGCAAATTTGGTGCTGGACAACAGTTTGTACATGCAGTTAAAATGCAAGGGGACATTGACCACTGTGGTTAATTCAATATAACAGAACCATCAGGCTGAATAGAAACAGACTTTGCCAGCACTAATAGGATCAAAGTCCCCTAGTGTCTACTCCATTTGTCTGTGTATGTGTGTGTTTATACATGCATGTCATTTCCCTTAATAGAATGTATTGTCCTTGAGGGCAAGGGCTACTTCTGTGTGTGTGTGCGTGTGTGTGTGTGTCCAGAGTCTAGCATAGTAGCTGACATATAGTGTTTAATAAATACCTTCTATTTGATAGCTCGATTGATTATAATTGAAGTCCTACTATATCTTGCCTCTGTGTAGTTATCGTAATTTCTAATAGGAAAACATTCTTATTCTCTGTCTTTCAAGTTAGTCAGATAGCTGGAAATTCTATTTGCCTATAAATTTGAAACCATAATGCTTTTGCTTCCATAGGATGATCTAGAATTCTATGACTTAATTCAACTACTTTATTTTGAAGACAAGGAAACTGAGACCAGGAAGTTCAAGTAACATGATCAACAATGCACAAGTATTTAAGTGACAGAACCAGGAACATGATCCAAATTAATTGACCCCAAGTCAGGTGCTCTTTCTACTACTCCACATTTGTCCAGGATAATGGTGAAATGAAATGATACGCCCTATCAAAACAATTCCAAGATTAAGCTAACCCCATTTTGAATCAAATTGTTTCATTTCAAACTATTTCCAAAGATATTTTTCACTAAGGAGAACCTAAAGAAATATACTTGCATCAAGTTAGATCTAGAAGTGATATAATAAGGTTTAATAAATAGCCTATAAATTATTACTTTGGGGGCTAATTTTTAAAAGTAATCATGTCCTCCAGGCTCCAAATTAAATAAACTCTAAGAGATCTCTGCCCTACTCCCAAAGCTAAGGTATGAATCGTCTTCAGAGATCACCAGAGCAGCAAATCCCTGTGTAGAGGTGATACAGTGACCCCAGGCCTGTTGCAGTCAGCAACTGTATCATAGTTCTCTGACTATAATAATATAGAAGTTAAGAGTGTAATGAAGTCACCTTGCTAATCACCATTATTAGAATAGCATTTACAAAAAACTCATGTTCTATACTGGATATTGTAGAAAGAGATGTTAGACCTATGGAGGCTGAATAATGAAAGCCAGTGACACCCAAGAATGAATATGTCTGTGTGTATACATATATCCAGACACACATGTGTCTATGCATGTGCATGCATATTGTATTGTATGCACATATGTAAACTGTACATACATATAGGATGCATGTATGAATATATTTATAAGACATATTTGTAATGTGATATATTATAAACACAATGCAGTATAGTAATATAGCAACACATGATACATTACTATAATATTATATATAATGCACATGTGTGCATGCGTAACTTATGTTCTTTCCTATCTTTGCATTTCCTTACCTTCCACATTTCATTTTGTCTTTTCAGAAGTACAAACTAGCATATCAAATGTCAAATAAATAAACACATGTACTATGAAAGGCAAAAATGTCTTCTGACATTTTGAGATTGCCAAGAGAAGCCTCTGAATGGTATAGTGTATTTATTGTATCGAGCTGCATATTTAGACAGATTAATTCTCCACTGCAGTGCACAGTTTACATTAAGTGAACATGTTGCTATGTAATTGTATGAATGCAGATTGACAAATAACTAATTTTTTTTAAGCCGTTTGAATAGGACAGGCTGTCATAGCTAATTGCTACTGCTCAAGAACAGGCATTGAGAAAAAGTCAGCAGGGAGAACTTCAATTATTCTTGTCCATTCACTTTGTGACATGGCATTCAAGGCCCTCCACAGTCAGCAATTTGCTACAATTCAGCTTTATCTCATGTATTTCCTCCCAACTCTCTATGTTTTAACCAAAGCAGACTATCTGCCATCAACCGCATAGAGTTGGATAATCTAGATAATCTCCAATAATCCTATACTTGTTAAGATCATTATCAAATATTTTGATGAGGCAATTCATGACATCCTTATCACACTGGCAGATAGAATTAAACTGGGCAGAATAGTTAACATATTATATGAAATAGTCATGAAACCAAAATGATTGATTGGCAAGAACTATAGTATAATTGCATGAAATGAAATGTAACAGAAATAAACATAAAGTCCAACAGTTATATTTTAAAAAAAAAAAGGTTTCACAAGATAATGGGAGAAGTGTGGTAATTCACTTAAAAATGACCTGGGCAGTTTAATGAACTACAAGATCAACATAACTCAGCTGTTCATGGCAACCCCCCAAAAGCTAATGAGGTCTTAAATTTTGTTAAAACAAAGTGTTTAGAAATCAGGAAGTGATAGTGTAGTATGATATTATATACTTTGTGGCATCAATTCCAAGTGCCACATTTCAAGAAAGACTTTGAAAAACCAGAGAATGTTCAAAAGTGAATGATCGGGATGGTGAGAGGAATAAAGAGCACATCATATGAGGACCAGTAAAAAGAAAGTAGGTATGCTGAACCTGAAGAAGAGAAAACTAAGGTAGGAAAGGACACATGACAACTAGCTTTAAGTATTTGAGGTCCTGTTAAATGACTGAAAGATTAAACTTCTGCTTGGCCCCAAAAAGTAGAACTAGGAGCAATGGATAGAAGTTGCAGAAAAGGAGTTTTGAGGATAATTTAATAACAAGAATAAAATCTTTCTAAGACTTAGAGTTATACTAAAGTGGTGTGTGTGTATGTATATATATATATACATATATATATATATATATATATATATATATATAATATATATATATATATATAATTACCTATATCATTTCTCTTCCTCCTGGAGCCTTTATCAGAAAACATGAGCCCCACCCCCATCCCTATCTATTCAAGGCATAGGTCTTGTTCATGGACCATTCTGGTTTCCCCAAAGCTTAGTTGGGACATCTTTTGAAGCTGGTCCTTCAGTACGAAACATTTTCAATGTCACTGCTATTTATAGTCAGTCCATTCTAGATTATTAAGCATTGTCCATTTCAAGAGCTCAGTTGCCAATATACAGCTCCTGAAGGACCTCCTTTATGACTTTCAATAGCATTTAGAGTTTAATGATTTGAAAGGTCCTCAAAAGACCAGAAATGTATTATGACTCCAGCTATAAGACTTCTTATTATTATATTCTTGAGTGTGGGTATATGAAAAAAATGTTTATCATACAACCATCCTTCTATTCACAAATGATGAAAAAATATTTTAAAAAACTAGAAATATAAAGCAGTGTACATTGTAGCAACCTTTAATATTGGTGAATTTCTCAGAATAGTCAAACTAGTTTAAAACTTCAGAAGGGGACTCTGAGGGCATCAGATTTAAAATACTCACTTTACAGGTGAGGAAACTGAGGCTCCATTAATTTCGATGTACAGTTAATCCTGATTCAGTAAAGGTATTTGAATAACTGTTCTCAAGATATCTTTGTGGACAAAAGAGAAAAGAAGGTAGGATTAGAATTCTGTTAAGTAAAAGCTATTTGAAAATTCTTGAATGACTCTGTGATATGATTAACTTGGAAATTCCCTCCAACAATGTAGATTGAAAGGAATCCAGGGAGCTCTATCCAGGGAGGCAAACAATTCTGAAGAGATAAGAAATGCCATGCAAATTTCCCTATCAGGCATTAACTTTCTCCAGAAAAAAAAAAAGATCAAATATAATAAAGTTTCATTGCATCCATTTTAATGGAGCCAATTCTATTAACAGATAAACTTATTAAGGTTACAAATACAGAAGCGAAAGGGACATGAAACAAAAACAGAAAGCCATGTAGTCTAAATCCCTCAGTTTACAGATGAGAAACTAAGGCCTATTAATTTAGAGGTGAAGTAAATTTTGATTTGGTTAAGGCATTTGAATAATGTAGCTCGTATCATTATGGCCAATAGAGTAAAGAGGTTGGATAAGATAAAAGTATAGTTAAATAAAGTGTTTGCTATTTGAAAACTTTCAAATGAATCATTAATAGCATTGAATTGAGAGTTCTCTTCTTTGAAAGATATTATGATCCATCCATCCTGAACCTTACCATGAAACAACTGAGTATGACCTACAGTAGCTCCCCACAAGGTGCCCACACTAGAGAGCTTTCAGACTTTCTCCTAAGTATTATAAAAAGAGCATTTTGATGGTCCTGATAAAATCTCTCATTCTTGCCATAAGATCAGTCTATCGCTTTTTTCTGTGATATATAGGAAGCCATATTTTTTATGGTATCTTTTCCTCCTGCTCTTCTTTGATGTTTTCCATTGGTTATATGTTTCAGCCTGTTCAATACACAATCTACCTCCCCAGTGCCCTTTATTAATTTCTAATTCTTAAGAGGCAATTAGCTGTATTTCATGTTCCACTGGCAAATAGCAACAGTAGCAGACTATGGATATTAAAAAGATATTCCTTTTAATTAATATGCCACTGAGACTCTTTACTAATTTTTATCTAATTTTTCTCACCAATATTTATCAGGCATATTTCTGAGTAATTTGCTTTCTCTGTCTTATCTCTTCTTGGTTTAGATGTGAAGATAATATTTACATCATAGAAGAAATCTGGTAAGATTTTTCTTTTTCTATTTTTGCAAACAGTTTGTGTAATATTGACACCATTTTTTCTTTGAGTGTTTTATAGAATTCACTTGTAAGGTCCTATAGACTGTTTCTTTGAGATCTCATTTATAGTTTATATAACTTCTTCTGAGATTGGGTTTTTTTAAATTATTACTTTTTTGTTGTATTCATCTATTTCATTTGAGTTGTCATGTTTATTGGCATATAATTAAGTAGTTTCTAATAATGTCCTTAATTTCTTTTTCATTTTTGTGATTTTTTTTACATTTTTGATATTAGAAAATTGGTTTCTCTCTATTATCAGAACAGCTGATGGTTTAACTATTTTTTAAAATCAGGATCTAGCTATATTATCAATTCATCAAGTAAATGAATTGATAGAATAACATTTTAAAAAGAATATATTATATAAATAAAAAATTAAATGAAATTATACATATCAAAAATGCAAAAGGGATATCTCACAATCATGGAAAAAGAAATAAAGGAAATTATCAGAAAAATATTTTGCTGAATTATATATTAACAAAACTGATTACAAAGGAAATGGATAACTACTTCAAAAATATAAAATACCAAGATTACTAAAAGAATAGACTATTTAAATAAAGCCATATCTGATCAAGAAATTAATAAATTATGACTGAAATTCCACAGAATAAAACTCTAGATCAATAAAACTCCAAGACCAATTTACAAGTTAATTCTCCCAAACACTCAAAGAAAAAGTAATTTAGATTCTACAAAAATTTATTTATCAGAATAATAAAAGAAGGCCATTTTTTCTTCTCTTTCTATAATACCCATATCGTCTTGATACCTAAAGCAGGGAGACACAAAGCAGATAGAAAACTACAGACAAATATCCATATTGAATATTGATACAAAAATTTTCAATAAAATATTAGCTAGTAGGCTACTTTAATATATTAGTATATATTAGCACTATGACAAGGTTGAGTTTATATAAGGAACATAGGATTGGTTCAAATAAGGAATGTTAATAGATAAATACAAAATCATGGTAATAATGCAACTAACAAAACCCTATAATTATATATATATATATATATATATATATATATATATATATATATATATATATATATATATATATATATATATATATATATATATGTATGTATGTATTGAATTTTTTCAAAAGCCTTTTCAGTATACACACTAAAAGGGCTTTTGAAAAAATTCAATACCTATTCCTAATAATATTTCTGGAAACCAAAATAACAAAACAATATTGTTAAATATAGTAGATAATATTGATTTAGTATAAGAACAAAAATCAATTTATTTAAAAATAAAAAGGTTATAGAGCTTTCCAATAAGGACTAGGATAAAGCAAAGTTGCTCATTATCACCACTACTATTTAATATAGTGCTAGAAATACTATTTATATTAATAAGACAAGAAAGAGAAATTAAGAGAATATGCATAAACAAAGATGAAGCAAAATTATTGATTTTTGCAGAGAGGAAATTAATTGAAATTAAAAGAATATGTGAAATTAATCTACATCTATCATCAACATTTTTGTATGTTTCCATTAGGAAGCTGTAGAAAACTAGGACACATCATATAGAAGCAAACAAAATAGTATAGTGTTTGATAAGCCTAAAAATCCAAGTCATTGAGGAAAATACTTAGTATTTAACAAAAACTGCTGGGAAAACTGGAAAACAGACTAATAAAAATTAGGTTTAGACCGATACGTTACATCATTAACCACTATCACCCCCAAATATAGGTATGGCCTTTTCTTTTTTTAAAGGTTAAATTATAAACAAATTGGAAGAGCACGAATAAATTACATTTGGCCTCTATGGATAGGGGAAGAGTTCATGATCAAAGAAACTGTAGAAAGGATTGCAGAAGATAAAGTAGAAAATTTTGATTATATAAAATTTAAAAGATTTTATAAAAAATGAATCTAATTTAGTTAAAATTAGAAGGAAAAGAAGTAAATGTGAGGAAAATCTTAACAACAAGTTTCTATGATAAAAGTCCCATTTCCAAGATGTATAAGGGCCTGATTCAAATTTATAAGACTAAGAATCATTCCTCAATAGATCAAAGGCTATGAGCAGGCAGTACTCAAAGAAGGAAATCCAAATTATCAACTTCCATATAAAAAAGGCTCTTAATCACTAATAATCTGAAAAATGTAACTAAGGCAATTATTAGGTTCAATCTTACATCTATCAGACTGACAAAGATGGAAACAGAGAAACATGACAAATATTGAAGGGGCTTCGGAAAAATGGACACACTGATACACTGCTGGTGGTGCTATGGATTCTTCCAACCATTCTGGAAAGCAATTTGAACTATTCTTCAAATGTCACTACACTATGCATATTCTACACAACTTCCAGGTCTTTAATCCAAAGAAATCAAAGAAAAGGAAAGGACCTACATGTACAAAAGTATTTATAGCATCCCTTTTCATATAGCCCCAAATTAGAAACTAGGAGCTGTCTTCCTATTTGAGAATGGTCAAGCAAATTATATTTTATGAATGAAATGTGCTATTTTGAAGTGTAAGAAATTATGAAGTAGAGTTTCAGAGCAAAATGAGAAGACTCTACGAAATGATGCAGAGCAAAGTAAGACATTTATATACAGTCACTGCATTGTAGAGACAAACTACTTTGTAAGAGTAGGACTCTGATTAATGCAATGCTAAACCACAAAACCAAAAGACCACATCACTCATCTCCTTCCAATGAGGGAAGAACTTTTCCTGCATGGCTAATGTAGGAAATTGTTTAGCTGGACTATGCACACGTTTATGGTGAGTGATTTTTGTAGTTATTGTTGTTGGTTGTCCAATTGACAGGGAGGCTGTGGAAGGACAGATGATGAATTCATGTAAAGTAAACAAATACATTTAATTGTTATTAAATGGTTTTTCCCTTGTAAGAAAGTTGGTACTTGAAAGCCTAGAACCAAATCACAGACAAGAGGCTTATAATAGGGTTTTTAATAACTTAAAATTGACCAGGTAATTTCTTTATGAAGTACCTTAATGAATTACAAGGAAAACAACTCAATAAGATGACTTATGATGGGCCACCCAATCAACTAACCTTTAAAAGTCAATCCAGGCCAAATTAGGGGAAGAAGAACCTACTTCCTGATGAGATGTATAGTAGATACAAGATAGAAAAGATTATCTTGGTTTCCTGTATTTGTATCTCCATTGCTTACCATGGTATCTGACCCATAGTAGGTATGCTAAAGTACTCTATCTTTCTTTCTATTTTTAATATGAAATAACTGAATTCAGCATCAATAAGAAGAGTTTAAATGCCCATGGAATATTATTGATATATTCTTGTCATCCTCAATTAAACATAGCACTTATATGATCAGAAATAAAACTGTAAGATGCTGGAGGTAACTATGGTAATACACCCCAAGCTCACAGTCAAGTAATAGGACAAGTAGAACCATTTCTCTACTAAATCTTAATCAGGTCCCCTTTCCTCAACAATATTGGGAATTTTTCAGCATACTTTCCCTGTCTTAGCTGATTGGTTCATTAGTTATAATGCACTTTAAGGGTAGCAAATTAATGAAGTTTTTACTAATAAATGACCTTTGGCTTCTATTATTTCCTTACTTTATCTTGGGAGATGATGGTTTTCACAAGTTGAAGGGGTCCTTTGAAGTATTTTCTTTAGAAAAACAAAAAGCAAGAAGGAATGTAATCATCTACCACCCAGGATATCTCATCCTGTGTTCTTTCATTGTTTGAAGTGAAAAAAAAAAATAAGGAAGGAAAGGATAATATAAAATCATCTCACTGTTGCATTTAAGTTAATTTAACATAATATTCATCAGAATCTTCACTATTAAGACACAACTAAAATTCTTCCCTAAGAATATAATTTAACCATTTTATTTTCTTTGAAATTTAATTATGTAATAAAATATTTCTTTGCTTTTGTAGACAATTAAGATTTACTGAATTATACCATTGCTCTTCTTGAGAGGAGAAAGATTTTTGGGGGCAGGGGAGTGTAGAACAAGGTGTCCTGGCGCAGTGGAAAATACATGAGACAGCAAGAGAGTATGAGTTCAAATCCTCTCTCTGCCACTTTCTACCTGCATGATCATGAGTAAGCACTTAACCTCTCTGGCCTCAGTTTTCTCATTTTTGTAGATAAATCATTTTATAATGAATTTTATAATTCTATTAAATGATTTTATAATGAGGGAGTTAGACCAGATAACCTCTAAGTTCCCTTCTAGCTTTAAAATATAATTCTGTTGATCTTTGGTGGCGGCTGTTTTTGAAAAGTAAGACAATCTGTCATGGGTTCTTTCTTTTGTGTATTTTCAAAGCAAAGTCATCAGCATCTATCAGTACCTGAAAGGCTGCTTCTGGGACTTGGGCCCCGGTAGCTGTGGTGTATTGATTTGTGTACCTCAGGAGATCAGACACAGTCTACCTTCAGTTTTTAGGTTATTTGTTGCCACTTCAAGTACAACTGCATAAAATAGTGAGGGGGAAAGATGAGGGTGGAGGGATGTATTCCACAGCACTTCTGCTGCAGTCGTGATGAGGATAGATTCTTCCTAACTTAGGCCTAATTCCTGTGGCTAAAAAGGCACATGGTCAGAGTAAAGAATCCCTAGCATTGAAATCAGCAATCTGATTTTTAAAACAGAAGAAGAATTCCTACAGGATGAAAGGTGATTTCTAATCTTTCATAAGAAAAACAAAAACCAACCTTGATGATCTTTTTGCAGTAGACTCATCCCTAAGACACATGCCACAAAGAGTTGCATCTGGAGGGATGGTTTCAGGCAGGTAGGGGAAAAAGCAGGCAAGTCTTCCATGAATCTCATCTTCTGGGACAGCAATATTACCAGACCCTCTGGTGAACTTCAAAAAACTCTAAGGCAAGGCTTGTAACTCTAAGCTGTATCAAACAATACTTAATCCTTCCCACAGTGAACATTGTTAATTGCTAATACCAAGCTGCCCCTTAGTGGGGTCAGGAGGTGTTCTCTTAGAGTTATCAAGCTCCAACATGAGCTTTTTGATATTCATCCATTAAATTTTATTGACTACCTGCTATGTGTTAGGCACTGGGCTTGACTTTCTGACCTTTACATTATCCACTGCCTATGTTACTTTGGCACACTTTTTTGAAGCAAATTTAAAGGATCCAAAGGGAAATGGGGAGGAACCTATTGATCCAGCAGTGAATTTCTGTTCCAAAAATCTAGTTAGAGGGAGAGTGGGGAGGACTTCTTCCAAACCATTTCCCTTCGCAAGGAGTGGTGAACTTCTACATTCGATGTTTGGTCTGAAGACTTCTCTGAGACATCCAAAATAAATTCCACCAAATATTATTCAGTCTTCCTTGTTATTTTCTCTCCCCACAGCAATGGGATTCTTTATGTCCAACAGGCTTGTCTAAGTGTGTCCCTCACTTTCTCTCAGAGAGAAAAATTATGTTTATGGCTAAATTTGACAGCTATCACAAACCCTATCAGTGTGTCTCTGAGCAAACTGATCTTTGTCTCAATTACCCCAACTGTAAAGTAGGGATAATAATATCATCAATATCATCCATCTCCCAGGGTTTTTATAAGGATCAAACAAAAAATAATATTTGTAAAGCACTTAGAACAGTACCTGGCACATGGCAGGTGCTTAATAAATGCTTCATTTCCTTCATTCCACCCTCCCTTCTTTCCTTTTTTTCCTTTTTTCCTTCCTTCCTTCCTTCTTCATACTCTTTACAGGATAATGATAAGAACTGTATTCTTACTTGGTTGAATCATCCTGCAACAGAGTGGGAAGATAAGCATTGATGTGACTTAAAGCAAGGGCAGGAAGAGTAGGGAGTCCATCTTTAACTATCATGAAGCAGTTTAGTCCATTTCAAAGGGGCTTTGTTTACAAAATATTGATTTGCCCCATATGTGTATAAAGATCAGAGATTTAGAAGTAGAAGGGAACTGATCAATCAATTAATCAATAAACATCTATTAAGTGTCTACAATGCACCAGGCACTGTGTTAAGCACTGAAGATGAAAGAGGCAAAAGATAGGAGCTCATAATCTAACGGAGGAGACAACATTCAAACAAATATACACAATGCAAGCTATGTACAAGATAAATAGGAAGTACCTAACAGAGGGAGAGCACTAGAATTAAGAAAGGTTGGGGAAGGTTTCCTGTAGAAGGTGGGATTTTAGTTGGAACTTAAAGTAGCTAAGAGGTCAGTAGTAGGAACAGAGGATTAGTCATTAACTCCAATCTCTTCATTTTATTAGTGAGAAAATTGATGTCTAGAGAGTTTGCTAAAAATGCAGTTTCCATGAAAGCAAAGGATGTGTTTACTTTTTTTCCTTATATTGCCAGAACTCAGTTCTTGACACATAATATACACTTAAGAAACATTTGTTGATTGATTAATTGAAAAATGAATTGTCCAGGATCATAGAAAGAAAATTATGTAACAACCCCCTTTCCTCAAAGAACTTATATTACAATGAAGGAGACATTTCCATAACTATGAACATACAAGATACATACAAGTAGATGATATACACACTAGCAGCTGACAGAAGAAAGAAAAGTTTCCTAGAGAGGATAATAGTTGAGCTTTGTCATAAAGGAAGCCAAGAGATTGTAAGAAACTGAAAAGCATTCCAAGCATGGTGTTTTAAATTAAGGTTGTGGCATTTATAAAGTTCGAGAGACATAATATCTGAGTAATTAGTTATTTTATTAATAATGCTAGCATTTTAATAAAATAAGTCAATGCCACTTTCAAATGTCAAAGACCTTCATCACAGCAGGCTCAAGGTTTATATGGCCTTGGGGAAAAGTGAGCGTTCTAGAAAGAAGGTGGTAATCAACACTGATTGGTTAACAAGAAAGAGAGAATGAATATCAGCATGACTGGCTGGACCCATTCTAATGAAGTTGGATTATGTTATTTACTTCTAAGTTACCTCCAGCCTTGGACAATCTAAACAAAGAATCTATATCCCCACTCAAACCTGAGCAAAAGACAATGGGCCAGGAGTTTCACCTCAGATTAGGGATCTGGTCCAGTTTAGTGGAGTAGCAATACCCAGAATGAGGAGAATGTTAAACCTATCTTCCAACAACCCTATCCTTGAGAGATTGGACAAGGAAATGAGACAGGAAAAAAAGCTAGGGTCTTCCCAATTTTAATAATTGGCTATTAATATGAGAGAGAAATAATCCTTTCTCTCAAGGTCAGGGAGTTGAAATTCAGTGCTTGACCAACTATACCATGCTGCCTCTCTAAGGAGGCAGGGATAAATTCATTTTGGGGTGTGTGTGTATGTGTGTGTGTGTGTGTGTGTGTGTGTGTGTATGCATGTGTGTGTGTATGCATAATATGTATGTATATACGTCCAGAACCTAGCACAGTTTCTTTACCATAGTACCTACTTAATTAATGCTCATTGCATTGAATTGAACTGACTTATCCTTGAGAATGGAGGAAAATTTGTTTAATCATTGAACCTCTGCTGATATGTCAATCTTCACAAATCAAATTCCTTCTATATGTGCTTTGTAGTCTCTCTCAGCTCCTCAATGTGCTCTTCGTGACCCTCATGTTTCTGCAAAAATAGTAGCTTAAAGCTTCCCCCACTTCCATGGCCATTTTGCCCTTTTTCCCCTAGTGCCACTATTAGAAAAATTGTGTCAGCTCTTCCTAACAGATGGCTCCCTTCAACAGCAAACAGAGTTCCTTAATATATCACACAGCCTTCAAGAAATGCTAGGTGCACATCTCAATGACAAGTTGGCTGCCATGCCAAATATAGTCACGGAAAAAATATTGTCGCCCATGGGATTAATGCAGCAAATCCCATTAATGACGGCAGTGGAAAACTATGACTATTGCTTTACTCTCTTTGCTGACTTCAGCCAAGAAGGAAAAAATGTGTATGCAGTATGTGTACTGAAAGGCAATTTGAAATCAAGCACTCAGATGGTTATATTTCCCAGTGGTCTGTCACAGGATTTTACAGTTAACTAGGAACTATTGTAATTGTCATAGTAAAATTCATCCTGTCACCCTGAAATCCTGACATTTAATGAGGAAAAAGTAAAACACATAGCCTGTTTGATCTGAGTGGGGAGCAAGCAATGAGAGATGGCAGCAAGAGGGGATGTTAGTGGAGGGGTCCACTTATATAAGACTGAACCATTAAAAATATACATATTCCCTCAGAAATAGCCCTACAAAATCATAGCAAGATATTCCGCCTGTGCAGTTCTTTGTAGAGTTGGGTAATGTCTCTCTGGAGAGCCATAGCATGCAAATTTAAGACAGTTAAATGTAACTGAATAAGGAACTTAGCAGTACAATGCGGGGTTAACTGATAGAAGAACGTCATTACTCACTAAGTCTACATTTTCCACTCTGCTATAGTAATTATAGAAAAGAGAGGTAAACCAGATTCCACAGCTGGCTACCTCTATGGCCTCAGTTATCCTGGGGAGGAACTAAAGGAACCCCATGGACTTCTCAGGCAACATTCAAGGGGGCATTTCTTAGAGTAACTGGTATTTTGCCTTACAAAGAGGTTAACATAACAAGACAATGGGAAGACAGGTAGAGCTAATTTAGTAAAAATTAAACTTTAAAGTATTTAAATATTGGCAAAAGTCCTAGTGACAGTGAGGGTCATGAGTTGCATGAAACACTGACAGGCAGAGTAACTGTAAGAGGGTTTTACATAGCCAATAAATTTCAGAGGTGGTACTTAAATCCAGATTTTCTTGACTCTGAGGCTGTCTCCCTATCCATTATACTTATTACACATTTTATGAAACTAAGACTTACTTGAAGTGACTAGTTCATCATCCTATGGCTAATATGTAGCAGAATCAGGACTAGAATCCAAATATCCTAACTAGATTCAGTGCTATTTCCATCATACCACACTGCCTTCTATGTCACACTGAGAAAGGCTTTCCTAAACATGGAGTCTCAAGTCTTTAGGTTTTTTTATTCTCCAAAGGTAAGAATGACTGAACATGACAAGTTTAGAAAGCCTAAGAAAAACAATGATGTTAGGGGTGGAGCCAAGATGGCAGAGAGAAGCCAGGAAGTAGCCTAAGCTCTCTCCAGTTTCCCTTGGAAACAACATTAAATCAAGCCTTTAAATGGATTCTGGAGTGACAGAACCCACAAAAAAAGATGGAGTGAAACAGTTTTCTAGCTTAAGTTAACTTAAAAGAATTTAAGGAAAGGTCTATCTCACTTGGGTAAAAGGGGGAGCTCAGCTCAGCACAGATGTGTCCAGGCAAGCCAGCAGGAAGCTTTCAGCCCCAGAACAGATAAGCAACTGAGGCCACTCAGTTCTGACTCAGCAGGCCAGTGATACAGCAGGCCAGCAGTAAGACTTCCAGCTCCAATGCAGAAGGCAAATTGTGAGCCATGGAACCCTGTACAACAGGTACAACCAAGCTGGGCCACTCCCAGAACAATGAGTAAGCCCCAAGCACCTGAGGCCTAACTGAAGAAAATAATTCCTTAAAATTTAGAATTGGGCAATTGGAAGTTGATGAGTCTATGAGACATCAAGAATCTATCAAACAAAACCAAAAGAATGAAAAGCTAGAAGAAAATGTAACATATCTCATTGGAAAAACAACTGACCTGGAAAATAGATCTAGGAGAGATAATTTAAGAATTATTGTACTACCTGAAGGCCATAGTCAAAAAAAGAACTTGGACAGCACGTTTTAAAAAATCATCAAACTGCCCTGATATCCTAGAACCATAGGGTAAAATAGTCATTGAAAGGATCCACTAAAGATCATCTCCTAAAAGAGATCCCAAGATGAAAACTCCAAGGATTATTGTAGCCATATTCCAGAATTATCATGTCAAAGAGAAAATATTGCAAGCATCCAGAAAGAAACAACTTAAACATTAAAGAGCCACAGTCAGGATTACATGAGACTTAGCAGTATCTATATTAAAGGATCAGAGGGCTTGGAATATGATAAAGCAAAACTCTGGTGAGGAGGGACAAGGTGAAAGGAGAAAGAAAAGCATAAAAAGGGGAGGAATAGGATGGAGGGAAATACACAGTAATCATAAATTTGAGTGTGAATGGAATGGATTGTCCCATAAAATGGAAGCGGTAGCAGAGTGGATTAAAAAACAGAATTTGATAATATATTGTTTACCAGAAACACATTTGAAGGAGAGAGACACACAGATTAAAAATGAAAGGCTGGACACAATCTGTTATGCATCAGGTGAAATAAAAAAAAAAGCAAAGATAGCAATCCTGATCTCAGACAAACCAAAAGTCAAAATAGATCTAATTAAAAGAGATAAGGAAGGAAATTACATCCTGCTAAAAGGTACCATAGACAATGAAGTAATATCTTTACTAAACAAACATACAAGTGGTATAGCATCCAAATTCTTAGAGAAGTTAAGGGAGTTACAGGAGGAAATATACAACAAAACTATACTAATGGAGAACCTCAAAATCCCCTTCTCAGAATTAGATAAATCTAACCACAAAATAAACAAGAAAGAAGTAAAGGAGGTGAATAGATTGTTAGAAAAGTTAGATAGGGCAGATCTCTGCACCTACACAAAAACTGACCATGTACTAGGGCTTAAAAACCTCACAATCCAATGCAGAAATATTAAATTCATTCTTTTCAGATCATGATACAATAAACATTACATGTAATAAAGGGCCAAGGTAAGATAGGCTAAAAATTAATCCAAAACTAAGTAATCTAATCTTAAAGAATAAGTGGCTCAAGCAACAAATCATAGGAACAATCAGTAATTTCATCAAAGAAAATTACAATAATGAGACAATATACCACAACTTATGGGATTCTGCCAAACAGTTCTTAGGGAAAATGTTATATCTCTAAGTGCTTATATGAATAAAATAGAGAAAGAGGAAATCAATGAATTGGACATGCAACTGAATAAGCTAGAAAAAGAACAAATTAAAAATCCCCAATTAAATACCAAATTAGAAATTCTGAAACTCAAGGGATATATCAATAAAATTGAAAGTAAGAAAACTACCGAATTAATAAATAAAACTAATAGCTGGTTTTATGAAAAGAAAACAATAAAATAGATAAACCTTTGGTAAATTTGATTTAAAAAAGAAAGAAGAAAACCAAATTACTGGTATCAAAAATGAAAATGGTAAACTTACCAACAATGAAGGGACAATTAAAGCAATAATTAGCTATTTTGCCAAACTGTACATCAATAAATCTAACAATCCAAGTGAAATGATTGAATACTTGCAAAAATATAAATTGCCCAAACCAAGAGAAGAGGAAATAAAACACTTAAATAATCCCATTTCAGAAAAAGAAATTGAACAAGGCATCAGTGAACTCCCTAAGAAAAAGTCTCCAGGGACAGATGGATTTACAAATGAATTCTATTAAACATTTTAATAACAATTAACTCCAATGCTATAGAAACTAATTGGAAAAATAACAAATAATAATAATAAAGGAGTTTTATCAAATTGCTTTTATGACTCAAATATGTTGCTGATACCTAAACCAGGAAGAGCCAAAAGAAAGAAAAAAATTATAGACTAATTTCCCTAATGAATATTAATTCAAAAAATTTAAATAAAATATTAGCAAAGAGATTATAGAAATTTATCATGAGAATAATGCACTATGACCAGGTGGAATTTATACCTAGAATGCAAGACTGATTCAATATTGGGAAAACTATCAGCATAATTGATCATATCAACAACAAAACTAACAGAAACCACATGATTATCTTAATAGATTCAGAAAAAGCTTTTGGAAAAATACAGCACCCATTCCTATTAAAAACAATAGAGAGCAGAGGAATAAATGGAGTTTTCTTTAAAATGATAAGTAACATCTATCTAAAATCATCAGCAAGCATTATATGTAATAGGGATAAACTAGAAGCATTCCCACTAAGATCTGGAGTGAAACAGGGATGCCTATTATCACCACTATTATTCAGTATTGTACTAGAAAAGTTAGCTTTACCAATGAGAAGAAAAAGAAGTTGAAGGAATTAGAATAGGCAATAAGGAAACAAAATTTTCACTCTTTGCAGATGATATGATGGTATACTTAGAGAATCCTAGAGAATCAACTAAAAAATTACTTGAAACAATTAACAATTTTAACAAAGTTGCAAAATATAAAATAAACCCACATAAATCATCAGCATTTCTATATATTACCAACAAAGCCCCACAACAAGAGATAGAAAGAGAAATTCCATTTAAAATAACTATAGACAATATAAAATATTTGAGAGTCTAACTGCTAAGACAAATCCAGGAAGTATATGAATACAATTATAAAATACTTTTCAGACAAATAAAGTCAGATCTAAACAATTGGAAAAATATCAATTGCTCATGGGTAGGCTGAGCTAATATAATTAAAAGGACAATTCTACCTAAATTAATTTACTTATTTAGTGTCATAACAATCAAACTAACAAAAATATTTTATGGAATTAGAAAAAAAAATAGTTACATAATTCATCAGGAAGAAAAGAAGGTCAAAAATATAAAGGAAATCAATGGGCAAAAAATGCAAAGGAAGATGGCCTAGCCATGCGAGATCTAAAACTGTGTTATAAAGCTTCAATCATCAAAAGTACCTGGTACTGGCTAAGAAACAGAGTGATAGATCAGTGAAATAGGTTAGGTATATAAGACACAATAATAAATGACTATAGTAATCTACTGTTTTATAAACCCAAAGACTTCAAATTCTGGGATAAGAATTCACTATTTAACAAAAGCTCCTGGGAAAACTGGAAAATATTATGGCAAAACTAGGCACAAACCATCTCATACCCTATACCAAGATAAGGTCAAAATGCATACATGATTTAGACACGAGGGATAATACTATAAGCAAATTAGGAGAGCAAAGTATAGCTTATCTGTGAGATCTATGGAGAAAGGAAGAATTTATGACCAAACAAGAGATAGAGAACATTATGAAATACAAAAAGGATCATTTTGATTACATTAAATTAAAAAGTTTTGCAAAACACCAATGAAATCAAGATTAGAAGGAAAGCAGAAAGCTGGGAAACAATTTTTACAGCTAGTGCTTCTGATAAAGACCTCATTTCTAAAATATATAGAGAACTGAGTCAAATTTATAAGAATTCAAGTCATCCCCAAATTGATAAATGGTAAAAGGATATGAACAGACAGTTTTCAGTTGAAGAAATTAAAGCTAGAAATGCAAATTAAAACAACTCTGAGGTACAACCTCATACCTATCAGATTGGCTAAATATGAGAGAAAAGTAAAATGATAAATGTTGGAAAATTTGTGGAAAATTTGGAACACTAATGCATTGTTGGTGGAGTTGTGAACTGATCCAACCATTCTGGAGAGCAATTTGGAGCTAAGCCCAAAGGTCAATCAAACTGTTCATGCCCTTTGATCCAGAAATACCACTCCTGAAGAGATCATAAAAAAAAGGTGGGGGGAGGACCCACATGCACAAACATATTTATAGCAGCTCTTTTTGTGGTGGCCAAGAATTGGAAATTGAAGGGCTGCCCATCAATGGGAGAATGGCTGAACAAGTTGTGGTATATGAATGTAATGGAATACTATTTTTCCATAAGAAATGATGAGCAGGTGGATTTCACAAAAACCTGGAAAGACTTATATGAAATAATATTGAGTGAAGTGAGCAAAACCAGGAGAACATTATACACAGTAAGAGCCATTTTGTGTGATGACCAACTTTGATTACACTTAGCTCTTCTCAGCAATACAATGATCTAAGACAATTCCAAAAGAAAATGCTAACCACATCTAGAGAAAAGGATTATGGAGTCTGAATGTAGATAGAAGCATACTATTTTCTCTCTTTTTTTTTCCTTTCTCATAGTCTTTCTCTTTTGTTCTCATTCTTCTTTCACAACATGACTAATGTGGAAATATGTTTCAAGTGATTTTATATGTATAACCTATATCAGATTGCTTGTTTTCTTGTGGAAGGGGGAGGGAAGGGAGTGAGGGAAGAAAATTTGGAACTCAAAATTTTCCAAAAATAAATGTTGAAAACTATCTTTACATGTAATCAGGGAACAAATAAAATAGTACTAAAGAAAAAAATAGCATACTATCTGAAAGGGAAAAAAGAAAAGAAAATGAAACTGAAGATATGAAATGCATAAGTTGTCTGAAAACTTGATTTTAATCATTATATGTAGACTGTTGCCCCATCTAACCTTTGAAGGACATTAGAATGAAAACTTTTCAAGTGTGTTACTTACTATGCTCCTTTATGTCCTTCAGTGGAAGCAGCAAAATTACCAGAGGGCTAGCACCTCTGGGGAAGGCAGAGGATCTAGTACATCAACAAACTAAATAGAGTCTAAATCAGAGGTGTCAAAATGGATAATAAATAGTAGAACCATAATTCTTCTAGCCAATATCCCAGTATCCTCTAGAAAATGAAGAAAAGACTACAAAGACTAGGCAAACACATCTGGCTTAGAGGAAGTTTCTAGCACATGGACAATTATATATTGGACATCCCTAATAGTTTCGTCATAACTTCTTATTAGGAATTTAGGTGGCATTTACACAAGGCAACATCAACATCCTGTATTCCAAACACCTACTACTCAACACTCACTTTTCACTTAGTTGTTACATAGTTAAAACAAAACAAAAAAAGTGATAATTGCTCTACCTAAGTCAGAAACTGTAGATTCGAGTTTACCAGAAAATGAACAAATGTCATATACCTCCGTCCCTTCTATATACCTATATACCATATACCTTCTATCCCCTAGATATTGATGGCATTAGTGATTCACACACACACAGATATATACACATATACTTACACACACACACATACGTATATACATATATTTGCACACACATATATATAAAATACACACACATATACACTTATACATATACTTACACACACACACATATATATATAATAATACACACACACACACACACACACACACACACACACACACACACCCCAGGGAGTAAGGCTCCAGAGTTGAATCTGTCCTTAAGCTCTTCACTGTTCCTTGACTGCTTTGAATTTGAAGGCTCAGTTCAATCCTTAATACAGACATTTTTTTCTTCTTATGCCTGTCATTAGCATGGAATGCATCTCTACTTTTCATTACCTGCTTGCTAGGATTCTGTTATTCTGTTGGAATTACAAGTCCAGTTCTTTGGCCATCCTCTTTTAATATTATCTGCACAGAGAGTGCCAAGTAAATGGTCTTTTAATTTCGTTGTACATGAGTTCAATATCTGAAAATTGGGTCTCCCTTACCTCTCATGGTAATGAAGAGACATTATTAAATAAAAACACCAAGACATAGTAGGTAGATTCTGATTATAATGCAGAATATCATTACCGGGAGATTTTTACCTAGGAAAATATTGTTCCTGAAGGTAAATACATATCTCCAGATAATAACAAAGAATTCACATTTCTAAAGCCCTTTCCTGGTATAAAAATACAATGTATTCTGGATTGGTATGCAATGTCAGATTTATTCTCCTTGGTAATAGGAAGAATTTTAGAGTAGCTCAGAGTCTTCACCTTATTAATGAGGATGAATTTCATATCCTGAAGCAACTTGAAATGTAGTCTATTAACAGAAAAATTACAGTGGGGGAGAAAATAACTTTTTATTTAACTCAGATATTCCATGATAGAAAATCATAAACTCTCTTCATCAAGGTTTCTGATGAAATGTTAACAAAATGCTTTGATAATTTTGTTTAAAAACTCACTTTTTCCAACTACAGTTTATATAATTCAATGGAAATGTGATTTCCTCCCCAAAGAATCAAATGATTTTGGTATTGTAAGATTAGCTTGCAATAATCATAGAAATACAAATTAATGAATTCTAAGACACCACCTTACATTTTCTAAGCTAGTAAATACAGTTAAAAACAAATAGGAAAGTCATATATACAGTGAGTTATAAAACTGTTAACAACCTTTGACCCAGTGATCTTGGGAAAAAGGGAAAACATAGCAATTATTTTAAAATTTAGCAGTATTTATAATAAAGTAACTATATATAATCCCTATGTTCACCAGTCGGTGAATTGTCACATGAACATAAGGAAATATTATTTCTCCATAAGAAATGACAAGCAAGAAGATTTTAAAGATAGGGAAAAATACATAACAGATTTCTATCTGAAGTAAACACAATATTTTCTGTAAGTCCCTTGGCTTTCCTTGATACTTCACTATGATGGTATGGGTGGGAGGAAAGAAAGATAGTACAGCAGTGACATCATCTTCACGCCACCTACAGAAAGCATTCTGAAGAAAGATCTCCGGAGGAGCTGAAAGATAGAGCCTGGTAAGCACGTGATACTGAAATCCAGGTCCGGGGCTGGGGTGGAGGTGGGCGGGAGGTGGGAAGTGAAGCTTCCTAGTATTCAGTGCAGCTATTCTAGATTCTTTACCACACTCTTTCCATTTTAAAAGTGGAGGTGTTGGAGGGGCTATCTTTCCTGGCCAGTTTTCACGTAAATGGAATTAAAATAAATGTAAACATGAGTGGGTTCTGAGGTTGCTTTTCTATTATTTTACCCTGATGTCCTGACATTAGATATTTTATTATTTAAATGCATATTTTTTTCCTAATCTATTGGAATGGTAGAATTTGAATTTAGTTAACCTTAGAGGTTTCCAGTTGGTCCTGGCCTTGTCCTTGACTTTCTTGAATTCAAAACCATCCCTCTCTAAGGCTGGCTTATTCCAGAACTTCCCTTGGTATAGAAGCCTCATTTCCCTGGACTAGAATAGAATATTTCTCTGTATGGCTCACCTCCTCTCATCTCTCTTTTCTCCAGCAGTTCCTCCTGGAACCTCCATTTGCGGAAGGGCCCAGTCAGGCCTCGCTGCCCAGCCACCTTCTTGACTTTTTTGAAATTCAAAACCAGGTACAACTTCTAGCAATTTCTTCTTTCCACCTCCCTTTTGCCTCCACCCCTACTTTTCAGCCCCCTTTCCTGTGTTGCCTTCTGCCAATAAGATGTAAGCTCATTAAGGGAAGGGACTGTCTTTCTTTCTGCTTGTATTTGTATTTCCAGAGTTTAGCAGAGTGACTGGTATGAAGTAAGTGATGAATACATGTTTGTTTTTGGTTTTCCTTCCTTCTTTAACCTGGGTTGGGGCACAATGAGTGATTCACCAGATGAGGTATGATATACACTGAAAATACCTTGAAGATTTGAGTTCTACTATGCATTAATCCACAGAAGAATAGCACACAGAATACAAGAGTAGAGAAAATAGAATCAATTTGTAAACATACATGATTACAACAATGAAATAATAAAGAATGTTAAGATAATGTCAGCAATTTTTTTTTCAATAGAGCTGGTGGTATAGTAGATGGAGCACTGGGCCTAAAGTCAGGAAGACCTGAGTTCAAATCTAGTCTCAGACACTAACTGCATGACCCTGAGGAAGTTACTTAACCTCTGTTTGCCTCAGTTTTCTCAATTGTAAAGTGGGGATGATAGCAACACTCAACTCTCCGGATTGTTGTGAGGATCAAATGAGATTGCATTTCATATTTCAAACTGGGAAATGTGTAACAGAGACTTTGGAGAAGGCCCATTTCAGAATCTCCAAGGGGCCTTAGAAACATGCTCTGATTACCTAAGACGGAGGTATGAATCTTGCCAGCAAAGACTAAAAGAGAGACTCCTGGTGATTGCCAAGTAGGTACCACAACCAAATAGCAGCCCTCAGTGAGTAAGTGGGAGTGAAATTCAGAGAATATAGACTATATGAAACTTTTCAAAAGCAGTTGACACTCCAGCTCCTTCTGAAGATGTACATCATCTACCGTTTCTCTATATTGAATTTAGTCTGCCATCTTGTCCAATTATCTAATTTTATGAGGTCCTTCTGGATTCCTCAGAATCTTTTATACTCTTGATTAACCAAATATTTTGTAACCTCAGCAAATCTTGCTACTTAATTATTCACTCTCTGCTCCTCATCATTAATAAACATATCGAACAGCATCAGTCTAAATAATAAATAGGATGTCTTAACCTCTTTACTTGTCAAACATTATCCATTTAATCCTTCTGCTTGCTTTCTATTTCACACCAAGACATAAATTCATGCTATGATTTTCTTTGTATCTCACTCTTTCATTACCAATCATCTTTCATAGATAGGCTTTAAATTGTTTAGAAAATCCACATTGAAGTTAAAACAACTTATATCCATTGGTTGTTGTAAACATTGTTATCAGTATTATCTATTTTTTTTTACTATTTAAAAATGTAAGTAACTCATCATCTTAACTGACCTCCTAAAAACAGTTGAAGAAGAAAAACATAACTTCAACAATAGTTACAGTTCGTTGTCAGAAATCCATAGCTATCTCAGTTGTCCTGGAAGGTAGTAGGTTCACTTCAACAATATGTCTTCAAACACTCAGAATGACTACTTGTCAGATATAATGACAATAATGGGTATTCTTTTGAGATATATTTTGGAGTACATGGACACTGAAGTCCCTTAAAACTGTAAATTCTGTGATTCTATTTTTTAAGGCGAAAAACATTACTAGAAATAATTTCCCCAATGGAATAATTATGTGGGTAGCAGTATTCTGCCTTGGCATATTCTATCTGACTTTAGGAATCTATGGCATTTTTATTTATAAGGTGCTGCAAAAATTTAAAAAAATTGCACAGATGGGTCACAATTTGGGTTATTCAATTTCAAGCATGGGTTGGAAAAGGAGGATTTAATCAATATAAAATTAACTGCATTTATCCCAGGTAAATAGCTGGAATCATTCTGAACAGGTTTCAGTGCAGTCCTTCTAAGCAATCCCAGCATATGTTTATCCTCGTTATAATTACCATCAACATGTGTTTAGTGGCCCAGTGAGCCAGTCTTTTATGAGATGGGCTAAATTTTGCCAAGAAAAGAGGAAAAAATTGTTACCTTTCAGACCCAAAAGAGGAACTGAAAAAGAAAATAGAGAACATCCAAATTTGATTCGTGTCAACATCTGATCACTCTTGCGATATATTATGGAACTATTATTTGACTCAAGAAGACACTAGAGAAAGACAACTGTACAGAAGTTTATTCAGTAACAACCACCTACCATCAATAACATAATATCATTGAGTTATAGAGCTGGAGCCAGCCATAGGAGGTTGGTCATTTTATGTGAGAAAATATTGTTGTTTTTAATGAGTATAGTCTTTGAGCCAGACTGAAGGTGTTGTCACTATCACACCAGAATCTGAAATACTTTGATAGTAATGAAGAAGCTAGGGAAAAGGAGATTCTGGGGGAAAGATAAAGAATTCAGTTTTGGACTTGATGAATTTAAAATGTTAAAAGACATCCAGTTGGAGATGTCCAATAGGCAGTTGGAGATGTGAACTGGAAGTCAACAGAGAGGTTGGGACTGGGTAAGTAGATGAAAATTATCAGCACACAGATGATCACTGAATCCATGGAAGCTACTGAAATCACCAAGTGAAATAATATATGGTAAATCAGGGAAGGCATCAGGAAGGAGTTAGCACTTGAGCTGAGTCTTGGAGGAAGACAGGGATTCTAAGACTCAAAGGTGAGGAGAAAGCACAATCAAGAATAGAGTGATTGCCCACAGATGAGGATCACTAAACACCAAAAAATACAGTGAATGCCAAAGTGTAGGGCCATTTTGTTGGATGATGTCTTCAGAAATGATCAAAGCGTTCATCGCAATGATCTCGATTCTTTATGTGTGTTTTGTAGACCCCTTTCCCTAGGCAGGCTAATGAAGTCAATGTACCCCATTCTCATCATCATGTTTTGAAATGCACAAAATAAAATACGTTGTGCAACAAAGGAAACCTATTATAATTAAATGTAGTTATCAAAATATTAAAAGTTCCAAGTTCACAAACTCCCTGAAAACTATCCACAGATGCCTGGGGGGTGGGAGTGGATGGGATGAAGAGTGGGGATAGTTAACCTTTCCTCTAAAGAATATTGCTTGAAAGAACACTCAGGGTTCTTGCAAATACATACAAAGTCAAGAAGCAGAGCAGTAAGAATGTTCATTTAAAAAAACAAACAAACATGATGATGTTTTACTCACTAAAACCCAAATTCCTAACTTGAGCTGAGCTTCTTTGCCTCCAGCAGGTTGAACAGGTAAAAGAATTTACAGGAGCAGGTGCAATTTCTTTCAGATTTGATATTACAGTTTAATGGCATGCATTTCCCAACTCTGGTATCACCCAGAATGCAGAGGACAGCAAAAATTACTCTCCTGCTCTGCTTCTATTGTCCTTGAATTTCCAGACATATAATTCAGCCCTTTTGGTTATTCTATTTCACTGGAACTCCAGCTAAATCTACCGGGATACTCAGGGTTATACAAATAAGGTGACGCTGGAACTTTTTAAATAGATGCCTCTGTCAGTTCTCCATCTGCTTTGTCTTACAGAGTGGTCAAAAGAAAGCTTTTTGTTTGTTTTCAACAATGGATAAAGATCTCTCTCTGTCTCTCTCTCTCTCTCTCTCTCTCAGAGAAGTCCCTGTCCCTGCCTCCTTAACACCAGGGCAATAAGAAGAGAGTTTTCTATATTATTAAACCTTATTCATCTATCCTTTGCTTTCTCAGTTCCCCATTACCTTGACGCTCAGATCATGGTCTTTGCCTCTGAAGAAGTCCCTTAAAGGTGGCATCATAATGCAAAACCAGAAGAATCTTGGGCAGGTGAAAGAGGGTTTTCAGTTTGTATTTTGTAAGGAAAAGGAGGAAAGGCCAAAAAGAACATGTCATGGATCCATTGATAAGCAGTTTTAACAAGACTCAAGAGGGAGAGGGGGCTCTAGGAGCCACTATAAGAGAGATGAGTGTGAGGTTCTCTCTTACTCAATGTGCTTCATATACAAATACCTACAAAATTTTGTGAAAAAAATTTAAAACCTCAACACCTGTGCTGGAGGTGGCAGCACCTGGACTGGAGAACTTGCAGGTCAGAGCATTGTGGTAGAGAAAACCATAAAATGGGAATCTTATCAACAGCCTCTGTGAACAGGCAAGTAGATCCTTTTCTGGAATTGATTTCCCATCTAGCATAATCTCTCAGCCTCTTCCAGATCTGATATTCCATAGGAATGCAAAACCAAACCACTTCTGTTCTAACCAGAATAGGAAAAGGATGGGTGAATATTTACCTCAAATATTTAAAAGTCAAATATCCTTCCTAAAAATCTAATTTGACTCCACTCCTAGAAGAAGAAGAAAAAAAAGAAAAGAAATGAAAAGATGGGTGGGGTGGGGCACAGCAAGAGTATAACTTTTCCTTTTCTTCCCCCAAACAAACTATATAACATACAAAGTTCTCTGTAGTTGAATATTTGAACCCTTTCTCATAGAAGATTGGAATTCCCTAGCTGTGTGTATTCTTAGGAAACACATGCCTCAGGTTCCTTATGAGGCAGCCAGGCAGTATAATGGATAGGGTCCTTGACCTGAAGTTAGGAATACCTGCATTCTAATCTGACCTCAGACACTTGCTAGCAGTGTGTCCCTAGGAAAATCAAAACCTCTGTCTGCCTTAGTTTTCTCATCCATAAAATAGGGTTAATAATAACACTTACCTCCCAGGGTTATTGTGAGGTTAAAATTAGATATTATTTATAAAGTGTTTTGCAAACTTTAAAGTGTGATACAAATGCTAGCTTTTGCATTTATCAGTTAAAAAATGAAGTCTACTGTACACACTACAAAATAATGTGACTGATTTTTTTTTTAAGCACCAAACTGACCAGAATTTTTCTATCCCAAATTATTTTTGTCTTCCAAACTAGTCACCTTGGTATATAACACAGATCATGCTCCAAGCATGTTTGGAAATTGTTATATGGGAAAGCCAGTTCAGAACCACATATGTACACACACACACACACACACATTCATTACATTATTTGATGGGCACATGAGATAGAAAAACACCATTACCTGCCTTAACCATCCACTCTATTCACTATTCACTAGTGACCTGTGTGTCTTATAATGCATGCATGCATGTGTATGTATATGTATATATTATCGTGTGTGTGTGTGTATATATAAGGTGTCCCGAAAGTCTTAGTTCACTTTTAAACTGATTAAGCTTAAAAAACGGCACTAAAAGTTTTGGGATAGCTGCTATGTGTGTGTGTGTGTGTGTGTCTGTGTATATGTATGTGTGCATGTGTATATATTCACAGGTATATAATTAGTATGTGTATTGCACAATTGTATGTATATGAATATATGCATGTATATTCATATGAATATGCATATGTATATTTGGGTGTGTATATAAATCAAACACCTTCTTGACTCTACTGAAGAGGTACAAAGTAACGTGCCACAAATCCTCAAGGAAATTTCAAAAGAACTCTAAAATTCTTCTTGCAGATTAACATTACTGGAATAAGTAGAGAACCTTAAGTAGAATGGGGAGACTGGGGCTTTGTCCCAGAGTGCTGAATTTGGAGGGCATTCTATTTAAAAAATTGCTCACAGTATTTATAGTCTTCAGCAGGGTAGAAACAATAGTGATTTGTACCTAATTAGCAAGAAGAATTTGTAAAGATAGGCAGCTACCAGCTGGAAACGGTGGCGAGCCATTATCCCCCACCCTGTCCTGTTCTCCTTTCATCCTCATAGGGCAGTGTCCCCAGAAGTGAACTATCATTACTGCCCCAGGCTTTCCCTCTCTCACACAGGTAAGTCCATGTTCCATTGCATTCCTTTTAACTGAAGATTTGCTACCTTCTCTAGGATATATTAGGTGCCTGCCTTCCCTACTCACAAATATCCCTAGTTACACCTCTGAATAAGTGCATAGTTTCTCAATTATTTTAAATTTATTCTCACCATTTTAAAGGTGACATTACTCATTTGGTTGAATAAGTTCTTTTTTGCTGAAAATATAAAAGTCACGACTATTGCATCAGTGAATGTTCCTTCAATGCTAGGTGACACAGTGCATAGAACATTGAATCTGGAGACAGGAAGATCTGAGTTCAAATGTGGCCTCAGATACTTACTAGCTGTGCGAGCCTGGACTACTCACTAAACCTCTGTTTGCCTCTGTTTCCTCATCTGTAAAATGGGGACAATAAATTTTTGAACTTCTCCCTAATTATCTCCAAACTCAACTATTTGGGTTTTAGGTATGTTTTGGTAAATATTTTTTTTAATTCCAGTACAGATTCCACTTAGCATGAGAATCTGAGTATCTGTTGAAAATTAAATATAAAACTGTTTTAGTCAAGGCAAAGGGAAAAATGCCCTCTATTGTCAGTGACAATATTGGCTTTTATTAGACTAAAGCATTTTAATCAAGGAGTGGTCTTATTTTTTTGTATGGATATGAAATTAGAAAAAGTGATTGATTTTAGCTGCATGTGGGGGGGTGTATACATATACAGATTATATGTAGTAGTCAAAGTAAACATTGCATATCCCATTTGTGAATTTTTATCTAATTTATGAACGCTTAGAATTTTAATTCTGAATTTCTATTAAATAAAAGCTTTTTTTTTGAAAAAAAAAAATAAAATGAGAACAATAATGGCACCTATCTCCCAGAGGTGTTGGGAGAACCAGTGCTGGAATATAGTAAATGATATGTAAATGTTTATTACTGTTGTTGTTATTAATTATTCAAAGTTACTAGGTGAGGGAAAGAAAATATTACTGCCATAATCTTAACAACAAGCAAACAAGTCATTTTCACTGCTACAATACAACATGGGATGATATCATTTCAGTTAAATCTAAAACTCTCTGGCTTCAAAATTGATTATGAGATTGTCATGTAAACATTTTTTTTTACTCCTTAAAAAGAGCACCTGTGTCAGTGAATGCACATGCCTGCAAGCACATACATGCACATGCACACACAACAATGTAAAATATGCTAGTTATCAAAGCCAGACACACCGTCCTTTTTCTCCAATGTGCATTCTCATATTTAGTCAAGAGAGCAAAAACTACTAATTTCTCATCTGATTCTAACTTTTGGGGATGGAAACATCCCCAATTCATGCATGATTACATTTTTCATGATTCATTAAGAAAAGTACAACAAAATTCAGTGCAGCTCCTATGACTCTCCAGTGACTGTAACAATTTTCTCCCTGAAATAGAAGAGGGGCAGAGAGAAGAGACTGCAGATTGGGTGCAGAGCTGGGGGTGGGGGTGGACCCATGTACACATGGACGTGTGTGTATGAAGCAGAGCATGTAAACCTTGATTAGGGAAAATATTTCAAAGAAATTTAAAATCCACCTGGCACTCAGATATAAAAAGCAAGGAAGATGGAGTAGCCACACTGACAATACTTTCGCAGTGGATTGTAACGACTCATTCTTCATTGCTATGCCAGCCTACCTTTCCTACTCAATCCTTCATTAAAGTTAAGACAAATGGAAGAACAAAATCCTATGTGAGAGCGTGTCTTCCTGGTAAGTTTGGAGAACAAGTGACCTGTCAATATGACACAAACCCCAGCTCATGCCCCTGGAAGCTTCATGGCCAAATGCATCTAATAATAGGGAGGTCAGGAAGGATTTATGTAAAAATAAAATGGGGAGTTATTCTAATGCTACTTGACAGCCTATAGACTGACCTTCAGAGGCATTAATGTAATGTATGGGAAGACTGACTAACCAGACAGAGTGGAAGATAATTGGCAAAGTAAGGAATTTTTAATATAGTACATTTCTTTAATGTGTGGAAACAGGTAGGTGCTGTCTATTCTCAACAATTTTTCAGGAATGGTAATTTTGTGTGTGTGTGTGTGTGTGTGTGTGTGTGTGTGTGTGTATAAAAGGAAAGTGTGTGTGTGTGAGCTCAATTCAGCTTTCATAAAGCAATTCCACTATGAAATTTAAAAATACCAAAATTCTGCGAGTTCTTTGAAGTAGATTTTTCAGTAGGACAAGTATCAGGCCAGAGTCCTCTCTTCATCTACAAAGGCCTAACCAATGGGACCATTGCCTTTCGGAGTACTTTTATTAGTTCCTTCAGTTATATGCTCTGCAGATTGCAGTAAGAAAGAAAGAATGTCATAGAAAGAGGAACAGAGGGATCATATAATCTTATGACTCTAGATTTAGAGTTGGAAGAGACCTCAGAGAAAATTTAGTTGAACTCTTTCATTTTAAAGGTGTGGAAATATTTGTCCAATTTAACATAGCTAGTAACTGGCAGAACTGGAACTTGAAGTTTCCCTGACTCCAAATCCAGGAGTTTTTCCATGTATCATAGGGAAGAGAAGGCCCTTTGCATAAACAAAATAATTCTAATTTCTATTCAGTTATTTTTCAGCTGTGCCCAACAATTTGTGATCCCATTTGGCTTTTTCTTAGCAAAAGTCCTTCTCTGGCTCATTTAAACAGAGGAGAAAACCGAGGCAAAGAAGGTGAAGTGACTTGCCTAGGATCACATATAAGTGTATGAGGCCAGATTTGAACTCAAGAAGATGAGCCTTCCTGATTCCAAACCCAATGCTCTATCCACTGCACCACCTAGCTGCCCAAGAATAAAGTTTGTGTCTATTTGAACCTACTTAACAAAAACAAAGTAACGAGAAGTATTGTGGTTGAGGGGAAGCATGAAGCCTTGTTACTGTGTCCTCCAAACCCTTGAGTACTACCAAATGACCTGCCAATTCACCTCAAGGACCCCTGGGTCTTGGCATCCACCTTCCAGCTGCGCCCTTAGGGCTTTGAGGCCTTTTGTCCGCCTGCAGCAACCTCCACCTCCATGTGTTTGATTCCCCCAATTAGAACACAAGCTCTGTGAGAGCAGCTAGGTGATGCAGTATATAGAACGCTGGGCCTGGAGCCAGAAAGACCGAAGTTGCATTCTGGTCCCAGATACTTACTAGCTCTGTGACTCTGGGCAAGTCACTTCAACTATTTGTCTCACTTTCCCCATCTGTAAAATGAGGATACGGCACCTACTTCCTAGGGTTGTGGTAACGATCAAATGAGATAATCATTGCAAAGTACTTAGCACAATGCCTAGCACATAGCTATACAAATGTTAACTATTGTTATTATTGTTGTCATCATCTTTACTATCATTATCATCATCATCATTATTATTTTATTATTATTATTATATACCAAGGACTCTCTTCCTTTTCTATTTCTATCTCAAGCTCATCCAAGTGGCATGAGCAGCCTAGAAAGGTTTAGCCCACTATCATTGTGTAGGGAATGGTCCCAAGGCCCTGAATGCAATAGGAATTCTAAGTTCCCTCCAATGGGGGTAGGGATTGGGAGAAAGGTATTGTGACAACAATATTGAAAAAGAATGGCTCCCACTGATTGCTATGCCCACTGAATAAGCTCCCAAGAGGATTTGGGTTGTAAGGGGGATCCCAAGTGGGAGTGGGAGTGGGATTAGAGATCCCTTGTTAGTGGCTGTTCCCAATCAAGCATTCCACTGAGGTCACTGATCTTTGAGTTTTGATTTCAGAATGACATTACATCTCTGGATTATACATTCTCACCAGTTTTTCCTTAATAATGTTATGCTTGATATGTCTTCATATGGAACTTGAAGCATTTTAACTAATGATTATGCATCTTGTCTGTGCTTGCTTCTTAGTATCATAAATAAGCTAATATTTAAGTCATTTGCTTTGTAATATACTTTCTGTCATTTATCACATTAACAATGCACAAACTCTCTGCTTTGCATTTGATCCAAAGTACATTTTTATTGTGTGCAACTTCTTGAAACCATATACATGACCAAAAAAAATTCTTTATATCTTCCTTCTTAAGGGATTCTCTCTGTTGCCTGATTTCTTTTTCCTATCAAAATTCTCTAGTGAAGTGGGTGATTGATGTTATATCATTTCTTTTGTTTTCTAGCCTTGCTTCAACTCCATGTATTTCCTTAACCTTATGGCTTGTGCTTTCAATTGTTGATTGAGGTGGCCTAGAATTTCTGACATACTTTTGTTGTCTGTATGCTATGCCACCTGTTTCTTTTTTGATTGTCTGCAAGTACTGGCCTAATATTATTGTAGTCCTCCAATGACTTTTCACCAATCTTCAATAGCTTTCTCAAGCTTCCTGCACCATGGAAGTATTTTATGCCTGTTCTTAGAAGCAGGACTTAACATCTTCATCTTTTCTTCTATGGTCATTACCATGCAACTTGTTATTGTTGTGTGAAGATCCTGGGACTTTTTTGTTTTTGCATCTTTGCCAAATTCTGTGGGGAAAAACATTCACTCAAAGTGATCACAGGAAATGGTTGGTTTGTTTTTTTTTTTAATTTTTTTGTCTTGGTATATTTGGTCTAAACTGGTTGGATTCATGTCATGAAATTGGGGACAAGGAATAGCATTGGAGGTCATATTCTGCATCTATTCACATAGGTAGACAGTTTTTCAGTTTTTGTTATTGTGATAATTACGTTAATTATTTTTCTAAAGTAGAGACACCACTGCATTCCTTGTATAAATACACCTTTGTCATAATGAATAATTTTTATGCATATTGCTACAGTCTCTGTTAAGATTTTACTTTAAATGTTTGAATCAATATTCATTATGGATCAGAGGCAACATGTTGTAGTGGTGATTTGTGTAGTGATTTGTCTTGAAAGGCAGAAAGATCTGGGTTCAAGTCTAACCTCTGATACATGCTGATTTTGTGACTTTGGGTAAGTCATTTAGTCTCTCAATATTTTATGTGATAAGACTTTAATTTGCAGAGAAGATACCAACTTACATCAGTAGAGGGAATTTCCTCATTTGAGAGTTCCCTATATCAATAAAATCCCCAATCCAATCTCTCTTTCCTATTAATTAATTACATTCTCTTTCTCTGCTTTATCTTTGTTGCTTGCATAGCAATGCCATATTTACTCATACAATGAATTTTGAAGAATGCATTTTATTTTTGGTTCTCTACTGTAGACAGAAGTTTACATAGCATAGGGGTTATTTGTTCCTTAAAATTCTGAAAATGTTCCTTACAATTTTTTGTTCTTAAAATAAAATTGGAATTGGAATTTAGGAAAACAAATATTGTTAATATTACTTTGAAATGGTTCACTGAATATCTAGAACATCCAAAAATATCTAGCAAGAAATAATAAAGAAAATTGGTTTGGTAAATTTGTAGGATACACGATTAATCCAGGGGGCAATTAGGTGGTGCAGTGGATAGAGCACCAGACCTGAAGTCAGGAGGAACTGAGTTCAAACCCAGTCTCAGACCAAACATTTGACACTTACTAGCAGTGTGACCCTGGACAGGTCACTTAACCCCAATTGCCTAAAACAAACAAACAAACAAAGATTAATCCATTCATACACACAAAAAATAAGTATTCTAATTTATATAAGATCAAGAAAATGTAACAAAACAGAAAATCTATTTAAAATAACAATGAAAACTACCAATATTCATTAATAAACTATAAAGTTGCAAACAATCTATATAAGGATAATTGAAACACTATAATGGTCAAAATACACATGGGCTTTGTGACCCTTGGCAAGTCACTTATCCTTTCTGAGCCTTCATTTCCTCACATATAAAATGAGGGCATTGGACTAGATGATCTAAGATTCCTGCCAACCCTAAATCTATTGTCCTGTGAAAATCATAATGAAGTTTGAAAAAGAAAAAAAATGAGAGAAAAAGAATTCCAAAGCAATTATATGTATATACATATATACATATATATGTATGTATACACATATACATATATATGTATATATATTGATTGCACATAATATCACAAAGTGATTGGCTCCAAAATTATCTGGAACTGGTCTAAAAATAGAAAAATAAATTAAATAGACTAGAGTAGATAAACCAGACATCCAATCAAATACATATAAAAAGATTTGTTTGGCATTTGATTACTTTGAGAAAATTTTTTAAAATGTGAAAGAATTCACTTATTAACTATAAATATACTTGGGGAAATTGGATAACAACTTGCCAGGAAAGGGATTTAAATATATAGCTTACAACAGATACCTCAGATAATTCCAATGGGATGAGAAAGATCATATTAAAAATTAACTCTAGGCAAGATGTAAGAATGAAGGATTTATCTCAACAAATAAAAATACTTAGCAGGGGCAAAATAAATATACATCAATAAAAAATGAATTCTGTACAATAAATATCTATAATTAAAATAAAAGGAAAATAACAGGTAAAAATGTACTCCAATCATGACAAGTTAAAAACTTATATTTAAAATATATAAGGAATTGTTGAAGTCACACAGTGGTAACTCATAGTTCAAAGTGGAAATGAATAGATAATTTTAAAAGAAACAGATTCTTAATAATCACTTTAAAATGCTGACTCACTAATTATCAAAAAGATGCACATTAGAACATCTTTAAGGTACAATTTCAAACCCAAGAAACTGAATTTTGTTTCTTTTAGTTACTTTTGCCAATGCTGTCAGGATTGTAGAGAAATAGATATACTCACTCATTCTTGGTGAACTTACACACTTGCAGAAAATTTTTTGTCAGGCAACATACAGTAAGTACCTCAAAAATAATCATACTCTTTAACTCAATTATCCTACATTTGGTAGTGTACCCTTCAATAACAATAATACGATAATAACAATATATGCTCAAAGGTTTACATAGCATCATTGTATGTAATTACAAAAAGAAAAAGAGGAAGCAATCCAAATGTGCAACAATAGAACAGTTAAATAAATTGTGGTACAATCCTGTAGTCAAATTTTATAATTCAATAAAAACTGATGATATGTGTAAGGAATGAAAGAAAATCTGGAGGAAACTTTACAAAATACAGCAAGGCAAAAAAAAAATAAAAAGGAAGATGCAGAAGAATAGAGAACACATTAACTATAATCATATGAGGAAAAGTAAATGATAATGAATAAATAATTAGGCTCAGAGGGAATCATTACAAAGATATGATACTTCATATTGAAATAAATTAAATGCCTCTTAATTACTAAGTGAGATGGGTGGCACGTGCACATGTCTTAATAGACTTGTAATTTCAGAAATATAAGAAGCTCCTTGTGAGGAATTCCTTTTTCCAGTGTAGATCTGTGCCTGCTTTGTGAATTCTAGTCTTAGCCTGGGGCCCTAAGATTTTAACTGACTTATGAAGGATTACACAGCCAAAAGTTATCAGCCACTCAACTTTCACCCAGGCCAGTTCTCTGTGTGTTACAGGAGGCCGCCTCTTAAGAGTGGCTGATTTCATTTAATTCTCCTTTAATTTGTCACATTACCTTGTTTTCTTTCTAGAATTTGAAAAAAAATGAATATTCAGCTTGTTAGTCTACTATTTTCTGTCTTTTCAAAATTCATGTGGAAAGACCCAGCCCATAAATTTGAGTATATTTATTATTCTCTCCAATGGAAATTATTCCTTGATTCCCTTTTAATTTGATAAATCATTATTTAATCTCAATTTGGGTCTGCATGTTCTTATTCATCTTTAGCTTAAATATGATGAATATTTCTGCCCTTCCATAAGTGATTACAAGTTCACTTAGTCCTAGAATGTGACAATTTTTTGAAGAGGTGCTTTGTGATCTCAAAAATAAGTATGCTCCCTAAGATCCTAGTTTCTCCCCTTAAACACCCTTAAACCTCTCCCCCCCCAGTAAAAAAAAAAAGGAGGGGGCAGGGATCGCTCAAAATTGAAGTGGCCTGAGCCTTTCTGACTTTGAAATTAACAACAGTTTTCCATTTCTCCCAGAAGATATAAACTGTAACTCCTGCTGCATTTCACTGACTGTGTCTGTTTCCTTTGTGAGACACTAATCCATGATTTCTGGGAAACATGTATATCAAGGGTGAGCTAGCCCCTCCTCCTCCAAACAAAAACCTAGCCCTAACACAATTTCGGTGACTATTTCAGTCACTTGAACTATAGAATAGAATGGACTCTATGCAGTCCACTCCCTTCTCCTGCCCAACCTTGAAACAAATTCCTGGATTCTAGTTTTACTGATATAACCTTTTTTCATGCTTCCTATGTCCAACCTAAGTAAAAGTGTATTTTAGGAATCTTCCTCTCTTTATCTCCTAAAATTTTCTTTCTATAAATTTACAACTGTAGTTATCACAATTCAAAAGGTAATTCTTGTATTTTCTTCCTGTCCCTTGCCTTCACCTTTATTATTAGTAAGACCATTTTTATTACATTACATATTGCAAATGTATTTGCAAACATGCATTGCATTTCAACATTATGCCTGGATCATTAAACTGACTTAACGGGTCTAGCCCCAAAAAGATGCGCTGTGATCTGCACTATTGGAGAAACCACACACATCAGTGAAATCACAGATCTGTCAAAGTATTGGAATACTTTCCTTTAATTATGACATTGATCTAAATCACTCTGGAGTTGTCCCATACTTCGGACAGGGAGGTTGAGGGAGGAGAAATAGCTATTAATAAAGAAGTAATATTCCTTTCTTTTGGATATTTCTTGCTATTTTCTTTTACTGTCACCGTATTGTGTGTTTTTAGCTTACTCCTTTTTTTAGACTCAGTGAGGTTTGGGTTATTTTGTTTGCTCGCTTGCTTTTTTTTTGCTCTGTAGGGATTTCTTTCCTTTTCTCTCTTTTTGTTCTTCTTATTTTTTAAACCTTAGTTTTCTGCATTTATTGATAGTTTCATGTGATGACAGGGAGCTGAGCTTAAATATATTAGCCAGTGTGTTGGAATTTTCCTGACCACGATGCTATCCAGGCTAGCTGAACCCATACACCTCACCTTCCCTTTTTCTATGTTTTATTTTGTTTTTGAGACTAGGTCTCTCTATCTTTCTCAGGCAGCTCAACCCTACTGGTGGTTCACATAGAAACCTTGACTTGTCCAATTTCTGAACTAGGTCAGTTTGCATTTCTTAGGGAGTCTGGTAGGCCCCGGCTCTTAGGGGCTCAAGACATTGGTGCTGGTTGGTATAGACTCCAAATTGGCTTTAGCCACATTCCATCTCAAAATTCCCAAACTAAGGCAATCCACCAGCCACAGCCTCCTCAATAATAGGGAAAGCAGATGTGCTCTACCACATCTGGCTTCAACTGCCCTTTGGAAGGGGATTCCTCCAAACTGACTATGGATAAGCATCAGAATGTTACTACCAACATAACAAATGGTTGACAAATTTAGATTGTTGATAAAATTTGCTACACTTTTGAAACATAAGAGCATATTAGAAAGCTCATATTAGTTTAATTGAAAGTATTTAGAAATAAATATTTCTCTATTCTAAAGTCCTACGCAGACTTCTTGCTTTAAGAATGTATGTAAAATTTCAAGAACAAAAGGTTAAATTCTGAAAAATGAGGTTAATAGCAGTAACCAAACTTAAAAAAGTATATACCTCTTGTTTACATAAGATTATAACCTTCCATGTTACCTAAAGGAATTGGTGTTATGACCCACCTAAGAAAAGTATTGTATTTCTCATTCACAAGGGATTAGAGATCCTAAGGTGAAAGCTTTTTCAATCATTTAGGGGAGTGGTCAAAGAAGGAATCAGTGGTTTGAAGAGAAGATTAAATTTTTATTATTGATTAAATGATTATTGTTATATTAGATTAGAGATTCCTAGACTTTTTTGGGTAATGGGCCCCTTTGGCAGTCTAATGAAATCTAATGACTCCTCTGAATGTTTTAAATTGAAGGAAATATTGAATTTCTATTGAATATTACTGAAAATAAAGATGTACTTTCTTTCCCATTCAAATTCATGGATCCCAGGTTAAGAACATCTGTATTAAATGAAGTAGAATGTTAATCCAAAATTATATTTTAATATGCCATTACTTTTTATTTGCTCAATATTTCTATAAATGTTACTTCAAATTGTCTTTAAGTCAGTCAATAAACATTGAGTAAGCACTTACTATGTGCCAGGGACTATGCAAAGTGCTCAGGATACAAAGAAAGGCAAAAGGTAGTCTGTGTTCTCAAGAAGCCCAAAATCTAATGGGGGAAACAACATGCAAATTAGTATGTACAAAGTATATAGAATAAATTGGAGATTATCAACAGAGGGAATATACTGGCTTTAAGGGAGATCAGGAAAGGCTTCCTATAGAGGGTGGAATTTTAGCTGAGACTTGAAAGAAGCCAGGGAAACTAAAAAGCAAAGATAATAAAGGAGAGAACACCACAAATGGAGGACAGCCAGTGAAAATGCACAGAATTGGAGGATGGAGGATCTTGTGCAAGGAACAATAAGGAGGCCAGAGTGACTGGATCATAAATTACTTGGGGGAATTAGCAGGGAGTGAGTCGTCTTGTAGAAGAGTGATATTTGGGGAATGGGGGAAAAGGGCACTGTGTCAATTTGGACATTTTTTCTCACCTAGAAATGCTTGGATTTAGAATAATGCTATATTAATAAAACATGTTTCCAGCATACTTGTACCTGAAATATGGGGTACCACATTAATAGTTTTCTCAACATTTCTGACAGACATATCAAATATCCTGAACTCAGGACACTTCTGAACCCTAGCCTAGCTATCACGGATGCTAGCTGATGCCATGTCTGATAATGTGTCTTTTTCTGGCTATATTTTTTTGGACTCCTTTAACTGTTGACGCTTTTCCGTGTGTCATACTCTTCCCTGAGTCAACTCTTCTTCTTCCTTTGGACTAATGCCAGAGGGCTGCCCCTTGATATGGAGGAGCTGGATCTATCTCTGCACTTTTCACTTATTCTAGGCAAGCCATTTCCTTGTCAGCCATCCTGACAGCTGGTCCAGGTTTCTTAATCACCTATTTTGCATCCACCTTAACACTCAACCTGCCTTTCAGTGTCTACTTGCTATACTATACCAGCTGGACCAAAAGCTGACCCTTGGCATGCTTCCAGCACCTATGAGATCATTTCTTTCTGGCTCCAGATGCAAGCATAAATTCTCTTCCCCTATTGCATTTGCATGATTGATCCATTTTAAATGAAATTTTCTCTGTGACAATATTCAGTATGCTGAATACCATTTTTGTTCATCTGTTTGTATCAATGAGATAACATTACTTGCCCAGAAAATGCTAAAAAAAATTTATTATGAAACATTAACTGTCTTCTCAATGACCTCTTCATCATCTAGCAATAGAATACATGTGAACTTTTCAGGTAAGCCTGAAATCCTGAAATATTCTTTCATTGCAAGTACAAAACAGGATAAGACCAATCAGAAAACATCTTTCATACATCCATGAAGTACTTTGTCATTTTATAAGCAAGAGATAAATATGAAACACTCTTGAAAACACTAAGGCATAATCACCAAAAAAAATGTATTTTATATAAGCCTGCTGCATGAATACATCTAAGTGCAGTTCATTTGTCCTCATTCTTCTTAAACCTAGCAACACTTGATTCACTTGCACCTGATAGGATAAAATTTGTTGAGCATTTCAAAAAATAGATTGCCATTAGAGTTAAATCATTAGGGAAGAGATAGAATATGTTTAGCAATTCAATTTCTTTTTTTTAGTCAATAAGATTTTTCTGCATCTTCATGGTGAGCTCAATGCTGTTTACTAAATCCATCTATTTGCAATGTGACTGGGAATTTTAAAATGGGAAACTAATTATACAAAAATTCATATGGTTAAATCCACTTTACTTTCCCAAATCTGATTTTTTTTCAATAATTGTTGGCCTTGAGACAGAACTCTCTGAGAATTTGGTGGAAAACCACTAAGGTAACTCTATCCAACTTCTCTAGTTTCAATATAAAAAAAAAGTTTTACTTTGCTTAACGACATAATTTGAATCAAACTGGCACAAGAAACAATGAAGTGAAGAGCAGCTAGATGGTGCAATGGATAGAGCACTGGCCCTGAAGTCAGGAGGACCTGAGTTCAAATCCAGCCTGAGACACATAACTAGCTGTGTGATCCTGGGCAAGTCACTTAACCCCATTGCCTAGCAAAATAATAATATAATAATAATAATAATAATAATAATAATAACAAAGTGAAAAAAATACTTCAATCTGCATTCACAGTCCATTAGTTCTTTGTCTAGATATGGATAACTTTCCTTCCTGAGTCCTTTGTACTTGCCTTGGATTATTGTGTTGCTGAGAAGAGCTGAGTCATTCATAGTTGATCATCACATAATGTTGATGATACTGGGAACAATGTTTTCCTGGTTCTGATCATTTCACTTCTCATCAGTTCACACAAATCTTTCCAGGTTCTTCTGAAATCTGCCTGCTTATTGTTTCTTATTGCACAATAGTATTCCATTACATTCATATACCACAGCTTGTTCAGCCATTCCCCAATTGACGGGCATCACCTCAATTTCCAATATTTTGTCACCACAAAGACAGCTGCTATAAATATTTTTGCATATTTAGGTCCTTTTCCATTTTTATGATTTCTTTGTGATATAGACCTAGTAGTAGTGGTATCGCTGGATCATAGGGTATGCACAGTTTGGTTGCTCTAACCTCTCTTCTGATGTTTATTTACTATATTACTTTTTCTCAATTCCCTTCTATTTCAATATAATACTCCTCCAACTGCCTCAATATTGTATGAACAGTAATTTCTCTGCATGTTTCCTCAGTTAGATCATCTATATTTCCTCTATCTTCTTTGTTAGTCAAAGCAACATTCATCTCGGTGCTGAACCAACCAATTACAATGCTTGTTTGAATAGTCCCTTAAATTTTACTCTTGAGGATAAATGCTCTGCCTTATATCTGTCTCTTATTTTTTTCTGCTTCATTTTTTTGGTTCTTTGGATTCCAGATAAAGTGGAATTTATTGTATTTTTGTTTGTTTTTTTTATGGGGTTCTAATTTGTACTCAAACTCTTGTACTTCTTCAGTGAGACAAGAGACAGTAGAAAGAATTAGAAATAGAAGGATACTAGAGGGACTGGTTAAATGTAGATATAGAAATTGCAAGTTTTGTAAATAGAGTACAATTGTTATAGGATGAAGGTGTTTTAAAAACTATCTTCAAGGCTGCCCTAATAGTGGAATTTTATACACCACTTTTTCACTTCTAGAATGAGAGGTCAATAAATAACTCTGGAAAATAAGATATTTAACTAAATTTATAATTATTATAAAGGAAAATATATACTTTGAGCCTTCAATAAATTGTACATATTTTCATTGAAAAGAAAAGCATTGATTAATGATTTGTCTCTACCAGTGCATTGAATTTAAATTGAAATGTAAAGCTCCAATAAATGGTATCACAAATAATAATTCATAGAAATGTAGTACCCCCATTTGGTTCCCTCTTCTAACTTGTACTTATACTGATGGTTTGCTTTCCCCAGCAGGAAATCTCTTCAGGATTCCAGGAATAAGCCTAAGGCTCACTGAATGTTTCCAGTATTTTTACTCAAGAGTATCACCACTATTCTAGCTATGGTAATTAGACAGAGTAAATTAGCTTTTAGAAAGGATATTTACTAAGAAGGTATACCAAGGAGATTTTTTGTAGAAGCATCTACTATGCCCTCAGCTAAGGCACACCTGCTTTGGCACACACAAACTATCTAGGTAGAGTGGTCTCAAGCATAAAGATCATATGTAGCAAAAAGGTAAACTTATAGATTCTGGTTACTTTCAATCCTTTTTCTTCATTTAAAGTGTCCTCGTGAAAAATCCCCCTAACTGTAGCTCCTTGCAATGCCTTCCTAGAGTCTTGAGCTAATTTTTCCAATGTTCTGTCCTCAGTGTGTCTCAGCTCCTGATACAGATACTGCTATCAAGCACTCTTGAGATGTTCTCAAAATCAGCACCCAGTTAATAGTGGAGGAATTCTCGTGGGAGCAGCTAGGTGGCACAGTGGATAGAGCACTAGTCTTGAAATCAGGAAGACCTGAGTTCAAGTTCAGCCTTAGCTACTTACTAGCTGTTGTGCCCCTTGGTAAGTCACTTAACCTGTTTGCCTCAATTTCCTCATCTGTAAAATGAGCTGGAGAAAGAAATAGCAAACCACTCCAGTATCTTTGCTAAGAAAAGCCCAAATGGGGTCACAAAGAGTCAGAAACAACTGAACAACAAATTTCTCCCATGAGTCCATCACCTCCAGATTTAACTTGCTAGTGAAATGAATGATTTTGAACTGCCTTGCTGTGTGTACACATACCCATATCAGTAAATCACAGGATACTTCTTGTATGGTATCCTGTATCTTCATCCAATTATAAAAGCATTTTACTTTTCCCAAATTAACAGGGGTTTGCTAATATCTATACCTATGATTGATTTGTTTAATTCAGCTGTCAAGGCCTTCTGTGATTACATAATTGTGGTGTGGTTAAGCCAGCCCTTACAGAAATAAACTTTTGGATTTCACTGAACTCCTTAACTGAAAATAAACCAAAGCCAAAACACTGCTATATTGTATGAGAAAGTAAAAACAGTCCTCTAGTTGATGAAACTGGGAAAAAGTAGCTGAATCTGTTATGCAAAATGCAGAAGAAATCAATTAAAAAGATGAACAGTTTTAGTGGAGATCAAAGATTGACTTGAATGATTGTAGTAAGAAAAGTGCAAACTTTAATACACTATATAAATATGAATTCTTTCTATTATTATGGTGAGTATAAATAGGGGATTGTAAAAAAATACTAAGAGATTTTCTCAAAGAGATTCACTCCTAAAAAAAGAAATGGACTGGTCATAAAACAAGAATGACAAATAGACAATGGGTAGCTCCTGTGTTTCCTTGATAGCCATGTATCATGTATACTTGATGGATCCACTGTGGAGATTCAATAGTTACACAAAATAAGAAAATTTGAATTGACTGCAATCCTATTGTTGGAAGGAATGTCTCTATCAATGAGATCACTAACGCATTTAAGTATTGAAGGCTTATATGGCTGGGCATCATGGGGCAGTATGATCACTGAATGACCCCAATGCACATAACACAAAAATAATGTGAGCTTTCTGAGGGCAGGAACTACGTTTTTTTTTTTTCCCCTTTTCCTTTCTTTGTTTCTTAGCTTAGGGTCTGGAACACAGTAAGTACCTGATAAACATTCATCAACAGACCTACCGTACAGTGGTAAATTCATGGTTCTTTGAAGGATACTGAAGTGCTAATTTAACTGAAGAAGTGGTAATCGTCATGTATTCACTTCTGAGAGTCACATTTTAAGGACTTTGAAAAGGTAGAGGACCCCCAAAGGAGGGAGAAGGGCCTTTATAAACATTGTTTAAAGGAAGTGGCAATATTTACCACAGAGAAGATTTGATGGAAGGGACTAATGAGGTTGAGGGATTTAGGGGTGCTGGGACCCTTAAATTACAACATGTCGGTCCTGTCCTAAAGAATTCAACCCAAGCCATCTTTCAGCCAAAGACAAGCTTTATTAGAACATCCATCATATTGGGCAGACTCTTCAGGAGTCTGAACATGAGTGAGCTATTGGCTAAATTTTAAGAATCTGAGCCTGTGGATAGATTTTAAGAATCTAAGCATCTTAATGGAGACAGGATGGACCTTAGAAAGACTGTGGGAGGGATCTAGGAGTGGCCAAATAGTTTGGGTGACTGGAGGAGGGGTCTAAGGTATATTTCAATGGGTTTGGCCAGTAACCTGGGGTGAACAGAACTCCTGGGATCTGGACAATGGAGCCTAGCTAGGATTGAGCGTGGGAAATGGCCAGGGCCATATGGAAGGCTAGGCTAGGTTAAGGGTAACAGAATTGGGAGATTGAGTGTAGCCACAAAGAAAGGCCAGTTGATGGGATTGTAGCCTCAGGCAAACTCCAGAGATTTGGCCTTGTGGAAAATTCCAGGTTTTTTCCTTTTTTGGGATCTAGCTCCCATCCTCATCAGGATGAGTTGAGGATTGTTTTTAAAGTATTGAAAGGACTATCCCATGGAAAAGGGAAAAGGCTGATCAATTGGTCTTGGTCACAGATGGCACAACTAGGAAAAATGGATAGAAATTGCAAAGAGGGACCTTAAGAAAACACCCTAAGAAACAGAACTATGTTAAAGGGTAATGGGCTACCTTGAAAGGTAATAGATTCCCTCTTACTGTAGATCTTCAAAAAATGGTAGTTCTAGCCTATTTTAGAAGGAATTTTTGTTCACAAACTGGTTGAACTAGATAACCTCTGAAGCCTCTTCCAACTCTAAGACTGAGAGTCTGTGGTTAATGACATGAAAGAATGGAAAAGGAAGTAGGCTGGTTGCATGACAAGAATGAAGCATAATAACTGGAAAGAGAGTATTGTATTTACATCCAAAAAATGTTAAATAACATGAGGAATGTTTCTTGCACATTATATAGAGCTTTTATGGAAGATTTCTGAATGGACATCAGTGAAAATTACACAGGATGAGATTGTATGAATGATGGCAGAAAAAATTCATAGTCATAAGACCATGGATATATTGTAGCATCCTGGCATAACTTAATTTCACTCTATCTACCCACACTATTCATTTTCATTACTTTTGTCAGTTGACCATTGTTTTAATGGTTTCTAGCTTCTCCTGTCTAGGCCATGAGTGGGACCACCATTGGTGTGGAACAAATTAATCAGTTGATTACCTGATATTAACATGCACTTTAGACAAGTTTTAGTATATAAGGAAGTCCAATCTCAAATTTATTATTTTATCTTGTTTGTTTTTTCAATTGATAAACATTCATTTTCTGTGCCTCCCATTTCTCACCATTAAAAAGAAAAAGAAAAACCTTTGTAACAACTGTGCACAGTCAAGCAAAACAAATTCCCACATTGCCTATATTCAAAAATGTGTTTCTCATTCTGCACACTGAATCTATAACCTCTTTGTTAGTAGGTGGGTAGCGCAGTCATCATTTGTCCTCTGGAATTATGGCTCATCATTGCATTGATCAGAATTCTTACGTCTTTTTTTTCTCTTCAATATTGTAATTGCATAAATTATTCTCCTGATGCTGCTCACTTGAATGCATTATTTTGAAAAGAATTAGTATGAAATGGGCTAAGTGCATACAGTCAGATGATAGTAATCAGATGAAACTCCTTTGGCTAACTATCAGGCTTGAAGTCAGAAAACAGCTAGTAGGATGTTTTTATAGATTTTTTTGTTTGATTTGTTCCACTGATGATTAACCTGAGAAAGAAGGATGAAGATGAAGAAGGAGAAACAATGACTACCTTTTAGTTTGATTAAAAGCTTATAAAGTTTATCAGTAAAAGAAAAAAAAATCAATTCCTTTTAGTGAGGTTCCAACAGTGTTTCTAGGATGCAATTTCAATGCTGGTGGGTCTAGTCATACCCAGACTTGTCAGGTGGCTGTCCCTATTAGGATCTGGGGTGAAGGAAACAGTGACCCTGGTCATGATCCTAAATTATATTTTATTAAGCATCAAGTCAGTTTACATACTTGAGTCTACTTCATAGAATCATTAGAAAAATAAAGCCTTTTTGTGACCATAGAGGACACAAAAACAAAGAATGAAGGATGGCTAGGTTTCTCCTATCAAGAATCAAGCAGCTATTCGGTCATCTCTCAGTAATAAGAGCACGAAAAATAAGTCAATTACTCCTGAAAGCCAGTTTGTGTTTAAAGAGATTGAAGAAAAGACAGCTATGTTTAATTCCAAAGCCATTAGCAATTAAAATCCTCTAAATCCTGGAACCTCACTTCAGCTCTGGAATTTGCACCCTGGAAGTACCCTCTGCCCCTTTAGTCTCTCCCTCCAAAGAGATTGCTTCTCCCAGAATTTCTATTTAAGGCCAATCATGTCTCATTCCTTTCCAGACTGCACTCTACAGCTTTCTCTACTATGAGCCTCTCAATTATATTGTCTTCCCTACATCCCCCACCCCCAACCTTCTTCAGTTTCCTTTTATGTGCTGGCTATCTTGCTCCATTAAAATGTAAGCTCCTTAAGGACAGGGACTGTCTTTGTATTCCCACACTTAACATAGTGCTTAGTATAGAGTAAGATGTTAGTAAATGCTTGTTGACCAAAAGACTATTTTGGTTACCCTGCCTTGATGTGTTTCCAGGATATTGGCCATGCTGATGTTTGAGACAGGTGTTTAAACAGAATGGTTCCTCCTACCCCTGTGCCACAGCCAAGTTCAGGTTTTTCTGTGTCATAATACCATAATAGAATTGCAGAAGCTTAGCACCAACCATAATGCAAACAGTCATGTACTAATTAGGCATTTGTCCTGATTACCTGCAGCTTTTAGTAGATATGCTACTTGGGAGAGATTTCTTTTCATAAGTTCCTTTAAAAATACATAAAAGCTCTAAGATGTGTTTTTAAGCATTGTGTTCCCAGGAACTGTGAAGTTGTTAATAGAAAGGAAAACAGCTTAAAAGACATAAAGATCTGTGCAATGGCAAATTACTTTGCAAGTCATCAATTCACACCTGTTAACAACTGTGAACTGACTTCCAAACAACACTGTGTGCCATTTAACTGGTTTCCTGTGCCTTTTCTTCATTGTTTAAAGATATTGAGCTGTTTGTAGTAAATCTGTTCCTGACAGTTTCCCACAAGTAAGTTAAACGGCAGTGTTGTCTATCAGGGAGCTACCTTGACTTCCCTAGTGCAAAAGATGAGGCAGCAGGATAGGACTATCTTAAGCAGAAGAAACCAGCAGTGTTGTCATTAATTAGGATTTCCTAGCTTTTATTCCTGGCTTATTGTTTTCTTCCTTCTTTTGGAAGGGGCATATGTATTGTCTAACCTGGTGCCCCGTACATGGTGGTGTTAAGGAAAAAACTGAACTTAGCATCAAAATACCTGCATGGGAGTAAGAGGTGTTGTAAAACCAGTTTCTTCCACTTGTCAGACCTAAGTGCTAAATTTTCAGTGTAAGCATTTAGACCTTGGAAATTGGCAAACACTACAAGTCAAAGCTTTATTTATTGTTTTGTCTAGTGTCTAGACATAAGAAAGTAATGAAGAAAATGTTAATAATGCAAATTAAATTTGAAGACATGTCTTGTGTCCATTTTTCTTTTTTTTTTCCAGAGAGGTAGTTAAATATATATTGACATATCCTTGTTTAGAGGCCTGACTGAGAGAGATATTTAAACTCTTTGAATCCCTAGTTTTCTCATCTGCAGAAACAAGATAACATAATCAAAATAATAACCCCATCAGTAATTACACTTTATCCTTATAGGACCAAGATTTATTGATCACTGTAGATTATGCAATGAAATGGTGAAAACTGTGTAATGTATCATAGTATGTTGCACAAATTTAGCATCTATTTTATACGTAGGAAGATATGATCTTGTTGGCTAGAATTATACAACAGAAGCTCACTGTCATCTACAAACTAACAGATGGCAAATCACATTTTACAAACACAAACCACAAACTATCTTTGAGAATCTGACCAATAAACTACTAGAGCCAGACCATAATTGTACACAGAACTACTTTCCACACATAGCATGGATTTCAAAAAATTTGTGAAGGTTTTAAAGTATTTCACCAACCTGAATATTCACAATCTCAAAAGTACTTGGAATCAAAATATAGTCATTGCAGAAGAAATTAAAATCATGTGGAAACAGGATGAGGTACAAGCTAACCATTTTTATCATTTACTACTGGAATTATACTAAAGATACTTTCATTGACTCCACAGAAGAGAAGTTTATCTCTTGATATTCATATTCAATTGCAAGCAGCACTCATGTTATCCACCTGTATCCTCAGAATATTAGATATAAAAGAAAAATGGAAAAATGGTTATTTGTATTTATACCATTCTTTATAGCTATTATTGTTATTATTATATCTAACTCCTATTGTTTAAAGAACAATATTAATAATAATGCTAAAAATAGAAGCATATCATTAGGAGAAGGAGGAAATAGCAAAAATCTTTTCAGTAGGAACTTTGTGCCCTAGGACAGTTATAGAAACACAACTTACCATCTATAGGCAATGGATGCATACTGCTTTTTGTCAAAGATATCCTCAGCTCCAATTTACCTGACAATGTATTGTAGATCAATGCAGGGCAACTTTAAGGTACAATTTTGTCTCTAAACCCAGATTACATAAAATGACCAAAAACTGAGAAATGTCTTAAATATATAGAGAAAAGAAAGTCGAAGATGCTGAAGTCATCAAAGACTTTCAGTTAAGTGCCAAAACAAGAAATTCTACCTGATAACAATGGGGATTACAGAAACAAAGCCAATGTCTTAAATGATATTAAAGATCAAATGATAAAACACATATAAAGCATTTGCGAACCTTAAAGTGCTCTATAAATACTTAGCTCTTATTAAAAAGGTGGTCAGCAAATTTTCTAAGTCCTTTTTCTACTCACTCAACTAAAGACTTAATCTGATATTTCACCAAAATAATAATGATAATAACCACTTCTTGAGTGCTCCATCTTCTCTCTTATTCCTTAACTCATATCACTTGTGCATACTCTCTAATCTATCAACTCTTTCTCACATAAAGAGGTGCCCTTCTCCTTCTCAGGTCTAACAACCCTATGTGTATTTGTAATCTCATCCTCTCCTATCTCGTCAAACAGAGTGACAAACTCTCAAAAGCATTGAAGAATTTAGGAAGAGGGGTGGTTTTAGGGGAAAATATGGGTTTTTTTAGACATGTTGAGTTTGATTTCATTGGTTTTTCATTAGTATTAACTTATAGTTGATGAAATTATCTCTGTCAATGCAAAGCAACCAGCCAATAATAATTTAATACCATGTTTCACCACAATCATCACCACTGCATAATTGTTGCACCCTGTTGTATTTTTAAGTCCAAAAATCGGTTTATAATCTTTCATCATATAATCTTCCCATGGTATCTGTTCATCATGCTACTTAAAAGTAAACAGAGCAGCAATGTATAACCCAGTGGAATATGGATACATATTTATCTTTCAGGCATTGGGAGCCATGTGCTTAGAATTCTCAGTGCACGCGCATTGTCAGTATATTTCCAAAAGCAGACTTGAATGGTTTGTTTAGAGCTCTGCAGTACTAATGGTATCGTCACCCAATGAAGAGCAAAGAGCGGTAGGGGGAAGGGGAGTGGGTGGGCAGGTGAAGCTGCCCTGAGTAAGTACGTGTTATGGTAAGACTTGCATTTTCTCATGCCAGCTAAACTGTACAGTTAACCTTTCAGCAATACAGTTTAGTAATAAATGATTTTTAAGTAATACTGGCACAATTTTTTAAAGCTTCACATAATGGTCGCATCCCACTTTTTTGCAAAAAGAAAAATTGGCATGAAATCTGTAACGATTATATAGTAAAATATGATAAGTGCCTTTCATGTGCCAGGTACTAAGCTAAACACAGAGTATACTAAGAAAAGCAAAACACAGGCCTTTTTCTCAAAGAGCTCACATTTTAATAAGGAGACAACACTTAAACAATTATAGCCAAACAAGTTATGTATAGAAGAAATTGGAAATAATCATCAGAAGGAATGTACTAGTATTGACAGGGATTAGGAAAGGCTAACTGTTGAAGGTGGGATTTTATCCAGGACTTGAAGGAAGCCAGGAGGTAGAGATGAGGAGGGAAAGCATTCCAGGAGTGGGGATACAATAAGTAAAAATGCCTGGAGCTTGGAGATAGAGTATCTTATCTAAAGAAGAATAAAGAAATCAATGCCACTGATACTCTGTGTATCTGGTGGGGTAAGGCATGCATAAGAAGACTGGAAAGGTGGCAGTGGAGAGAGATGGCTGGTTTTGAATACCAGAGGATTTTCTTTTTAATCCTGGGAGTAATAGCTTGCCTCACTGGAGTTTATTGAGGAAAGCAGCAGTGTCAAAGTCAGATGTGTTTTAGGAAGATCACCTTAAGAGTCGCGTGAAGCATGGACACTTTCTCTGTTAATTTATATTCTTAGAGGACTGGGAGGTTGTGAATTATTCAGCGTCACACAGCTAGTAGGTGTTTGACGTGGAACTTGAAACAAAGTTTTACTGTTTCTATCCATCACACAATGCCATTGATATATTATAGATATAGATATTAATGATATAGGTAGCTACTGAATCTTTCTATAGGTATAAATAACTTTATAGGTTATATCTGTACTAATATCTATATGTACATATAGATATGACTATAATATGCACATATGTGTGTGCAACACACACTTATACATATATAAAGGGTGTCCCAAAAGTCTTAGTATAGTTTTAACCTACACTAAGATTTTTGGGACACTATATATATGCATGTATGTGTATTATTCAAATGAAACAAAACACATAAAGGGAAGGTACTAATGAGGTGAGAGAGAGAGAGAGAAAGAGAGAGAGAGAAAGAGATGATATAAATTATATTCTTTAGAGCCATAAGCAATCCATAAGTCTTTTATCACTGAGTCTCAATGATATTTATCAGATGAAATTTGTCTTTCTGCATTAGTGTTTCTAGTTTATTTTGCTTAGTTGCCCATACATTATCCATTTTATATAGACATTTGAAACCATGGTTTTTATTATTTACTCTTTTATTGGATTCTTGCTTCCTCTGAACTTTGGGATACCTTTATTTCTATTACTCTTATATTGCGATAATTCTTTATTGTATTTTTTCTTTAGTAGATATATGCAATTCTCCCTCCTTTGTTTTAAGATAAAAGTTATTTTTTTATTAATTAAGCTTGCAAGAATCTGAGCTAATACATTCAATTCAACAACCACTTAGCAAAATCATATGATCATTGAAATATTGGGGCAGTAGTTTTCTTTGAAAAAAATTTAACACAAAAAAAACTAGAAAAAGAAACTATGCAACAAATATAAAGTAAATTCTATACAATCCACAAATGAAGACAGAAGATACTTCAGTGAATTTTTTTTAAATCCATGAAATAACATTAGGCAAATTAAGTACTCCAAGCTCCTGCATGGAGAATCCGAACAGTAAATGTGTCATATATAATTTAAAGACAGAAGGAAAAACAAACTAAAACTCTGACAGACCAGAACTCTGTAAATAAGTAGAATACTGTGAAGGAATATCATTCAAAACTCCTGAGTCAAAAAGAGAATTATATGGATTTTCTCCAGATTATGGAACAAAAAAAGAAATTACAGAGTAGTTCGGAAAAGAATAATGTGTTGAAGAATATATTAAGAATGAAATTAGATTAGAAATGAGATCTTAATGTGGAATTCGAAAAAAGTAGAATGCAAAATTTGAAAAATATGATGGACATTTTCTCAAAAAAAAAAAACCTACTAGAAAACCTGAAAAATAAACTGACATATTGAGAACAGTAGGTGGCACACTGAATAGAGTAGCAGGCTTGGAATCAGGAAGACCTGAGTCCAAATTCAGTCTGAGAATCTTACTAATTGTATGACCCTGGGCAAGTCACTTAACCTCTGTTCACCTCAGTTTCCTGATCTATGAAATAAGGTTAACAATAGTGCCTACTTCCCAAGGTTATGGTGAGGATCAAATGAGTTAATAATTATATAGTGCTTAGCACAGAACCTGGAATGTAACATGTGCTTATATAAATGTTAGCTGTTTTTGTTATCATGGAAATACGAGACAATTTAGAAAAAGAAAATGAAGTATCAATAGCAAGAAAAGACCACATGAATCCTATGCAAGCCAAACAAAATGGCCTTGAAGACAGAATAATCTGACATTTTTATAAGTTATTCATCAGATTTGGTTAAGTCTATCTACTACCTTAGTAAGGTAGTCTATATGTGAGTAAATATTTGAATAGATCTGAGTAAAGAGAAGAGGTTAGACCAAGAGTATATAAGTAGAAAGGCAAAATTTGGTAATTAATTGGATATTTGAGGTGAACAGTAGGGAGAAGTTGAGAATAGTCCCAACAGACCACTAGGCCTGGAGTCAGGAAGACTCATCTTCCTAAATTCAAACACGGTTTCAGATGCTTACTAGCTATATGACCCCGATCAACTCACTGAACCTGATTGCCTCAGTTTCCTCATCTATAAAAAGATCTGGAAAAAGAAATGGCAAACCACTCCAGTATCTAGAAAACCCCAAATGGTGTCACAGAAAGTCAGACATACCTGAAACAACTCAACAACAACAAAATATCATCAAAATGCAAAACAAATCCCAAATTATATATGTGTGTGTGCATGCATTTGTGTATGTATCTGTCTATGAATTTCTCAACATCAAACCAGGAAACATAATAGGAGAAATACTATCCAATTAACTACAAAATATAAAATATCATGAAGTCAATCTACCAATACATACCCAATGCATCTAAATACAATTTTTAAATATTATTTAATGAAATAAAGAAGTATTCAAATAACTAAAAGGATATCTACTCCTTTTAAAGAAATTATTCCCGAATGACCTATTTGTACAAAAATATTTCTGCCAGCTCTTTTCGTGGTGGCTAAGAACGGGAAATCAAAGGGACACCTATCAATTAGGGAATGTTAAACAAGCTATGATATATGATTGCAATGGAATATTACTGTGCTATAAGAAATGACAAGCAGGAGGATTTCAGAAAAACTTAGAAAGACTTACATTAATACTCTATAGTGAAGTGCATAACGAAATGAACAGAACAAGGAGAACACTGTAACCAACAACAGCAATATTGTTCAATGAAGAACTGTGAATGACTTAGCTATTCTCAGCAATACAATGATCTAAGACAATACCAAATGACTGAAATGAAGCATGCTATCCATCTCCAGAGAAAGAACTGAGGGAGTCTGAATGCAGATCAAAGTACACTTTTTTTCTTTATTTTTCTTGTGTTCTTTTGTCTGTGTTTTCTTTCATAATATGACTAACATGGAACATATTTTTCATGACTGCACATGTATAACAGCTCAAATTGCTTACCCTCTCAATGGGGAGGGGGAGAAGGGAGGGACAAAATTTGGAACTCAAAAACTTTAGAAAATGAGTGTTAAAAATTGTTTTTATATGTAATTGAGGAGAAAATAAAACATTAAGTAAAAAAAGAAATATCAATCTTACAACTGTGTGTCTGATAGATTTGCCTCAGAAGATATTGGAAGCAAAGACACAAATTAGGAGAATATTGAAATAGTACAGGTAAAAAGTGATAAGAATTTGAGCTAGAGGAGAATATTTATGAGTGAAGATAAGGATTATTACCTTGCCAGAAACTTCTTGTTCCTAGATTTCAAGCTGTGGCCCAACAATCCAAATCCCATTCTCAGACACCATCTTCTTAGTTATTCTCTTCTCATATCTGCTCTTCTCTTTTGATTCTTTTCTATTGATGGGTAGAGGAAAATACTACTTGTGCCTCTAAAATCTTCCCTTTCTTAATTCATACTTCATAGGTTTTAGCAATGCCTTCCAGGTTCCTTCTGACAGTGTCACTTATTAACAAAAGAATCATCAGAAGATAGTAGATCAGGAGCTTGCTTGTTGACAGGTAATAGCTAATGTCTTTCAACCTCAGCACTCTGGTAAATATTTACGTTAGACAAATCTGTAAAATATGGAGATTGTCTTTGTTGTTGTTCACTCATTCAGTTCTGTCTGACTCTTTGTGACCCCATGGACCAACCTGTCCATGGGGTTTTCTTGGCAAAGATATGATAGTATGCCGTTTCCTTCTCCAGTTTTATATAAACAGGGGCTAAGTGACTTGTCTAAGGTCACACAGCTAGAAAGTGTCTGAGGTCAGATTTGCACTCTCTAGTCTGATTCCAGGCCCACTGCTCTATCCACTGCACCACCTCATGCCCCAGTAGTAAACAGGTCAAGTCAAAGATATTCCAATTGCATGCAAGGTTTTCTAATTTTTACGTTTTCTTCTAATTTGATTAATTTTTATGTTTGCTCTAACCAGTGGATTATCTAACTACATCCAGACAACTGATTCTAAAATAATTGCTATGTTGGTATGCAGCTGTGTTCTATGTACTAAAACAGTTAACTTCATTTTTTGTGTGTGCTTTTAGATAATCTATCTGTCCACTATCTTCTGGGTCTCTTACTGAGGACAGTGTTCATCAAGGTAAGGAGTAGTATTTTGAGCAGATCTTTCCTTTTTTTGTTGTTGTTGTTCTGTTTGTTGATTTTCTGAACCATATTTTCTACTGTATTTTGTACTGTCCTCTACCATGCTAACCTTCGTATTAAGGGCACTGAGTATAACTGTGTGTATAAACAGATAATGAAGTACATTTTATATATATATATATATACATATATATGTGTGTGTGTGTGTGTATACATATGTATATATGCATATATAGTGTGCATGTGTATATGTACATATATATATATATATATATATATATATATATATATATGTTGCCTTTGCAGAAAAATGTGTTTTTTTCATAGAATCTCTCTCCCTCTTTTTCCTCCTCCCCCTTCCCCCTCTTCCCTTTCTCCTCCCACAAACTGCAATTATTTTCATGTTTCTTTTTCTGCTAGTGCTCATCTTGAGTACTGAAGGGTGAAATGACCAAATTACCCATGAAATTAGGTTTCTTGTTGCCTCTGGACACATGATGAATCTAACTGGACCACCCCAACTCCTCTCTTTGACTGTCATGGAAGGACCTAGGACTTCACCCTTCCATTTATCAGTGGCTTCTGTTTACTTCATTTGTAGAGAGAATGTCAAGGTTGTCATGGCTGACTCTCCCCAACACACCTCAGTAGTCTCTCCACTCATTGTTAACTAAATAAGAATTTATGTCAGCAGTTAATATTGGTAAATAATCTAAAAAAGTATGATTCCTAAAAGCTCTATTCCCTTCTTCACTGTAGAAACAGAAAGGGGTCATATAGTGCTAAAGACAAAAGGTTGTCATGGCCAAAGCATTCATTACCAAATGGTTGACCTAACACTGGTGACCCTCTCCAGAGGGTGGTCCTCAGCACACAGGCTGTCTCCTACCAGTAATCTGCCTGGGTCCGATCAAGCATGACTGAACCTGTTAGAGCATATATTCCATAGAAATAACCTTCTAGAATCCACCTCTATCCATGGTGAGATGTCAATATAGGATTTTGTGTAGGTTGCTAACCCACTATTTAGCCACTAGAACCTAAGGTATTAGAGATAGGGGAATACACTTTTCTATTTTCCATGTAATTCATGTTACGGATCCACTTTGGATTTTGGTTCATCTGGTATACCTATTTTTTTAAAGACCCAGTTTAGTTAATTATTCTTTCAACCAAGTGATTTTTCCATATATGCAGACCTTTAATTAAAGTGATTTGTAGGTTTGAATATAGATTTCAACAGACCTTACACTCTCCATAAATCCCCAGAATTGCATAGGTATCATACTGTTTCTCTAAAAGGTTTTATGAGAAAATATAGTTTAGGACAAGACAACTGGTATTTAACTTATATGAATGAGAGAAATTACTCTTATTCATTCAGCACATGCTTTATTCATGTATCCAGTTTTAAAAAAATAATAATTCCTTAGCACTTAAACTTAGGCAAACCTAAAATTCTTAAGATTTAAGCCAAATAGTCCTAATGATCTTTAACAGGTTTTGTTTTGGGTTTTTTTGTTTTTGTTTTTTTGCTTTTAAATGGTATGGAATAAAAAGCCAACTCCCATCTTTATAACGAGTTATAATGAAAAACAATAAAACAGGGTTGGCAGAAAAAGTAAGAAAGCCCTTTGAGCTACAGAGACAGATAGACAGCCAGACAAACAAATGATGTTTTCCTATCTACAGACTGAATTATTTTTACTCTACTAAAAAGGTCTCAGATAAATGCTACTCTATAATTCAACACCTGAATAATAATAACAAACAAAGGCAAGCAGGAAACCAAATTAGAAAAATATATTTAGCTGATCAAAACCCTTTCATCTTATATCAGTAAACCTTGTAGGGTTCTCACATGGCACAAAGGACCTGGATACCATTTGGGGATTTCTCACTGCTCTGGCTCATTTCCCTGACCAAAATAATTAAAGAACTTGACTATTTGACACTATCTTGGGTATTATCACAAGCTCCTACTGGAAGCATGTAGTTCGCACAGTACAAAATTTATCTTATTATATTCAGCCCAGCTTTCTAGTCTGTTGTGGACTTTTGGATCCTAACTATATCCAGTATATTATTCATCTTTCCCAGTTTATATCATCTAATATTTGATAAGCATGCCACTTTTTCCTAATCAGGTCCATTGATAAAATGATTGGAAAGCATGGGGCCTAGGGCAGGTGTAATAAACATTCCCTCAGAGATGCCCAAATTATAGGTTGGCTCCAGTCATTCAAGTTGTTGCATTCAACTCATTGCAACCTAATGATAGATTTAAGCAGGATCTGTGAACTTAGACTGGAAAAACAATACATCTTCACTTTTACTGACTTTTTGTTTTCTTTGTAACCTTACATATTTTATTTTGTGCATTTAAAAACATTTTTCTAAGAAGGGGTGCATAGGCTTTACCAGACTACCAAAAAGGTCCATCATTCTCTCTCTCAATCAGTAAACATTTATTAAGCACCTACTATGCAGCAGGCATGTTGCTAAACATTGGGTGATACAAAGGAAGGTGAAAGACAGTTCCTGCCTTCAAGAAGATTACAACCTAAAAGGAGGAAACAACACATTAAAGGAAACTGAGAAGCATGGTGGGAGCATGACAAAGAAGTCCAGAGGAATGGATCTGGAGGGGACATGAAGAAATGGCTGGCTTTGGAACACTCTATACATTCCAATCAGAGAGAAGGAGCCCAGAGGTAGAGGATACTGACAAGGAGTGAGTTCTGGGGTTGAAGTACTTTTTCAGGATGAAAAGGTTTCTGGAGCCTAATGGAGAAAAGTTCAGAAGAGTGCATTTGGATGAGAAATGAAGGCGTGTGTGTGTTTGTGTTTGTGTGTTTGTGTGTGTGTGTGTGTGTATGTGTGTGTGTGTGTGTTAAAACAGGACAATGACACATTTGGCAACTGTGTAGAGATAGTTGAATAGAAAAGGGAGAAACTGGAATGTAGGTTTTATTTCAGGGAGTAGTCTAAGGTCACTGAAAGCATTACATAATTTCCCAGCTACATGAATTTTCCATGCAGTAAGTTCCACTCTTAATTCTCATCCCAGATCATTGTCCATTGGCAATGCATGTCCATGATACAGGAACTCATAAATAACTTAGTAAGCAACTGCATATCATTGTCTACCGGAAAGAAAAAAAAAGCACACCCTATAACCTCTATGGCTCATTAGACTAAGTTTTTTTTCAAAGGTTACAGGCCACACTTCAGAGACACAGAAGTATTCTGAGGATTGATAAAATTAACATAACACCATTTCCAAACAAGTGCAGAAAGGAGAGACAGTTTCATTTCTAGTCTGACAACCTTCTTTTTACTAACTCTTTGACCTTGGATTGTTAACTGTTAGCACACACTAAGTCTACTCCTTAAGTCATACAACTATTGTGATTAGGTCACAAGTTCTGTATTATCCAATCTCAACTTCATTCTCATCATCATCATCACTATCATTCATAGTGCTTCCAATTCTACTAAGCACTTTACTTATGTTAACTCACTTTATCTTCATAATCCAACATGTCAGTTTGCTCTTTTCTGATAACTGTTATATGCTATACAGTGGCAATTCTAAAATTTCCCCTCCTCTCCAACCCCTGTTAACACCCCACCTTCACTCTATTAGCAAGTGCCCCTGTCTCTTACTTTACTGAGAAATCAAGGCCATATGTCATGACTTCTTACATCTCTCCTACACTCTAGCTCTATTCCTATAGAATTGCATCTCTCCTTCCCAATTTGTTCCAGTCTCTAAGGAAGAGATACTCCTCCTTTCTAAGGCCAATAGTACTATTTGTGCAGGAGACGTAGCCAGTAAGCACACATTTCCTAGGTGTTTTTTGTGTGTTTCTTTAAAGGATGTTCTGCTGATATCATTTTATGTATCTGTTGTTTTTTTTTTTTTTGTCTAGAAGTTGAGTTGTTTTTCCTGGGATGTCCTGATCCCTTTGACTCAATCATAATGTTTTTTCTCTGAGCTCAACATTTTTCATCACATTGAATCCTGCCCTCTGTGCAATGCATGACAATTGCTGTTAACCATTACTTGAACTGATAGCTCTTTCCTAATCAGTGCTAGTGAACTAGACACAACAGGGCCAAGCTCAGCCTGGCCATAAGGTGTGGTAGGGTATCCTCATCAGCCAGGTAGGTATTACGCAGACATCAGACATCTGGGATCAGAGAAGAACTTCACAAAGTAGAGCATGGGAGACGATCACTGAAAAGAGAATTGTCTCTAAAGTCAGAAGAACTGGGCTTAAACCTGGCCTCCAATGCTTACTACTTGTTTGACGTTGGCCAAGTCACAATGTCCCTGGGCCTCAGCTTCATCAGCTACAAAAAGAGCGTAATAGACTAGCTAGACTCTTCTAACTTATTTTACAGGTGAAGAAACAGGCCTAAATAAAGAAACTTTCTCAAGCATACATTGGTAGGAAGTTGAGGAAAGCCTCAAACTCGTTCCTTCTGACTTCCAGTACTAACTTTATTGTACTGTGATGTCCTAGCTTAAGCTGTTCTCTGTTATTCAGAAACTAAGGCTGACTAAGATAATAACTCAAAACTTTAACACAAAGTATCCTTTTCCATTTGTTCTAGAGAGAGTAAAGGAACTGAAGTTAACACACTTCACAACTTTCTCAATTATGAGCCAACCAGGGATCTTTTATGAGTTTTTTAGTTCACTCATCCCTTCTCACCTGGATTATTCCAATAGCCTTCCCATACAGGCCTCCTTGCCTCACATTCCCAATTCCCACCCCCCACCCCACTATAAATCCTTCCTCCACAGAGTTGTCAAAATGATTTTCCTACAACTGATATCTGACCATGTCACTACTTTAACCACCCACCCCAACTCAATAAACTCCATTGACTCTCTATTACCTTTAGATTCAAACATAAACAGTTTGGCATTTCAAGTTCTTCACAACTTGGACTACCTTTCTTCTCTTCCTACAAATTACTCCTCTTTGCCTACTCTATGGTCAAACTGTACTGGGGCAGCTAGGTGGCACACTGAATAGAGCTCTGGCCTTGGAGTCAGGAGGACCTGAGTTCAAATCTGGCCTCAGATATTTGACACTTACTAGCTGTGTGACCCTGGACAAGTCACTTAATCCCATTGCCTTGCCAAAAAACGAAACAAAACAAAAAAACCTGTACTGACCTACTTGCCAATCCTCCATGTAGATGAGAGAGAGAGAAAGAGAGAGAGAGAGAGAGAGAGAGAGAGAGAGAGAGAGAGAGAGAGAGAGAGAGAGAGAGAGAGAGAGAGAGAGAGAGAGAAGAAAACAACTGCTCCATCAGGTTTATTCTCTGCCCAGCAGAGAAGCTCTCCTTACAACTGGTGCTGTTCTAGCGAGGAAGAGAATGAATACTGAAAGGAAGAGAAGGAACTGATTAGAAGACCTGTGCATCATTAAGTCTTTCCCACTTTTTCTGTTGCTAATCAAGGCATAATTACCATTCTTCTACCTTCTCAGAACCCCATGAAGGTTTGAGACAAAACTGTTCCTTCTGTATTCCAAGCTCAATGCCAGGTCTTAAGGCCAATGGTAGTACTGTCTTCTCATAAGGAACAAAAAAATTGAACCAGTTGACCTCTTAGGACCCTTCCACTTTTCAATCTACAACCCTACATCTGTTTTTAATTTTTTAAAAAGTCATTCTCTGTTAACAATAGAAAAGCAATACAGATACATAAATTCTATTTATTTTCTACCATAAAAGTTATAGAAGGCCCACATAAGCCACCATACTTGCTGCTGCCAATTTTTCAGTGATCTGCTGTCTCTTAGAGTAATCCATTCTATTTTCTGGAATTTTTAGGAAGGTTGTCAAAAAATCAAACCTAAATTTTCTTCTCCTAAAGCTCCTAGTTTTTCATTATTGTGCTAAGCAAAACAAGTTTATTCCTTTTTCTACATTCCATTTTCTCAAATGCTTGAAAATAACATGGCCCCCACCCTGTCTTTCCCATCTTAAAGTTTAACATCTCCAATTCATTCAACTGATCTTCATGTACCATGACTTAAGGTCCTCCACTATTATAATTAAGCTCCTTTGAATGCTTTTCTCTTCATTAGTGTCCTTCCTAAAATTCGATGCCCAGAATTGAGTACAATAATCCTGATGTGTTTTAATCAGAGCAGATAATCATTTCCCTAGTCCTGAACATTATTCCTTTTGGTGTAATCTAAGACCACGTTAACTTTTTTTGGTTTTCATATCACTGAAGTCCATTAAAATCCCAAGATCTTTTCAGACAACTATCTAGCTTTGCTTCCCTGGGTAAATTCTTAATGCCCTCCTATAAAGTTGTATGGATATGGTTGAAATAAATTAAGTAACCACATGTTATGAGCCATTCTCCACCCATATGAGTAATATCCTCTCATGTCATGGTCCTCTTGGAGAATGAAGGACAAACACAACAACTTCTCAAAGGCCAAGCCTTAAACCAAATTCACTCTGGAGCTCCTAGACTAGACACTTAATGGTTGTTATTTAGGACCCTCCTTGCTCAGAGTGAATGTAAATAAAAACTGTTTCTCTTTTGGTGAGCAACCCTGAGGGTCTTCCCTTCCCAGTTTGATTTTTTTTTTTTTATTAAAGGAACCATCCCTTGACTCACTTCTTAAACAGGCACTGAATGGGTGTTGCCTCACCCAAAGTGAGGACTTGAGAAAAACTTAACTTTAAAAGGCCAAGGTATCCCATTGCATCTAGGGTCATCTGTAATTGTCCTGATCCATATCTCACTACTGGACCCAGATAGCTCTGGAGAAGAAAGCGAGGCTTGTGACCTTGAACAGCGTCCCCTGACTCAAATCAAAGCCAATTGCAAGTTACATCATCATCTCCTTGATGTCATGGTCCTCTTCAAGAACAAAGGACAAACACAACAACATCCACTAGATGCTAAGATGTTGCAGGCTGCAATGATATGTTGCACAGTTACCACCATTCTACTGTATAATCTGTAATTGGTAATAATTTTGCTTACTGTTACCACTTCAGTAAATACTCCCCTTAGTCTGACTAAATGATTCTTATCTGAAAATCTTAGTGGAGGAGGGAGAAGCAAACCAGTGAGGGCTCAAGGCTATGATATTAAAGGATTATCACTGACCCCTCAGGAATACTCCTGGAACCCCAAAGAAGAAATGTGAACAACCTAGCTCTGGGAACCTGACTCATCATTGAGAGTGGGATTTGGAATAAGACTCCTCAGAGTTTATACAGGCCACATTAAGACAAAAATAAGATAATTTCTGTTTTTAAGGAGTTTATATTTTATTGGGAGGGGGGTTTACAAAGAAAAATATCATAAATACACAAAGTAAATATAAATTATGTTAGAAGAGGGTATGAAAGTAGTAATCAAGGCTTCATGTCATTTAAAGACGGTTGTTTCCACTGAATCAACTACCTTTTGAGGAAATAAAGACAGAGTTTGTGGGAATCTGAGTTTCTTTATTTTTTTTCCTGCAGTTGCCAAAGAGCACGTATGCTATCAATGGCTGATAAGACAGAACAAAATCTCTCCTTCTTTGAATTGGTGGAGTCCTTTACATCCTTCTCATCATGGCAGTTATAATTCATGTAAAAGGATTGAAGACTAGCAAAGGGAGAGTAATGGGGTGGCAGTTGCCAAGGTTTACAGAGTCGTCTGTTTTTAGAAGAAGGTTTCACAGACTTCGGCAACTGGGATCACATGTGTACAGGTCCTGAAAGGTAATGTATGAACCTTCTTGAGTGTTCCTTATAAAATTCATCTCCATGTACCTTGAGAGGTTCTGAGTGCATCCTGTCATTTTCCTGGCTTTTTTTCCTTGACTTTGCATCTGTTAAACTGTTGCAGATATTTCATCCCACATAATGTATGAGAGTTGGAATTTCCCTTCAGTCAACATGGGGTGCTTAAGATCTGGGGATGCAAGAAGCATAGAGATTTTTGCAGTATTTTTCACAGATACCATTCATCCACTGGCAGTTGGATACTTACTGTTTTTGTCTTAAGAACTCCCAAGGTTCTGCGCTTTTTCCATGCTCTGTTTCTTATTGGCTTCCTCATATAATGAGTCTCCTGAATTCTTCATAGTCTTTACATAGATAGATGCTGATTCCTTGCCCAGTCTTTTGTAATTTTCCCTTTGCAATCTTTCCTTTTTCTCTTTCTTATTTAAACTAGAACTGTGATTTCATCTGTTTAAAGAGCTAGAACTGAGGAATTTTCTCTACCAATGTATTATTAGCATTTCTTCTATGATGTATAGTATTAGAGGGTTGCCTGGGGCATTCAGAGGTTAAGGGTTTGCCCAGGGTCAGACGGCCATTATGTGGCAGAAGCAGGACTAGAAGGCAGATCTTCCTGACAGAGGCTGGCTCTGTAGCTCACCTTCTACGAAGCAATTCCCAGTCCCTTTTTATGCTGGTGCCTGCTCTCTGAGGTTATCCCATTCTGAATATAGCTTGTAAGTACATGGCCATGCTGCCTCTTCAATGCTCTTCATTCAGATTAGAGCTGGGAAGCACCTTAGAGATCATCAATTACAATCCTCTAATTTTTCATGTGAGTAAAGTCAGTCCCTGAGAGGTTCAGTGATTTGCTCACGGTCACACAGTTAGCAAATGGCAAGACTGGGATTCTAGTATCCTTCCCACCACTACATCATATACCATCTCCCTCTTTCAAGACCTCTGTCATGGAATTTGCCTTTCTGTGTAGACAGATGAGGGGAGCATCTTAATAACATTTTCAAATTAATTTTCTTCTTTTGCTGAATTTCTGCAAATCTCAATGAGCTACACATTGTTTCTGCATAGAAGTGTCTTCTCCATAGGCTGCTTTGTACTTTTCTTACTCAATGTTGTTTCCCATTGTCTGGGACTAATGGCACACTAAGATGTCAATTGGCTAAGCCATTGTTGCAGATTATTTGAATGAAATAAAATGAAATGAAATGAAATTGAAATGGAATAAAAATTAATGAGGTAAAGTTAAATTAAAATAACATAAAAATAAAATAATCTACAACAATGGATTGAGCAGTTGAAATCCTATACAAATCTAAGTGCAAAACTGAGAATTGCATTCCTCTCAAAAAGTCCTATGAGTATCATGCCCAGAGAGGTGGAATTGGTTTTTATTTTATTTTTTGATACAGTGATGCTATGTGCATCACTAAATGTTGTGATTTCTTCTTGCCTTGGATTTGTGTGCAACAGCGACCCTAACCCAAATCAAACTCGGAGACTTTTCAAGGTGGAAAGCAAGGTTACCTTTATTACAATCTCGAGAGATGGCTGTCTGCTCCTTCCATACATGTGGGGAGAGAGAGAGACCTCGTAACAGGGGCCACCTTATAAAAGTAAATCTCTGCCCACCACGCAAAGTCTCCACCCACCACTATCCCTTACCCCCTTAACTGGGGGTGAGCTTACATTCTAACTGGGAGGTAGGGCTTACATTCTAAACTCAAAAGTTTCTTCCTATCCCCTTAACTGGGAGGTGGGGCTTACATTCCAGGCTCCAAATTCAAAGACAAGGAAAGAGGAGGGAGGCCAAGGGCAAAGGCTCAGGTTGGGGTTGGGGCAGGGCTTATTCTTTCTGTTACCTGCTTAAAAACAGGGTCTGAGAGGGGGAGGATTTTGAAAATAATAATCAAAAATTATTGACCTTGAGGAGGCTTCAATTCTGAGAGTTCGTCTCTCACAGATTGTAGTGCTAAAATTACAGACCTAAGATGTTAAAAGCGATTTAAGTATATGGGCCTGCTGAGAGTGAAAGCCAATCCCAAGAGAAGGCAAACAATGAAACGGAAAGCCTATATCAAAGTTTCAAAAGGGCATCATAAAGAAAGTTGATGTACACCATCGTTCAGGCCAATTTGCAGTCAATTATTGGGTAGAGATCCATTAAGCATGAGGCCAGTGTCAGCAAATTCAAAAGAGACAACTTCAATTATTTAATAAGGATTTATTAAGAACTAACTATAAGTTAATATATATGTACGCACACAATAAAATCAAAATCAATGCAAGGTAGTTTAGGAAGGGAGAGCAAAAATGGTTGGGTCAAGACAAACTTTATTTCATAGATTGTGGTGCCTGAGCTGAGCTTTGAAGGAAAGCAGGAATTCTAAGAGATGGAGGTAAGTGCACTCTATATATATGGAGATGGGAGATGGATTGTTGTGTGTCAGAAATAGCAAGAAGGCCAGTCTTAGTGAAAAGGTCTAGGACTTTTGGGGTGCTGCTGGGGAGCATCCCAAGGTCATGGTACCAGGCTGAATGAATTCAATTCAAATCTTCTTCAGCCAAAGGAAAAGTTTATTAGTGACAAATCACATTGGCCAGGTGACACCCATAATGATGAGGGGGCATGAGAAAAGCTCAGTCTTTGCGGCATGAGAGATTCTCAGCCATTAACACCAGTGAGGAAGGGCGGGCAGGAGAAAGTTTCAGCCTTTTGAGCTTGAGATTCTCAGCCGGGTGATGCCCATAAAGAAGAGAGGGCATGAGAGGTTCTCAGAGGTTCTCAACCTTGTGGGCCTGAGATTCTCAGCATCTGAATGGGGGCCAAGGTGGATCTTAAATACTAAAGTAACTTTGGGTGGCCAGAGAAGGGGGTTGGGAAAAGGGTCTAGGTAAGAATTCTAATTGGGGAGGTCTGAGAGATTGAATAGACAATGGGAATAGCCGAGGGAGGGAACAGGAAGGCAAGTTTGAAAGGCATCTACACAAGATCAAAGGGTGGGGCTAGGACTTTCAAAGGGAGATAAGGGGAGTCGATAAGGAACTGTTGGAGACCAGAGTAAGGCTTTTCTGGGGCTCAGACAAAAGGGAGCCAGATTCCCTTTGGGTCAAGAGGCAAAGATCTTGGCTTGGGCCCTGCCCCCCATCATTAGTACAGTCTAGCTACAGGCCCATTGAATGCAGGAAAGGGAATAATATTTAATGAGCTTGGAGAAGTAAGTTGAAGTCAAACTCTCAAGAATTTTAAAAGCTAAACAGAGGGATTTCTATTTTATCTAGAGGCATTTAGAGGGTTATTGCAATAGACCAGGTGAAAGGTGATGGGGAACTGAATGAATTAACCTAGTGGATGGGTAAGTGGGGAGAAGGGGAAAGATATAAGAGATAGTATGAGTCATTGAACCAGCTCTTCCTCTTCGGGGTTAGCATTTCCCAAATTCCGGGCGTGTGTGCATGCACAAACACACACACACACACACGCACACACACACACACACACATGCACATGCACTCTGGCTGGGCAAGAACTTTGCTTCATTATTAGATTCACAATGTGGCTGCATTGACTTCCCTGCAGCCTTCTCTGACCTCTGCTAATTGCCAGGCTGTCTCAGTTCTGCGACCCACATGGTAGCATCTTTTACTGTTCATGACCCCTGCCAATGTATCGTCTGCAAACAGGAAAAAATCGTATAAATACATTTCTTAACTGGGGTCCTGTTTATAATTTGATAACCTTAATACCTTCTCTCTTTCCACAGAACTGTCATTTTGTAAACAAAACAAAACAAAAATTGACTGAGTTTGGACTCCAGCTGGGAAATGTAAGGAGTGTGCAGTTTATATTTGTTGGTGAAATTCAAATACCTGAACACTTATTGACAAACAGTAATGACTATAATTAACTATGGAGACCTTTATTTAAACAGATGTTTTCAGTTGTAAACATGACCCTAACTAATGGATTCACCAATCCTTGCAAACATAATCATAAGATCAAAGGATTCCAGCATAAGAAGGGACCGCAATGGCCACTGAGTACCTGAAAAAAATCCTCTTCGGACAGTATGGCAGCAAGCATTTATTACATGGGTGTTATGCATTGTGCTAAGCACTAGAGATACAAAGAAAGGCAAAAATAGTTGCTGCCCTCAAAGAGCTTGAATTCTATCAAGCAAATAACTAAATTCATATAAGATATCTGTAGGGCAGGTGTAAGGCCCTGGCCAGAGAGTAGGCATTAGCTTTACAAGGGAAAGGCAAAGGCTTCGAGCAGTCAATGAGATTTAAGGCAACATGCTTACTCTTTACAACATGCCCTGCAAGTGGTCATTGAGCCTTTGTTATAAGATTTCCAATGAGGGGAAACCTTTTCTCTAGGAAGCTCAGTTCACTTTCAAATAGCTATAACTTTTAGGAAGTTTTTCTCAAGTTGATTCTAAGTTAGTTTTTAGCAACTTCTACTCATTGAACTTACTTGAAGCCTCTGGGGACAAGCACTGTCAGTCTGTTCTCATTTCCTCAACACAGCCCATCTAGTATTTGAAGACATTGATCATAACCCCCTTGAGTCTTCTCAAGTGTGGGTATTCCTAGTTCCTCCAAATAATCTGAAACTCAGATTCCAAGAATTTGAGATGTTTCACCATTCTGATTGCACTCTTAGTGGATGTTTTCCAGTTTTTCCAATGTTCTTCCTAAAATTGGTTCCTAGAACTAAACTCACAATCCCAGCTGTGGTCTGATAGGACAGAAAATAGTTGCACTCTTACACCCATATCCCAGAAAGCTATACCTCTCTTAAAGCAGTCCAAGATCTTGGATGCTGCAAAACATTATTGACCCAAATTGAAATTGTGGACAATCAGTCAATCTACCAAAAAGTATTTAGCAAGAAGCTGCTATATGTCAAACACTATGTCAGGTGCTAAGCGCCAAGATATTAGGAGATACCCTGTTTTCCAGATCTAAGGCCCAGAAAGCCAGCTGTGCCCTGAGTTTGGCACAGCAACAATCTTTTGTGCTCACCCTCTGCATGATCTCAGCCACAGCAAACTATTATATTGCTTTGACCTGTGCACCAGATGGTCTCTGAGCTTGGCCAAGCACCAACAGGCCCAAAGATGAAGCCCTACTGTGAGCAGACCTTTTGTCACTAGACAACCTTGCCTCACTATTGAAGTTGTACCTCACTGTTGCTGTTGCTATGTTGTATTGTTTGACTCTTTGTCTAGCCACAAGCACATAAATCAAAGTACAGCCACACCATAGTGGACCCCCTCCCTACTAGGAGCAGGGCTCCAGCACTTGTGTCCCTGCTTGCAAGCTATCTTCTTCACTTTGAAATTGAACTTCTGTTCATTTTGATTCCTAACTCTCCTGTCTCCAGACTGCTTTGTTCAGCCCTGGCCACTCATGGACTGAAGTGGGCAAAGACTTGGGGCAAGGAAAGCAACCAAAAGTGATTGCAATAGTCCTGGCGTGAGGTGATAAAGGCCTGGACCAGGGTGGTGGAAGTGTCGGAGGAGAGAAGGGTACATATAAAAGAGATGTTATGAAGGTAAAATCTACAGGCTTTGGCAACAGATAGTACATGAGGGTAAAAGAGGATGGAAAGTATTTATTAAGCACCTACTGTGTGCCAGTCTCTGTGCTAAGCACTTTACAAATATTTTATTTAATTCTTACAACAACCTTGTGAGGTTAATGCTATTAATATATACATATTACAGGAAGTGCTATTAATATGTGCATTCTTCAGGAAGACTAAAGTAAAGGTTATCCACTGTGTCACCTTGCTGTCTAGAAGAATGAAGAGTCTGGAATGACACCTAGCTTGCAAGCCTGGGTGACTGAGAAATTATAATTAAATAACCAATTATTAGAAAGATCCAGGTTTTTTTCCCTTCCTAGATCTTCATTCTGCACTAGGCCAAGCCAGCATCTGAAGGACATTGTTGATGATAACTTTCTTCTCAATCTTGTTCAGACCCGACTCAAGTGGAAAACCCATTGTGTTCTACTCAGGTTTGGTGGGAATAGATCCTTGTCTAGATTGCCGAAGGCTAGTGGTGATTTGGAAGTATAAATGACATAATCAAAGTCACTTTAGAATAGGTCCACCTCTTTATAACATTCATTCTCTCCTTACTTGTTAACCAATCAAACTCAATTGCCACCCTGAGGAACACCCTGTCTTCCAAGGGCATATAAGCTTTAGTGGGCTCCATGAGGAGAATTTGGCGTTCAAGAATGCCACTGACCCCTTTTATTAATTGTTGAAGGAATGATTAATAAAATGATTAATTACTCAGAAACTATAGCTCTCAAACTTTTTATATATTGCTGTGACTGAGAAGATGGTGGTAGGCTCAACAGTAATGAGTGCTGATAGATTAAATGGTCCCTTAGCTCTAGCATTAGAATGTCCATTCTACACTGATTCCCTCTAGACTAAGGATTCTTAATCTTTGGTAGCTGGTGAAGCCTATGTATCCTTATGAGAATCAAGTTTTTAACTCCATAGAATAAAATGTGTAGGACTACAGAGGAAACCCAATTATATTGAAATAGTAATGAACATATCACACACACATGCACACACATACAAATAACAACAATAACAACAACAACAACTTCATAGATTCTTGGTTAAAAACCTTAGCTTTACATTGAATTTGTTTTCAATATTGGGCCAGAAATTGCTGTGCTGCCTGGATTCCAACCCAGGCAGATATGAGGGGTACATCTATGTCATCAGGAATGGAAAGCTCTTATTCTCTGAAAGCCCTTACAGTTGGAATACATTCTTTAAAAAATACCTTCGAGTGTGGTACAAAACCTTGGGCATGGGGTCAGGTGACATATGATAAAGGAAAATAATCATGTTACTTAAGGATGACATAATATTCTTCAGCTAAATCGTTCTCCCTTTTTAAACCAAGTTCATGGAATAACCAGACAAAGGTTACTAAGGCCCCAAGGCTTTGGCCAGAACCTCTGCATGCACTGACATCTGTTATGTTTTCATTCATGCTAGTTTTTGAGCACTCTCTCTGATCACTGGTGATATCAGCAGACAAATTCTTATATCTAGGTCTCTCCAGATTCCTCACTAGGAGAGTAGCATAATGTACCTGTTGGACCTATTCTTAGTACTATTTACTTGGCAGTAGGTACTACCATTTGCCTGCAAAGTTTAGAACAAAGATTGGAAGGAATGAGATATGGAATCAGTAGGTTGAAATACAAAGCTTGCCTGCCAATAATAGGAGCCCGGCCAGGTTATGTGACATAAATTTAGAATCAGTGAGTTCAATTTTTTTACCCTGAATTTTTCCAGTCACTCTCAAGTCACAGAACATAAGCAGAGAATTTGAATGGAAACTCATGAGACAGAAATGGTGGAAGGGAAGGGAATAAAAGGGATTCCAAGGAAGTACATCAATGTTGCAGTTGTTCAATCATTTTTCAGTCATGTCCAACTCTTTGTGACCTCATTTGGGGTTTTCTTGGCAGAGATACTGGAGTGGTTTGTCATTTCCTTCTCCAGGTCATTTTACAGATGAGGAAACTGAGGCAAACAGGGGCAAGTGACTTACAGCTAGTAAGTGTCTGAGGCCAGATTTGCACTCACAGATATGAATCTTCCAGACTCCAAGCCCACCACTCTATCCACTGTGCCATCTAGGTAGGGAAATTTTAAGTAGAATCAAGGTTAGGTACAGAGGCAAGTGAAGCCAGAGTAGAAGAGATTAAATAAAAAATTGGGGATGGGTTGAGCAACTGAAAGTCATAATAACAGTTAAGGGTAGGTTGACTGGGAGAGAGTAGGAGTAGAAGAATAGGAAGCTGTGGTGAGTCAGTCAATAAGTCAACAAACATTTATTAGGAGCTTATTATGTGCCAATAACTGTGCTAAAAGCTGGGAATTCAAAGAAATGAAAAAGCAATCCCCAAGTAGCTCACATTCAAGTCGGGCAGATGGCATCTAAGTTACTAGACACATGTGAAATTTATGTAAAGTATATAGAAAGGAATTTTAGAGGGAAAGGTGCTAGCAGTTAGTGGCACCAAGAAAGGCATTTCAAACATAGGGATCTTGGAGATGACACAAGGTCTGATAGCTAGGCTTAATGTGTGACCAGGACAGTGCGTGTCTGATGCAGTATGGGGAAGGAGATCTTTGGAAATGATGAGACTCAGGGAATGATAGCTCAGGTTATTAAATGTGTCATCCACATGAACACTGAGGAGCTAAGCAGAGAAGTCACTGAAAAGGTCAGCATATGTAATTGAGACAAATTCCATACCACCTAGCACTATTAAAGCATTTGTTGTTTTCAGAGTGTTTTACATGTATTATCTTTTTTGATCCTCACAACAACCTTGTGCAAATAAGGAAACTGGGGCATACCGAGGTTAAGTGGTGGTTAAGTGACTGACCTAAGGCTATTCAGCTAGTAAGTGACTGGGCAGATTTAAACTTTGGTCTTCCAGGCTCCAGGTCTAATTCTCTATCTACCTTGCCACAGAAGTGTTTCTAACCTCTGATCTCTTACTGTAACCTCAAGAGAAGAAAAATAATTGAAAAGTAGTGGAAAATGGGTAGTCTGGAAATGGCAATGAGTATGAGGGAATCTCCCCACTCTTCTTTCTGGTCTAAAAAATTGGAATAGTGGAAAAAAGAAGAGATTGAATGCTATCAGGAAAAGTTGCAAGGGATGTAATGATTTGTACAATAACACACTTGTCTGTCAAGGGCCACAAAAAAACTTTGACACAAACCTTTGGGTTATACCCAAATTTGCAAAATGATGGGGCCTGATTGTTACAGGTTTTTACTATTATTATGCAAAGGAGCTCTCTACCACAGCAATGCAGAGAAATATAATGTCTTGAATTCTGTCCATACTTCTTGCCATTCTTCATGAGATTTATTATTAGTTTGGGACCACTCATTCCTCCCTTTATAACTGGGTAAGTGACTGGACACGAGGCTGCACATATTCTCAGGATTTGCAAGACTGTTAAGGAAAATGTTCAGTGAACGTTTAAATGAAGGCAGGCATGCTTGTCTGATGTTTTTAACATTGGTTTATCTCACATGTATAACTAAAAATGTAATGTTAAGGAATCCTATTGAAATAATGCAAATATGATTTTTTAAGTAAAGCTCTATAATCATGAGATAAGAAGGATAAAATTTGGTACATTATCATTTCTCTACTGCTACTAATTAAAGGGGGGGGGGAAACTATATTTATCACTTTGAGCAGACCACAAGCCAACTCCTCTTCTGCAGTCACACCAGTATAATCAATGGTTCCATCTAGTCAACAATGCTATTATTCCTGTGTCTCACCAATATGTTTCAACTGGCACAGAATGCAGTCCCTATTCTCATTAGGAAACAGGCTGGCAAAGGTATTCCTTACAAAGGCATGCATTCATCTGTTTACTCATCTAATACTGGACTCCATGAGAAATCCTATCCCTGATCTTCAATACACTCAATAAAATAGCAACTACCTGAACATTTCCATTTTCTATGTACCCCAGCTGAGATGAATGGAAGAAGTTTGCATGCCCAGAGGCCAGACCTGAATACTCTCCAAAGACAAATAACGTTCTAGCCTAAGGAGTCTGCAGGTAATCCCCTTAGACAAACTATCCTTGCTTCCCTGCCAGCAGTTAAATTCAATCCTTCTGGAAGGAAGGCTAAGCTTGAAACTAAAACTAAGCTGATAAAAGAAAAATTGAAAAATACAAGTCTTTTAACCTATCTCTCCTTGGAAGGTGTACCAATTGACCTCTCTTCTAATATCATATTCTAATACCTTATTCATAATCATTATGAAACTGGAAATATAATTAAATTATTAAATCATAAGATTTAAACTTATGATCTAGAGCTGGAAGAGACTTTGAAATTCATCTAGTTCAACGTCTTCATTTCACATGTGAAGAAACTGAGTCCCAGGGGATTAAATGACAAGCTCAGGGTTATACTAATATGGATGTGATCTCATTGATTTGGAAATTTCCTCTGACGTTGAAAAACATCTATCTGTGCTTTCCATTTTATGGAGTTCTAGTTCATGTCCTCCCATAATTTCATTAGGACTCCTTCCAACATGCTGAGGTTCTTCCTTGATTTCTCAAGGGTACTAGTGGAACACACAGACGAATGCATCTGTCATCCCTTGAATTTACAATATGACCATACCATTATCTCTTCCTACTCTCATGAAATTACTTCATGACATCTTTTACTCCAGTTCTTTGGATTTCCTCATTGGAGCTGATGCAAATCAGAATAATAGACTTAGCTATCCACGGGGACTACCTTTACAATTTGAACTCTTAATAGGATTTCTTTTATCCTTGTATCAAACATCTTTGGCAAGCATATAAGAGATATACAGAATAATACAAAGGGTTTTATTTGGGGATAGGCACTACCAGTTAGGATAATGGAGAAAGACCTAGAGTGAGGTGACATTTGAACTGAGCCTTGAAGGGAAATTGAAGTTCCAAAGAGAAATGCAAGGAGGGATAACAAGCCAGGCATGAATAACAGCTTGTGCAAAGACAAATAAGCAAGAGATGGAATGCCATGCATGAAGAACGAGTTGGTCAGTTTTACTAGAGTGTAGAATGCCTAAGTAACTTCGGAAACTAATGATAAAATTCATATGAATTGCTAATCTTCACTGGTAGAGTGAATTTCCATACAAGGATCTCCACATAAAATTGAAAATAAGTCTAAACCAAAGCAATCAGTTAATCAGAAAGAAATAAATGAAAATATCCCCCCCAAATGCTACTAAAATAAAGCTTTGCTTATAAAAAAAAATCAAAGATTGGCCAAGTAAGCAAGTTTAAAATTTCAATATTCTTTGCAATGACAGACTATTTGCCTTCCAAATTAGGGAAAGAGTCAATAACAGAGTCCTTTATCTTGATGTTACTAGTCTTACAAAATTTTATTTTGGTTAAATTTGACTTCATCTGACTTCAAGGTTACTGAATGTGATTTTTATTTTGAAATGTAGCATTATGAAATATATTTAATTGATATTTAGTTAGAAAATAATCAAATTTTAGAATTCAGAAATTATACTTTGGTAGAGTCATGACTTCATTGCTATGTATACACCTTCTACTGCTACAAATTGCAACCCTTTTGATCCTACGGTATTGTTGTTCATGCTTTCACATAAATCCTCCACAGAGGATTTTGACAATTTCCTGTGGTTTTCTTCTTATCCTTTTGGTTTCTCATGTGTTACTGCTTGGGCTGTCCATCTCTCAGGCTCAGTACATTACTTCCCTATGTTCTTTCTGGTAATACTTATTCTCAGTAATGTCTTTTATACCATACCTAAGATGGGAGTCATACTTGGTAACATGGTGCAACCTTCTCATAACCAAAGAAACTTAGAATCTAAGAGTGTTGGAAAAAACTTCAAAGTTCATTCAATTGCTGACAAGTGGTCATCAAGCTTCTACTAGGAGGCATCTAGTGAGGTAAACCTCAGGACTTCTGCACACAAGTGGTCCTCTAGCTTATGTTTGAAGATATCCAGTGAGAGAAAACTTACTATGTCTAGAGGCATATCATTACCATCATTAACATCATTATCATTAGAGACATCTTGAATTATTAAAAGGGGTTCATGTTTGTTCTAGTTTTGTTTTGTTTTGTTTCGTTTTTTCCTGACAGAAGAAATTTAAATCTTTTCCACTTTCCATTCATTTTCCTATGGGACCAAGCAGAACAAGTCTAATGCTTTTTACTACAATAAAACTCTTCAAATACTTGAAGATAGTTATCATTTCCTTCCTGTATCCTGTAAACAATCTCTTCTTCTTCTATAGGCTAAATAATCCTATTTCCTTCAATAGTTCCTTATATGGCCTGGCTCTCTGTACTGTCACTTTTTGAGTCTTCCTGTTTAGTACATATTCCAACTTATCTATCACCTTCTTAAATGTAGTGACCAAATCTAAACACAGGACTACAGATGTTCTTTGGGGAAAAAAAAAAACTGTTAGTGGGACTTCTGGGAGCCAAGATGGTGGAATAAGCAGTAAATTGCTGTCACTCTATTATATTCACCTCAGAACAACCATAAAATAGCACACCAGAACAAATCCTAGAACAGTAGAGCCAATGGAAATATGGAGTGGATCAATCTTTTAGCCCAGGAAACTTGGGGGAGTGACGAGAAAGGTTGGTCTCACTCAGGTAAAAGGGAGCACATCCAGGACAGGAGGAGTCCCAGCAAGCCAGCAGCAAGCCCCACCTCAGCAAACCAGTGGGAGATCCTGAGCCCCAGGGGTGGTGGAACAGGCAAACACCAACATCAGGAGAACATTGTACACAGTAACAGCAACATTGTGCAATGACCAACTTTGATAGACTTAGCTCTTCTCAGCAATGCAATGATCTAAGATAATTCCAAGGAACTCATGATGTAAAAAGGTGTCCATATCCAGAGAAAGAACTACGGGGTCTGAATGCAGATTGAAGCATACTATTTTCCCTTTTATTTTGTTTTCTTGTGTTTTTTCCCTTTTGTTCTGATTCTACTTTTACAACGTAAGTAATGTGGAAATATGTTTAATGTGATTGTACATGTATAGTCTATATCAGATTGCATGCCACCTTGGGGAGAGGGAGAGGAGGGAGAAAAAGATCTTGTAAAAGTAAATGTTGAAAATTATCTTTGCATATATTTGGAAAAAATAAAATAATTTTTAAGTGGAAAAAAACTGTTACTTCAGGGGGGAAAACTAGTAAGAAAAGCTCTTAATTCCTTAATTCTTAGGCCTCTAAATATGACCTAAGGTGGCATTCACCTTCTGGCTCCCATAATATATTATTGACTCACATTTAGTTCAATTAACTAAAACCCTTAAATGTTCTACATATAAAATATCATCTAGCTACATGTCACTGGTACTGCGCTTGAGAAGTTTTTTTTTTTTAACCCAATCCCTATCAATACCTTTTCAACCTACTAGGTTCCCTCTCCCCTCTGAGTGGAGGGCTGGAGGGAGAAGTATTAAACTCCTCCCAAAGCCTTACTTTCTTTCCAAAGCTCAGAATTTTCCATGTAACTGTCCATTTCCCATCAGTGTCTCTACTTAGTTTCCATTTTATGGAACATTATGCTTTCTCTCTTGGTAGGCCTTTGTGGTCCCCTTACTCCCTTTTAAGCTTCTTTTTGTGTATTATCATCTCCCATTAGATTGTAAGGTCCCTGAGAGGAGGAACTGTCTTTCTTTTTCTTGTTTCTATCCCCAGTACTTAGTACAATGTCTTGCACATAATAGACATTTAATAAACGTATATTATCCAATTGAATTTATTATTTGTATTGGTTCTATGAAGATTCATCTTGGCTAAGTTTAACAGGGTGTTTTATCTGATCTTACTTAAAGGTATCTTTGTACTGAATGTGATCTTCACTCTGAATTGGATAGGAAACAAAACTGTTTTATTTGGGCCATCATTCTAGTTTGCTGATAATGTAGATTCCAATACTACAGCTTAAATACTTCAATTTTTAAACTGTCCTTTATTAGGCATTGTGTTTTTCTGTGCTCTAGAAGTTGTTATCTAACTGTAGAAGGTACCTTAATCCAAATAGCCTTTAAGTGACCCTTAAGTTATTATCTTAACAACTTACTGCTCTTTTTCTCTTACTTCAGAAACCACAAGATGTCCCCTTTTTAACAATCAATGAAGTCTTGGCCACAATTGATGGACCCAACACATCATATTTCTGTTCTCTTTTATTTTTTTTAACATATTGTTTTTAAGGCTTTGAGTTCCAAATTCTCTCCTTTTTTCCCTCCCTATCCCCCCTTATTGAGAAGGCAAGCAATTTCATATAGATTATATATGTGTAGTCATGTAAAAATATCCATAATAGTCATGTTGTGAAAGAAAACATAGACAAAAAAAAACTCAAGAAAAATTTAAAAAGTGAAGACAAAACAAAACAAAAAAAAGTTGCTCCAATCTATGTTCAGACACCATCAGTTCTTTTTCTTGGGATGTATAGCATTTTTCATCCTAAATCCTTCAGACCTGTCATGGATCATTGTATTGCTGAGAATAGCCAAGTCATTCACAACTGATCATCTTATAATATTGCTGTTACTTTGTACCTAGTACATTTCACTTTGCATCAACCCATGTAAGTCTTTCTAGGTTTTCCTGAGAGCGTGTTGCTCATCATTTCTTATAGTATAATAGTATTCCATCATAATTACATACCACAATTTATTCAACCATTCTCCAATTGATGTACATCTCCTCAATTTCTAATCCTTTATACCTAGAAAATATCTTCTATAAGTACTTTTGTATGCATAGGTACCTTTGCTTTTTTGTTGTTCATCTTTTCAAGATATAGACCTAATAGTGGTATTGCTATGTCAAAGGGTATGTGTGGTTTTGTAGCCCTTATGGCATAGTTCAAAATTATTGTATAAAATGGTTTCATCAATTCACAACTCCAATAACAATACATTAATGTCTCATTTTTCCCACATCTCCTCCAACATCTGTCACTTCCCTTTTCTGTCCTATTATCTAATCTAATAAGTATGAGGTAAGTACCTCAGCATCATTTTAACCTGCATTTCTCCAATCAAGAGTGAGTTAGAATATTTTTTCATATGGCTATAGATAGCTTTAGTTACTTCATCTGAAAACTGATTATATCTTTTGATCATTTATCAACTGAGGAATGGTTCTTATTTTTATAAATTTGATAAATTTATGAATTTGAAAATGAATTGTTTCTCTATATGTTAGAGAAATGAGGTCTTTATCAGAGAAACTTGCTTCATTTTTTCCCCCACAGGTACTATTGCTATCTGTATTTCCCTCCATTCTATTCCCCCAAACTCCATTTATTCTATTCTCTCTCTTTTCAGCTTGTTCCTCCTCAAAACTGTTTTGCTTCTGATTACCCCTTCCCTCAATTTCCCCTCCCTTCTATCATCCTCCCTTCTCTTATCCCCTTCTCCTCCTATTTTCCTGCGGGGTAAGATAAATTTCTTTATCCCATTGCCTGTGTATCTTATTTCCCAGTTAAACATAAAAACAATTTTTAAGATTCATTTTTAAAACTTTGAGTTCCAAATTCTCTGCCTTCCTCCCTTCCCACCCACTCACATTGAGAAGGCAAGCAATGTGATATAGGTTATATATTTGTAGTCATGCAAAACCCTTCTATAATAGTCATATTGTAAAAGACTAACTGTATTTCTCTCCATCCTATCCCATCCTCTGTTTATTTTATTCTCTCCTTTCACCCCGTCCCTCCTCAAAGTGTTTTTTTATTACCCCCTACCCCAATGTGCCCTCCTTCTATCACCCCCCTCTCTATGCCCTCCCCCCCTGCTTTTCTGTAGGGTAAGATAGATTTCCATACCCAATTGAGTGTTTATGTTATTCTCTCCTCAAGCCAATGTGGATGAGAGTAAGGTTCACTCATTTCCTCTCACCTCCCTCTTCTTCCCTTCTACTGCAAAAGCTTTTCCTTGCCTCTTCTATTTGAGATAATTTATCCTATTCTACTTCTCCCTTTCTCCTTATCCCAATATATTCCTCTCTCACCTCTTAATTTTATTTTTCAGGTATCATCCCTTAATATTCAACTCATCCAGTGCCCTCTGTCTTTGTCTCTTTCTCTCTGTCTCTGTCTCTGTCTCTCTCCCTTTCTTTCTCTAAATAGATAGACAGACAGACAGATAGATAGATAGATAGATAGATAGATAGATAGATAGATAGAGATATTCCCTCCAACTACTCTAATAAGGAGAAAGGTCTCATGAGTTAAAAATATCTTCTTTCCTTGTAGGAATGTAAACAGTTCAACTTTAATAAGTCTCTTATGATTTCTCTTTCCTCTTTACCTTTTCATGTTTCCCTTGAATCTTGTATTTGAAAGTCAATTTTTCTATTTAGCTCCGTTTTTTTCTCAAGATTACATTAAATTCCTCTACATCATTGAATGTCAATCCCCCCTCCCATTGATTATACTCAGTTTTGCTGGGTAGGTGATTCTTGGTTTTAATCCTACCTCCTTTGATCTCAGGAATATCATATTCCAAGCCCTCCAATCCCTTAATGTAGAAGCTGCTAAATCTTGTGCTATCCTGATTGTGGTTACACAATACTTGAATTTTTTTTTCTGGATGCTTGTAATGTTTTCTTCTTGAACTGAGAACTCTAGAATTTTGCTATAACATTCCTGGGAGTTTCCCTTTTGAGATCTCCTTCAGGGGGTGATCAGCAGATTCTTTCAATTTTATTTTACCCTCTAGTTCTAGAATATCAAGGCATTTTTTCTTGATAATTTCTTGAAAAGCGTCTAGGCTTTTTTTTTTTTATCGTGGCTTTCAGGTAGTCCAACAATTTTTAAATAAGCTCTCCTGGATCTATTTTCCACATCAGTTGTTTTTCCAATGAAATATTTTGCAAGGTCTTCTATTTTTTCATTCTTTTGGTTTTGTTTTACAATTTCTTGATTTCTCAGAGTCATTAGCTTCCATTTGCTCCATTCTCATTTCTAAGGAATTATTTTCTTCAGTGAGCTTTTGGACCTTTTCCATTTGGCCATTTCTGCTTTTTAAGGCATTCTTCTCCTCATTGGCTTTTTGGACCTCTTTTGTCATTTGGTCTTGTCTAGTTTTTAAGGTATTATTTTCTTCAGTATTTTTGGGGTCTCCTTTAGCAAGCTGTTGACTCATTTTTCATGATTTTCTTGCATCACTCTCATTTCTCTTCCCAATTTTTCCTCTATGTCTCTTACTTGATTTTCAAAATCCCTTTTGAGCTCCTCCATGGCCTGAGACTAATTCATATTTTTCTTAAAAGTTTTGGCTGTAGGAGCTTTGTCTTTGTTGTCTTCTTCTGGTTGCATGTGTTGATCTTTCTTGTCACCAATGTAAGTTACTATAGCCTGAGTTTTTCCATTGTTTGCTCATCTTCCTAGACAGTTACTTGACTTTTTAACTCTTTGTTAAGGTAGAGCTCTGCTTCCAGTATGGAGGCAATACCATCCCAAGCTTTAGGGGTTTTATGCAGCTGTTTTTAGAGATACTTCTAGGGACCTGTAAGTTTTCAGTTTTTCCAAGGTGGAATGATCTAAAGAGAGGTGTTCATTCCTCTCTTTGCCTGTGCTCTGGTCTGAGTGACCACAAGTACTCTTTTCTGCCCTGGAACTGTGAGTAGGGTTCCTTCTGCACTGCTGCCACAAGCTAGTGCTAGCTATGTTAGTGTTCCTTCTCATTCTAGGAATGCCTCCCACATTCAAGTGCAGGCAAAGCAACAGAATCCTATCTCAGGACCAGCAAAGAGAGCCCTGTAATCTCCTTCCGATCAGTTGTTTGACCCCCTTACTGTCTGTGGGCTGAGAGCTCCAGAAGCAGCTGCTGCTGTTGCCATCACCACTGCCACCACTGTTGCTGCTGCTACCACTGCCTCTACTCTAGGGTTGTGCTGGGGCTGGGACTGGACTGTGCTCCTCTCTCACCCAGGTCTAACAGATCTTTCCTAGAGATCTTCTAAGCTGCCTTTGGTGTTTGTGGGTTGAGAAGTCTGGAAACTGCCACTGGTGCCAGTATTCTGTCTCTTGAGTCCTGCTCCAGGTTTGCTGGGACCAGGTCTACCTTGGTACAGCCTGTGCTGAACTGAGCTCCTCTCTCAGCCTGGTGCAACAGACCTTTCCTGTTGATCATCCAGGTTGTCTTGGGCTAGAAAAAACTCTGTCTTTTTTGTGGGTTCTGCTGCTTAGAGTTTATTTTTGTTTAGAGTTATTTTTGCAGGTATTGGAAGGAGTTTGAGAGAGAGCTCAAGTGAGACCCTAACTTTGCTCCACCATCTTGGCTCCACCCCTCTGTTCTCTTTTATATAGACATATAATTCATAGTACTGGAATAGGTTTTAGCAGTTATCCATAGGCCATCTCTCAAACTGATCAGCTTCCTTAACATGGCTTTGAGCAAATTTTGCCCGCCAATCAGAAAAGTGTTTCCTTTTCTCCCCCACAACAATATCTTTTTGGTTCCTGACTCTGTTCTCCAATATGTTTACTATTCCTCCAAGCTTTGCATAATCTGCAAATGTAATAGGTATGATAACTATGCCTTGATCCAAGACAGTAGGGGAAAAGTGTTTAACAACATAGGAATAAGCACAGATTACTGTGACAATTCACTGAAGACTTTCTTCCAAATTGACATCTCTCATTATTGACAGTTCTTTAGGTCAAATCACTGATTCAGTTCTAGATCTACCCTTATTATTTAATCCAAATTTCTTAATCTTGTTCAAAAGCATAGAGATCTTTTAAAAATATTTTACTAAAATCTAGAGAAACTAGTTTAGTTTCCCTGTTGAGAAATGAATTAAGGTTATTTTGAAATGATCTGTTCATGATTTATGATACTGATTTTAGTGATGAAACTCTCCCTTTCTTTTTCTTTCTATTGATGCCATTCTAATATCACATTTATGCCCCTTGAATTTCCTTGCATTATGAATTCATATTCTTACATTTTATTTGTTTGCTTGCCCTGTTGTTGAGCCTTCTTTTGCCCTACTCAACTAGAAATGAGGTCCAAGTTCTACCCTTCTTAATCCCAACTATTATTTTAAATAACATTCTTATGCAGTACTATTTTCCTAGATGTTTTCTCAATTTTTTCTCCTTGTTATTGCCTTTTTCATTTTATTTTATTCCCCATATCATAGTCTATAATCTTCTTTCTCCCTTATTTTCTCTAAATCGCTCAGGATAGTACAGTTTCTGTAGTATGAAATTTAAACTCACTTCTTTATCCCTTTTCTATCTTTCATTGCCCTCCCAGAAATTCTTACTATGCTACATTCGAAGAACTATCAATTCATGAAAAAAACCATGTTGAAGGAGAGGAGAGTTGTAAGGTGGGAGTAAATCTGCATCCTAAATCATTAGGCTAATTCCTATTCCTTGTCCTGATCATGGTTGTTCATAATTCCTAAGGTCATGTGAGCCTATCTTTGGTTTTATGTTCCTCCTACTGTTCTGGTAGCTAACTGCCCTTAAGAAGTTATATCTCCTCTCCTTACAGCCCTAGAAATTATGAAGAAAGTTGTTTCCTAATATTCAAATTCTCCAAAGAAGAAAGCCCTTACATACATTTTCTTCCCCATCCCTTTCTCCTTCCATGTTGATAAATCAATCCTCTACCTCCCCATCAAAGTCTCTTCATCCATAGTTTTTATCCCATTCTTCTATAACTTCAGTTCTTGTTGAAAATATAAGTCAATTATCATTCTTACTTCATGATTTACCTACAGACTTGGTAGGGGCACTTAACCAGTTCCTTTTTGTTTCTAACTGTCATTCCCTAATTCATACAACTTCACAAAGTTCTCTCTTACATTAGTGGTTTTGTTTTATCTCTGTTCATATTGAAATATTCTATATATTATGGACTTTAAAAATTTTTTACTCATTTTTCCTTCTGTCTTTATGATCCTCACTGTGGATGTGTCTGCTTGGGAAATAAGTTTATAGCCAATCTTCCTTCCTTGGATATTTTGTCTTTTGGTCTTTTTCTTTTATTCCCAGTAGCCTGTTGCTAACTATTTGGCCCTGGGCTATTCTATGGTTATGTATTATACAATTTTTTCCTGCACAGGTTCCTAAGGCTGGGTGTCTTCAGGGTCAAGTTGAGAGGTATAAGGGTCCAAATGGATCTCTGATTAAAGTAAACACCACAGGGAAAGGACTTATACTAATTAGGTCTCCAGTTGTTTTTTTTTCTCTTGGGCATAGAAGCGCCTTTTCCCTTCAGCTAGTTTGTTATTGACAACTACTGTTGTTGTTTGTATTGGCTTACACATTAAGAGAAATTATTATTTCTCCCTCATATTAATAATCAATTATTGATTTAAGACCAAGATTTGTTTCAGAAGGTTGTTCAGTCTCTGAAGGACAATGCTGATAAGATTAGATTAACTTTCTTAGGGGCAGCTAGTGGTGCAGTGGATAGAGCATTGGCCCTGGATTCAGGAAGACCTGAATTCAAATCCGGCTCAGACACATAACCACTTACTAGGTGTGTGACTTTGGGCAAGTCACTTAACCCCATTGCCTAACCCCCCTCCAAAAAAAAACTTTCTTAACAATCTTGTTCAGACTGCACCCAGGTGGGTAAGCCCTTTGTGCTCTACTCAGGTTTGGGTGGGGATAAATTCTTTGATTAGATTGCCCAAGGCTGGATAATTTAGAAGTCCATTCTGATCAGCCCTTCATTAGAATGATTCCACCTCTCATTGTAATATTTATTGTTCTAATTCATTGTTAACCAATCAAAGTTCATTGCCACCATCAGGAATACCCACTCTTCCAAGAGCATGTAAACTGTGAGCCCACCACCTTGATTCCTCTTTCCCATTGGAGAATGTCATTGAACTCTTTTATTAATCAAATGCTAGCATTATTAATAAAAAATAATTATGTCTTTTCAACTTTTTAAACATCACAATGTGTTTGTTTTATGTTCTTCACTAAGAACGGCCTTATTCAATAAGGGGGTAAGTCTGAGTGTTTTCCTTGGTTCTAACATGAACCCTAGTTAAGTATTTGGATGAATGGGCACAGTTTGATTCTCCAGTGTCTCAAGAAAAGAACATTTGTCTAATCTTGGCTATTTTGCACAAACAAGGGGTTAAGAGAATTTGAGGGTTTAGAGAGTATGAGAAAAAAAATTCTGTTATGGTGTAAAAAAATCTAGTTTTGCCAATAAATCCAACAATTTAAGTGAAATAGATGAATATACACAAAATTATAAATTGCCCAGATTAACAGAAGGTGAAATAGAACACTTTAATAATCCCATCTTATAAAAAAAAAATGAACAAGCCATCGATGAGCTCCCTAAGAAAAAATCTCCAAGACCAGATGGATTTACAAGTGAATTCTTCCAAACGTTTAAAGAGTCATTAATTCCGATACCATATAAACTATTTGGAAAAATAGGGAAAGAAGGTGTCCTTCCCAATTCCTTTTAAGATACAAATATGGTACTGATGCCTAAACCAAGAAGAACAAAAACAGAAAAGGAAAACTATAGAACAATTTCCCTAATGAACATAGATGCAATTTTTTAAAATAAAACACCAGCAACAAGAGTACAGCAATGTATCACAAAGATCATATGCTGTGAGCAGGTGGAATTTACACCAGGAATGCAGGTCTGGTTCAATACAAGAGAAACTAGCAGCATCATTGGCCATATCAATAATAAAACCAACAAAAACATATGATTATCTCAATAGATGAAGAAAAAACTTTTGACAATTTCAACACCCATTTCTATTAAAAACACTAGAAATCATAGAAGCAAAAGGAGCTTTTCTGAAAATGATATGCCCAAAAGGCTATAAAACTGCATATCCTTTGACCAACACCACTACTAGGTCTGTATCCCAAAGAAATTTTTTTAAAAAGAGGAAAATGACCTATTTGTACAAAAGTATTTATAGCAGCTATTTTTGGTGGTGGCAAAGAATTAGAAATTGAGAGGATGCCCATCAATTAGGGAATGGTTGAACAAGTTGTGGTATATGATTGTATGTGGTATATGTAATGGAATACTATTGTACTATAGGAAATTATGGGCAGGATGCTTTTAGAAAAATCTGGAAAGACTTACATGAACTGATACATAGTGAAATGAGCAGAACCAGGACAACATCGTACACAGTAACAGCAATATTATAGGATGATCAGCTGTGAATGACTTAACTATTCTTGGCAATACAATGATTTAAGACAATTCCAAAGGACTCATGATGACAGCTGCTATCCACCTCCTGAGAAATAACTAATGGAGTCTGAATGCATATTGAAGCATACTGTTTTTCATTTTATTTTTTTTCACATATTTTTAATCTGTGTTTTCTTTCACAACATAACTAATATGGAAATAAGTTTTGCATAATTGCACATGTATTACCTATGGCAAATTTCTTGACATTTCAGGGAGGGCATAAGTGAGGAAAAGGGAAAGTGGGGGAGAATGTGGAACTCAATTTTTTTTAAAAGAATTTTTAAAATCATGTTTTACATGTAATTGGAAAAAACAAAATATTCTATTTTTAAATATCATCTAGTTTTATATGTCTCATTTTTCTGAGTAAAGACAGTATTTTGGACTAGAGACAGCCCTGAAGGTAGCTGAGATCATGGAACAGCAGCCACTAAAGAGACACCACATAGCAATGAAAGTTGATGCTAAATCTACTACTTTAGGTAATACATTGCATGATGTAGCTCTTATCAATAAACAAGAAAGAAATCAAATCAAGAAGTCCTTTATGAAGCCATGGGCACAAACATCCCTTGCAAGCTAGGCTTCCTAGTGTCTGGTGAAAAGGTATGATTTTCCTATACTCTGTCCAAGTCAGACAATATATGGATTATGGTGTTCAATTCTGGATACCAATTTTAGAAAAAACACTGATTCTAGGACACAAGGATATCTAAAAGAAGTCAACCAAGATGGTGAAAGGCCTCCAGAACATGCCCTCTGAGTTTGGATTTAAAGAACTGAGAAGTTTGGGCCTAAGACAATTGTAGAGGGAACACAGTCACTGTCTTCAAGCATTTAAAAGATTGTCCTATGGAAGAGGTATTGTTCTGTTTGACTCCACAGGTTCAAACTAGAGAAAATGAGTAGATGATGCAAAGAGATACATTTGGACTTGGGGTAAGGAAAATTCTCAAACAATGAAAGCTACTCCAAAGTAAATTGGGCTGCTTTGAGCAATAGCAGGTTCTTCCTTATAGAACGTCTTCAAGCAAAGGCTGGATGACTATTTGTCAGTTAAAGTATGACAGCAGGACATCTCATTCAAGGATCACTTAGATTAGATGGTCTCTAGTGTCCTTTCTAACTCTGAGGGGTTTTTTTATTTTTTTATTTTATTTTTAATTTATGTAATAAAAATTATGGAATGAAACAAGTTAGGTTTTCTTTTTGTTTTCTTCTAGGTTCTACTTCAAGCTGGGTTATTATACACAGTACAGTGAAAAAGATGATAGTACATGAAACTGCAAATCTACTATATGCAACTTTCTATTCCTTTCAAATACACAACAAAATTGTCATGTAAATGTTTTCCCTTTTTTTTCTTCTTTCCTCCCTCCCTAGAGATGGCCACCATTAGTCACAAATAGGTGTATATGTCTGTGTGTGTATGTATATATGTAAAATTATTCTATACATGTTTCTATTTATCAGTTCTCTGGATGCAGATATGGTCTTTCTTCATATGTCTTTTATAGTTAACTTGGGTATTTATAATAGACAAAGTAACTTATTCACTCAAAGTCATTCTTAAAACAATATTACTGTGACTGCATACAATGTTCTCTTGGTTCTGCTCATTTCACTCTTCATTATTTCATACAAGTCTTTCCGTATTTTTCTAAAATCATTGAGCTCATCATTTCTTATAGCATAGTAATATTCCATCACAATCATATATCACAACTTGTTCAGTCATTCCCCCATTGATGGACATTCCTGCAATTTCCAATTCTTTGCCTCCACAAATGGAGCTGCTATAAGCATTCTAGAAGACTCTATGGTTCTGTGATTTCACTTCTTCTGAGCAGAACACATGTGGATAAATGGCTAAGAACAGGATGTGCAGATAACTGCCACATAGTGAGTGGAAATGGGGTTGGCAATCTCAAACAGAACTCAGTGGAGTATGCTCTCAAGAAATAGGATGACTGGAAGGCTGGGAAGCCATAGACGCTGACACACCAGCTTGAACCATAATTCTAAGGAAAGGAGTGGATGTTCTTGAACGAAGAAGAGAGAAACAAACAAGAACAAGCCTTTTCTGAGATTTATTTCTGAGCAGTTGTAATGTCCTAGTAATGAATAGAATAGTAATCCCTGGACACACAGATTGTAATCACCATCAGTCACACTTTTTATGAAATAGAATGTTATGTATAGGGCATCTCAAACCAATGACAAGTTGTATTCATTTCAGTCAAATTAAGAATGTACTTGTTAGAGAGCCCAGCTTTTGGAAATAGCTGGGTATAAGAAATGTGCCTATCAAAACACAGGACCATTCTATACTGGCTGATACTTTGTGTATTTGCCTTTTGATGTTTACATCTTCCCAGGGAGCAAAAAAGGAATGTTAATTTGAAATGGTGAGAAAAATAAAGTGGACTGCAATGATTAGCAATTACAATATCACCAAGTAAAAAATATTAAGTACCCAACCTGGTTCTGTCATAATGATTGGTTCTGAATGGTCATTGTTAAGCAGCTAGAGTCCATGCTCTTGGAAAGTTTATATTCTAAGGTCAAAGAGGTCAGACTTTCTCTGTGATACAAAGAAAAGAAGCTAAATCATTGAAGGTGGAGAAGTTATGTACTGCTGCTTTGGGGAATTTACAAGCAATTAAAGGAAGACTAAATTACTCTACAATGAGACCTGTAAGTACAATGTTCTTATCCTCTTCTACTTTTATTTAGCCCATCACTGCTCTGTTTTACCTTCAGTGCTAATTATGACCTGAATTCATATTCAGATTTTATGAATTTTTATTAAGCATATACTTTGGGGAAAGCCTTGGGCTAGACACTGGGCGAGATTTTTTTTTTCAGAAATAAAGTTTAGATAAGACGTGGTCCCTGGCCATGGACCTTACATTTTTAACATTGTAAGTATCAAAAGATAAATCTATAAAAATAGAAAATGTAGCTAAATTGTGGATTTCCAGAATACTAGGGTAGGAAGTTTGGACTCAAAATAGTTGCCAATAGGGAGTTACTCAAGAGTTTTGAAAAGAGCTGTCAAATGTTCAGATCTACATAAGAAAGAGACATCTGAATTTCTGCAGAACCTTGGCAATAATTATTATAATTCTGCCACTTAAAACCATATGTACTTTAGGAAACATGGGTGGTCTTCATGTAGTCTTGAATAGATCTCATCTGGTTTACATAATTTCTTAGAGCTTTAAAGATAATTTTGAGCAAAGACAGTAGGCCTATCTGCCTGGCTAAAACCTAATACAACAAATATCAATGCTATGTAAATGAATGAGAGGACAATACGTTTGTTGATTTTTTTTTCAGCTACACTCCACAAGAAAAAAAAGAGGTGTTAACAATAGCATATTTGCAAAGAAGACACAATAACATTAAGGGATATCACTTCACTAATATTCTAAACAACTAATCATCAGAATACAAGTAAAATAGAGTTTTGCTGTTCAAATCCCATTACTACAAATATTTCTATAAGAAAAAAATAAATGTTCAATCTCCCACCTCAATAGCCTAGTGATTTTAAGCAATATTAAATTAACAATGAATTTAGGGTGCAGAAAAACAGTCTGACTAGTCTCTTGTCTTTTTTTGTGGTGATTTGACCTGTTCAATACACTTTTTTTCTTGTACTTTTTACAGTTAAGGAGGCATATGGTATGGTCATATTTTCTCAAACTCTATTACTAGTGTTTTCCCACCAGGATTCTGTCAGCTATAACAAGAAGGAAATTATTTATTAGAAGAAAACAAAAGAAAACAAGGATATGAGAAAGAACACTGAGCTGCAACTGTGTGAGAAAGTTGCACTTTATCTCCCAAAGCACAGTTTGAATGGACAATATTACATAATTATCTCCCTTAGACTTCTCCCCTGGCTCCCATAAGACAACTCCTAGTTTAAATGCAAACATTTTAATTTGAGGTTTTTCTAAATTATTTTCTTTTTTATATTGTGCATGGCATTAAGCTTTAAGTAAAAAAAAAAATAACACTTATTGGGCATCTTAATATAAGGATCTAATGTCTCTTAATGTGTCAAATGAATATGATATAACATACTATTAACATGAAAAACTGTAAGTTGCCTTCTCCTTAAACGCTGATGATTATCATAATTATTCTTTACTAAAGCAGCACGGATGCAACACAAGACTGAAGCCCCTTGGTTTAACTTTATCTCTCCATTCCTCTATTAGGAAAATAGGAGACAATAACATATTATTCAGTATTGGCACACCACAAAGGAATTGGAAGATAATTAATGAGATAATTCATAGAATGCTCTTTGAAACCTAGGAAGTATTAGATAAAAACCATATATGATTTTTTCATTATCACTGTCATTACTTTTAGGCCCATACAACTTAGTCCCAGGGAAGTTACACTCCCCCATCACTATACCCAACAGACTTATTCCTTAACTGCCTGGTCCTGGGATGAGACAAATGTCCAGATGGACAGTGAGAGCTGAGCTGTTCCTGGTGCAATAAACATATCACAGTGATAATCCTTGGTTTGAGCCTCCATCAAGGGATGATCAATGACAAGTTCGAGAACATCTTGTATCATTTAAGCTTTCTCTTGACTCTGACAGCACAAAGCAAAATTTCTTGATAGCAACTTGATTGCAACCTCAGAAGGAAGGAAAAGTGCATAGACAGCGAGTAATCAATACGCAAGATATACAGACCAAATTTATAGCTCAATTAAGGGCAGGTATCCAGAGCTATGTCATATCACATGCCAGAGAAGGTAGACCAGTCCCACACTGGATTTCAGATATCAAGGCCAGTGGGCACTGGAGACATTCAAGGAAGCTATGATTCAAATATATATTACCCTCTCCTCAGTACACCTACTATGTACACAAGCTATTACACATAAATTCAAACCATGGAGCCCCAGGCAGTTGCAATGGCCTTTCCTGTGTAGGAAGAGCTAACCTAATTTCATATGAGAAGGATCATGTGAGCAAGGACTCCCTCTGACAAACACCAAAGTAAACCATTATCAATAGTAAACCTGGGGACAGTGGCACTGAAGATGTAGTAACTTACTCCTCCACCAGGTAACTCACATTATTACCAAAGTTCAGAAATCAAAAGTCCATAATCACTCCCAGCCTTATCTACCCCTTCTCTGTTTTACTGTTATTTAGTGGAGAAAGAGGGAGGAATTCTATTCCTACCAACACACCACTATGGAAGCCTAATATAACCAAAGTTTCATGGTAGAATACTGCCCCTGCCAAGGTTCCAAGTGGAAGCTTAATCTCACCAAAGTTCCAGAAAAAAATATATGTCCCAACTAAGTTTCCAGACAGGACTTCTACTCCTGAGTTCTAAGACTTGCAGTGTAGCAAATTGGAAAAGATATTGAATTTGAAGTCAGAATATCTGGGTTCAAATCCTGGCTCACAACATGTCCCTCAACTTCCCTGAGGCCTGTTTTTCTATTTGTAAAATGAGAGGGTTATACTAGATGACCTCTCAAAATCTATGATTCTATGATTTAGAAAATAAGCAAACCAGCATGAGTCATGTCTTTCTGATTCAGTGTTTAATTTAAAAGCCTCTGAGTTCATGGTTATGTCATGAAGTCAAAAAGAATTTCTCATTGCACAGAGCTTCCATTCTAGGAAATTTTATCCACAGATGCATATTACAAATATTTAGTAGATGAACCCTAGGGAACTGTTTGAGTTACATAGAGATGTATAGTTTCTATACATTGTAAAATGGGGATAATAATGACAGCCATATTTCACAAACCTATTGTTGTCAGGAACAAAAATTTAATGCATATAAAATGCTCTAAAACCTTAAATTGCTATAAAATGTAAGTTATTACCCAGTAATTGTGACAAAATTTTTAAAAATGCATTTACCTCAAACCAAGATATTCTCTAGCATCATATGAACAAGGTTATTCTGACATCTTGATTTATAAGATGATGTTAATCAAAGAAATTGGCACATCAGTTCTTGAGTAAGACAAAGGTGTATCTCTCAGTGGTCAAAGGGTTAAACTAGATGAGGGCTTCTGAACACAGGCTGGAAAAGGGCTGGCTCAAGTCCTAGGACTTGAAGCAAAAGTCCCTCAATGTTATCTGTAATATTCTTTTTAGCTTTATTTAAGGGACATCCTATTGCAAAGATAGTTTTGTCATCATATTTTGACAAGAGTTGCTTACCTGGATGATGGCTGCAGGAGAATATGCTGAAAATAGGGCTGGTGCTCAGGAGGGGCGCTTCTATTTCTGGGGCTCTTGGGCCTACCTGTCCAACAGGGGAATTAAGGAAATGTGTATTCAATTCTGATAAATTGGGTTTGATTAGATACACACTATAGATATTTAAAGAAAAAGGAACTAAAAAAAATGGACCAGAGAAATAAACAAAGAGGCCCTAAAGGATCTGGGACTTTAGATGTGTAGAATTTTAACAGAAAGTGAAGAAAAATGAAGGTATTCTCTCTCAAAGACACAAGATGAGAAAATACATGGAAATAAGCATGGCCTGTTGGTGAAAAAGTGAAGAGTGTAACTCTGTGTAAGGTAGAGGAAGGTAGAGAAGTAGAGGAATACAATTTTGGACAGAAAAAGTGAGGCTAGATTTTGGAGGCTTTTGAATGTAATCCTGAGATATTTGGACTATTCTTAAGGAAAAGGCATAAGGGCATGTCCTTGTTCTGCCCCTACTCCATCCAGGTTAACTTTCTGACTTGCTCCCCATAGGTCATGTCCTAGGCCTGGGGTCTGCCCTAAGCAGAAGCACATAGGATGCCCCTGGCTGAGGCAAATGATTGCACCTTTGCCAAAGTATCTCAGTCCCATGTTGTTGGACCTCTTTGACTGGGAGCTGACTTCACAGTCTTTTCTCATTCACTGAACCATGACTTTATATTTGCTGACTAGCTCACATTGACATAGTCTTTTAAATTCTTACAAAGTGATTACAAATATATTGTGTCATTTGATTTTCATGATAATTGTGTATAGTAGATGCTATTATGACCACATTTTATAGATGAAAACCTCAGAAAAATTCAAAAATTTACCCAGAGCCACACAGCTAACAAGGGTTTAAGGTGGGATTTTGATGATGATGTTAACAACTAATAAGTTTTAAAAGGTTTTAAAGATCTTAAGGTTTTAAAAATCACTTTATATATTGTCCCTTTGATCTTTACAACAACCCTATTATTTATGGGCTATTACTATCTAATAAGTGCTAGTAAGTATTGCTAGCTAGTAAATGTCTGAAGACAAGAGTAAACTCAGGTCTTCCTGACTTTAAGTCCAGCATGCCATCCACGATTTGATACTAACACTGGCTCTCTAGTATCAGCACTTATGGGACTATGTCTTCGTTAGGGGTTCAAATGTTTTAGAACAGACAGTTATAATTATTTTTCTCTACCAAGAGAATATGTCATTGCCATGTTAAATTACTTATCTTCTGCAGGGATGTTACACATTAAGAAACTGGAAAGACATACCTAGTTCTACCTAGCACCACTTTTCTGTCATGAAAAGGAGAGGATTTCTTTTTAAAATACATTATAGTATTTTATGCTATAATTACAGTGATGGTGATTTAAATTTTTTGGATTAAGAAAAGAGAGATAGGCTTCAGCCATCAGTCCTGCTCTGCTCCTTTGGTTAAAGAGAGAGCTCATGGTGATTCATTTTCCTTTTGCTGTCAAAGACAGTCTCTGATCTGATACTCCTGTATTAGACTGCTTGATGCATGATAGAGATTATCAGCTGATTGTAAAAATCAAGAGTAATGGCCCTATCAAAGAGGCTTTCTGAGATGAGCTGAAAGTGAACTGTTTTATGTGAGTCACTATAGAAAATCTAAATCTGGCATTCTGGAATGGTTCAATTAACATTTTAATTCTTGGCTTCCACGGGTACTAAATATGGCTATCTCTACATTGTACAGAAGGATTTCTTTTTACCTTCATAAATAGGTACTTCCTTTTGTAGAAAATACCAACAATAATTTGAATTTGATAATGGATTTACTCCAGTAGCTCCACATAATATGGGTTTCATAGTGTTTAAACAACTATCCTTATTTTCATTTCTGATTGCTTCAGAACTATACAGTGAAAGGACACTGGATTTGTAGTTGAAGTACCTGAGTTCAAATCCTTATTCTGCCACTTACTACCTGTTACCTTGAGAAAGTTATTTTATTCTCCTGGGTTTTATTTTCCTCATTTATACAATGAAGGGTTGTATTAGATGACCTTTTAGTTCCTTTATAGTGATAAATATGTGGTTCTCTAGCTCTTTAGCATATTAGCCTAGGTGCCATTCCAAACCTTCTCCTCTGTTTTCAGGAAGGCAACTGGTGAGTGAGTGACTGTATTATAAACCCAGTTTCACTTAGTCAACTCAAAATTTGGTTTAAAAAAAAACAATTGTGTCAAATCTGGGAGAAAAAATACAGACAGTTTATTTGGAAAAGGCCTCATTTCTCAAATATATAGAGAACTGAGCCAAATTTATAAAAATGTAAGCCATTCCCTAACTGATAAATAGTCAAATGATGCAAACAGGCAGTTTTCAAAAGAATAAAAAATATCAATAGTCCCATTTTTTAAAAGAGGCTCTAAATTTCAATTGATTAGAGAAATGCAAAGTAAAACAACTCTGAGATACCACTTCACACTTATCAGACTGGCTAACATGACAGAAAAGGAAAATACTGGAAAAATTAGGACATCAATGCATTGTTGGTGGAGTTGTGAACTAGTCCAGCCATTCTGGAGAATAATTTGGAACTACACCCAAAGGGGAATTAAACTGTGCATACCTTTTAACCCAGCAATACTATAACTTGGTCTATATCCCAAAGAGATCAAAGAAAAGGGTAAAGGATCCATTTGTGCAAAACTAATTAGAGCAGCTCTTTTTGTGGTGGCAAAGGATCAGAAATAGATGGAATACTCATCAATTGGGGAACAAGGTGTAGCATGTGATTGCAATGGAATACAGTTGTGCTATATAACAAATGATGAGCAGGATGGTTTCAGGAAAAACCTGGGAAATCTTATAAAAACTGATGCAAAGTAATGTGAGTAGAACCAGGAGAAAACTGTACACAATAACAGCAATGTTGTAACAATGATCAACTGTGAGAGACTTCACTATTCTGATCAAGACAGAGATCCAAGGCCATTCCAAAAAAAACAATGATAAAAAGTGCCATCCACCTTCAGAGAGAGAACTGATGAACTCTGAGTGCAGATTGAAGCACATTTTTTCACTTTATTAATTTTTCTTATTTCTCTGTGTATGTTTTTTTGCAGCATGGTAATATAGAAAGGTTTCACATGATTTTATATGTATAATTGATATTATATTGCTTGCCTTCTCAAGGGGTGGGGGAGAGGAAGATGGAGAAAATTTGGAACTCAATTTTTTTTGAAAATTAATGTTAATACTTCCTTAATGCGATTGGGAAATATTTAACGAAACAAAAAAATGTAAGAAAAGAAGTATGCCAAACACTGTGAAAAAGGCAACATTAAAAAAGGCAAAGAAATGAAAACTTCTCATGGCAAAATAATAGAGTGAACAAATGAGTAAGCAAGCAAAGAAGCCCTAAAACAATGAATAACTACTACAAGGGGAAACAAATCAAGGAGAGCTCCCCAGGAGAAAAGAATAATAATGAAAAAGAAAACTATACTTCTACCAAAAATGAGGATTGAACAAGTAAATGAAAATTCAGAATGGTTTAGACATAAAGAGATATAAATAAATTTAGGTAGAAAGAATACAAGATATTTAACTATATTAAAATCACCCTTAGAACTCAGAGACAATACAAAAATAAAAATGATATTGTCCATTTAAAACTGGTGATAGAATATCTTAATAAAACAATGGATCAGAAAAATAAAGCGGCAAAGGTAAGACATTAAAAAAGACAGAATCAGAAAAGAAATATCAAACCAAAATCAAAAGACAACAAAATTGAAAGAAAAAAATATTTGAAGTCTCTACAAAATTAAAGCAATTGACCTGAAATACAAAACTGATCAGAACTGACAAGTAGTCACCTCCAAGGAAAATATGAAAAGAAATTAATATAAAATTCCAGGCAATCACACAGGAAAACTGCACAGAAATACTGGAAGTAGAAGGTTTCAGCTAAGGTCCCTCCTTCTGTAAGAAGCCTTCAGCAGTTCTCTTTAATCGTAGTTCATAGTGAAGATTACCTTCACTATGTCCTGTCTTGTGTTGTTTGTACATAGCTATTTGCCTATTGTCTCCCCATTAGACTGTGAGCTTTCTGAGAACAGAAATTGTTTTATACCTTTATTTGTACATCTAACATTTAGCACAGATCCTGGAATGTAGAAGGCACTTAATAAATGTTACCTGACTGAATGTTTGAGGGTGGAGATTTGGATCAAATTGTTTCAAACAAAAATTACAGGTACTTTATGCTGATTTCTTAGATGATAATATAAAAGAATTTGATAGAAGAAAAAGCAAAGAATTATGACTTTGAATGTTAACACATTAAACTCAACCATAAAACAGAAATGGGTTGCAGACCAAATTAGAAAACAGAATACAATATCTTCTTTATTAGAAGAAATACATTTTAAACATGCTTAAATGAAAGGACCCTGAGTTATGATTTCAGGGAAGACAACAGTAGAATACAGTAGGTAATGTCAAGAAACAAAAGCAGGAAAATTACATCCTGTTTAAAGCACCAATGATTTTTTAAAAACAATATTATATGTATATGCACCAAATTTTATAGAATCTAAATACTTAAAGGGAAAACTACTGAAACACAAAAAGATCTCGAGAATAAGACTATAATTGTGTGAAACTTTAATATGTCTCTCACAGAACATCATGAATCTACTGAAAAGATAAACAAGAATTAATTGATCTGAATAAAATGCTAACAAAAATTAATTTAGTGGATTTATCATACTCTTGAAGAGAAAAAATGTGTTTCTTGGTTACCCTGCAATTTTACAAAATTGATCATATATTCAAGCATAAAAAAATTAAATGCTGAAAAGCAGAACTATTAGCCCTACCCTGTGCAAACCTGATGCAATTAAAATTAGCATCAATAAAAGAAATACAGACAAGAGATGCAGTCCTAAGTGGAGATTATATAACGATAACCTAAATTATTCAATTAAGTCAACAAATAACATGGTGGTAACTATTTAGAGGATGTTTTAAAAAAAGAAGTAACTTAAAGCAGGGAGTCAAATTATATATGTAAGAGGTATATAATTTGTGTGCATACATATGTACATGTAGATATGGACATACATTTAAAGGTTTAATTCTTTGCCTCTTCCACAAATAGATGAATGAACAAATATTACTTTGGTGCTCAACAATAAACTATTGTTATTTCTTGAGACTGAATCTCCCTATCCTATCCTGTCAATGAATGCGGGAGCTACTCACAGGCTCAGTGCCATTGTTGATTGGCATGGAAGCTATGACCTGCTCTGAGATGGCCTGGGTCAGTCTGCTCCTTTCTAGGCAGCCTGGTCCCCCCTCTTAGCCCTTGCAGGGGCTCACCATATTCATGTCTGACTTTAGTGTAGAACCTCAATCAACTTAGGACCACTGCAGCTCAGAATTCCTGAAATTAAGTGGCTGATTCACCACTCCAAGTCTCCCCAGTAGAAGGGTTATGGGCTTGTACCACCACACTGGGATTCACTAATAAATTAAGACTGGATTTCTTCCATCATTTTACCTACTCCCCAATCCATTTTGTTCTTACCAAATGCTCTATTTTCTCAATAAATATTTATATAGATGATAAAGATCTCTCTGTGCTGAGAAGTATCTTTTATTTGGAAGGCTTATTATAGGAACTAAAAGGAAAATTCATGGCCGGCAACTACCTTACAAAGGAATATTAACTCAGCATGATCATTTTTTTTAAACTTTTATAGCAACACATCAGTTAAAGCAATTATCTTTCATTATTTGTTGTTTTAGGTCATGTCTACATGTTCAAAGTGTCTTTCTGAAACAAACAAATATTATCCAAATAATTCAAGCCAATAAAATGACTCTTTGTTTTAAATATTCAGATTCAAATGTAATACTTGCATTATGTCGTAGGAAGGTGTGAAGCTTGAAAAGATATGGGTGATTAAATGAGCCTTAATTGATAACAGAAAAATGGAAGTACTTCCATGCTGTCCTCGTACTAAATGACAAGTAGTAGTTGTTGCAGGGGTAACTTATGGGATGACAGCAGCACAGCTAAAATGTGGTATGTCACAGCTAAAGACTGAAAGCCAAATAATGTCCCAGCAGGAAAGAACAATTAGAAAATTTGTAGATTTCACTTAAGCTTTCATTTCTTTTCCTAACAGTAATTGTTCTAGGAATAATTATAGAGCTTACATATTTTTAGTCTTTTCACTGTTATCCTTCTGGTGGTTAAAATTTTTAAGAGCAATACTATAGACAACAATGATTTCTATTGTACTCTTTGGTCTTCTCCTGATGATACTGTTAGGTCATCACATTCCACATACGTAATAAGCCAAACTTGAATAAACTTTTAAATGCTTCATTGTGTCTTCATATAAAATAATTCTAAGGGTATTTTATTAGACAATCAAAGAATCTTGGAACCCTTTGAACCCTTTCCTTGCCTTTTTATTTTTACATAAGTTTTTTGGCTGTCCTTGCCTAACAAGTTAGCATCATCGTAAGATATCAACATTCAGGGAAGACATTTTTACATCAGACCAACTAAATTAAAGAAAAAAGCTAAGAGTTTATTAGTGGGGAATCATCAATTTTCTTCTTATCTTTGGATATGTCAGTGTCTAACATTGCCTTGAATAGAGTGGACCCTCAAGAAATGTCTAATTAAGTTGAATTGCAATTCAATTAATGATAATCTTGTCTTTTCTCTACAATATTTACAAGAAAGATCTATGGATTATTTCACTTTATTTATTTATTTATTTGTTTGGGAAATTGGGGTTAAGTGACTTGCCGAGGGTCACACAGCTAGTAAGTGTCAAGTGTTTGGTCTGAGGCCAGATTTGAACTCAGGTCCTCCTGACTTCAAGGCCGGTGCTGTATTCACTGTGCCACCTAGCTGCCCCTATGGATTATTTGAAAGCACCCTTGATGAACACATAAAAGTATAGCAAAATATATAAGCAGGCTTCCATATACCATGTTTTGCTGCAGATCACATCTTTAGAGTTTATGGCCACAATTCATTGAGAGGAATAAAGAATGCAAGATCCTGCTGTCATTATTGTTAATAGGTTAGCAAAAAAAAAAGTGCTAAATCAATAGAATAAAGTATAACTTCAAAGGTTCTGTCCCAGTAAGGAGTTTGTCACTCATGTGTTGGGATTACATAAGAGTCCATGATGTGAGCAAAACAGAGAAACTAATGTGTGTAACTTACAGATTGTTTTAAAGTTTACGAGAATCTTTACGTGCATCATTTCATTTGGGCCTCACAAAAGCCAGAAGCCTATATAGATCCTAACCGCAATTCCCCTGCCCACCCACTGGCTCTTCTTCCCATTGGCTGGGCTTCAGAGCTCACAGTCTAAGTGTGGAAACTTCTCCCCAGCACCAAGGACAAAAAGGACCAAAAAATCTTCCTATCCCATTAGCTGGGAGGCGGGCTTACATTCTAGGCGCGAAAATTCAAAGACAAAGAGCAAGGAAACAGGGTATAGCCAATCCAAACACACATGTGGCAAACCTAATGCTGACGTAGCAAACCTAATGATGATGTAGCAGTGATGTGGTGATCAGGACGGTTTAGGGCAGAATTCCCATGAGTTAGGTAATTCCTAGGAAACCGAAATTTACTGCAATTTCCCCTCCCTAACCCCCTTCCCAGAGACAAGAAAAGGCAGGAAGCTTTTCAAAGGCCAAACGCTCAGGTTGGGGCAGGGCTCTTTCTGCTAAGCATTTAAAAACAGCGTCTGAGCAGGGGAGGGTTTTGAAAGAACCATTGATGCCCTGAGGGGGCTTCACTTGTGAGAGATCATCTGTCACACCATGGTCACACAAGTAGTTAGTTTCAGAGGCAGAATCCAGTACCCCGATTTCTCCCAATATCATGTCCAATGTTCTTCCTTCTAGACACCCAGGAGAAACAACATCAACTAAGCACAGAACAGAAAAACATACGTCTGTCCTAGAACAATGGAGAAGGCCCAGCAAAAAATCCAAACAGACGCTCCTGTCAGGGGAAGAGGCCTGGAATACCGCAGGGCATCCCAATAAGACCTATGTTCCTCAAAGATGTACTGTCATTTTTATTGTTACTTGATTGGAAATTATCTTCTAAGATATCATCCTACAAAGAAAAAAAAAGTGGAAAAGAGGTACATATTAGGCAACTAGGAGGTACAGTAGTTAGAATAGGGGACTTGGACTTATGAAGATATGTTCAAATGTTGCCTCAGACACTTGCTACTAGTGTGACCTTGGCCAAGTCACCTAATATGTCTCTGCCTCAGTGTCCTCATAGGTAAAATGAAGACAATAATCACACTGACCTCATAGGATTATCATGAGGATCAAATGAGTTAACTTGTGCAAAGTGCTTTGAACACCTTAAAACACCATAAAATGCCATTACTGTTATTTTGTTGTTGTTATTAGTACTGCTACCACTACTGTTTTCCATAAATTAAGCCTTTTTTTTCCATTCTCAACACAAAAGCAGAAATAAAACTTTAGATTTAGTTCTACAACAACAATTTCCTACCATGCTAAACAGTGGAAGAGGTACAAATAAAGACAAAATCCTTGTTTTAATGGAGCTTGATATCACACACACATACACACATATTGAGTACTGAGAATATAGTAACTATAATGCATTATAGAATATGATCAGTGCATGATAGCACACAGAGTTAGAGCTAGAAGGTCCCTAAAAGTGCACTGAGTCCAAGCACCGCATTTTAAAGATGAAGAAATCAGGCCCAGGTAAAGTGATTTTCACAGAGTCATACAACCAGTAAGTTTCTAAGGCCTGACTTAAAACCAGTTCTTCTGGACTCTAAGTTCATTGCTCTGTCATCTACATCACAATAGCTGTTTTTGCCTTTATTTTAATCTCCTAAGCTCAGTACAAAGCCTGGTCCATAGTAATTAATGAATGCTTGTTGACTGATTGTTGTTGACTTTGAGCCTCAATTTGCTCATCTATCAAATGAAGGATTTAGAGGACATAATCTCCAAGGTCCCTCACAGCTCATGATTCTATGTATTGTGATAAACTGCTTGAAATTTCTCTTAGCTTACAATATTGAGGGAGGGGGAGAAGTATCTGATGATATCTCTAGGTTTGGTGATCTGAATGGAAAACCAAAGGAATGGATATATGTTCAAATAAAGACAAACTCAAACAGGTATGACATGCCAATATCCATTGACTCAATTCACTCATTGAATTAACATTTTGTTAATATCCACAAGGTTTATAATAACATATACATGAATAGTCCTAAACAAACATTAGCAAAGAAAGGAAGGGACATATTGTACTCAGTTGATGCCTCTTCTCTGAAACCTTGTCTTCAATTATCAATCAATCAATAGATAGATTAATCCACAAATACATAAGTACTTGCTCTGTGGCACAGACAATAGCCCCTGGAAATAAAAACATAAAAGTGAAACAACTCTCTTCCTTCAAGAGTTTATACTGTATCAGGGAGACAACTGGTGGAAGAGGCTGCATAAACAAATATATACAAAATTTGTGCTAGATTAATACAGGTATGCTTTGGGGAAGAGAAAATTAATAGCTGATGGATCAGGAAAGGTTTCACATAGAAGGTGTCATGAGAAGATTTCAAAGAAATAAGGAATTCTAAGAGGCCAAGGGGAGGAAGGAATATATTTTAGGCATAGGAGACAGCCAGTACAAAAGCACTGAAGTGTGAGGTATTTACAATGTGTTGTAAAAACACTAACACAGCCAGTTTGTCTTGAACATAAAGAATTGGAAGGGGAACAATTTACCCTGTATTCATCTAGTACATATCTCATATGTACTCATTTATGCAAAGGTTGTCTCTGATACAATGTAAATTCCTTAAAGGAAAGGACAGTGTAATTTTTGTTGTGGTATTCCAAGGCCTCTAACAGTATTTGAAGTGTTGTAGGCACTTAATAAATAAAGTTGATTGATGATTATAGAATGTCTGAAGAAAATAGCACTGGGTGAAACAGGTGTTTGACCATCTCCCTTCTTCTAGGAATGGAGTAATGTTTTTCCTCTTTTCCAGCTGGACTGTTTGTTACCCTAAGGAAGATCCACTCTCCCCACCCCACCCCAACACTTGATCATTAAGTTCATCTGATGACAAATTAATATGTGTGTTCTATCTGGCCAGGGTAGAAAAATTACCTTTTTTTTTCCAGTTGTTCACAGCTGCAACTGCAACTGAAATTAATATTGGTCCTAAAAGCAGATCTGAACTGGAAAAATGCCAGAGTTTCAAAGTAAGTGTAAAAACACCCATGCCTGGAGAAGGAGATGGCAGATGCCTAATCCATTTCCCAGAATGACAAGTGATTAAAAACTGCCTGATGAATCTTAAGCAGCTAAAATTTTTGTGGGCATCATTTTTCTCAACTCTTTCATGCACACAGAGAGCTGATGAGCTGTCCTGTCCTCTCCATGTCTCTAGATGTTCTTGGCTCCAATCAAAATTTTAACTGATTCAAAGGGGAAGCACTTTTAAGCCTGTAGTTCTTCCTATGAACTGGTGAGACAAGACAGTAGATTCAGCCATCTGAAAATAAAAGGAACACAGTCCAGCCAGAGTAACAACCAGTGGCCTAGAGCTTTCATACCATGGGGCTATGGTCTCCCTCTAAGAGGGAGTGGCCACCATTCACCAGGGTTACCAACATTTATAGCCCACCATCCAGTTCCTTCTTACTTCCAGAGTAAAATTTTCCCTTGTTGGTCCTTAGATATCCTTTCATTTTCAGTTTTCTCTCCTCCATTGTCCCTCTTTAACTTAATGTCCCTGATGTACCTCCTTTTTTTTTTTGCTGTTTCCCCTCCTTTCCCTTGCCCTTAATAAATACTAATACCTATCCTTTCTTTGATGACTGTCCTCATGAATCCACAAATCCCATTGTAGCAGCTGACACAGCTATTTATTTTTTAATAAACTATAATAACAATTAACATTTAAGTATCAGTTACTGTGTATCAAGCATTGTGCTAAGTGCTTTATAATTATTATGCAATCTGGTCCTCACAACTCTGAGAGGTAGGTGCTATTAATTATCCTCATTTTACAGTTGAGGAAACTGAGGCAAATAGAAGTTAATGATTCACCAATGATCACACAGCTAGTCTGAAGTCAGATTCAAATTCATGTCTTCCCAACTCCAAGTCCAGTGCTACCTAGAAATAGCACCAAGAAATTCCCACTACTATGAGTCTGAACTGACTTTTTAAAAAAAAACCTTGGAATGATATATGAAAGAAAAAGTTAAGGGGGCAGTTGGTGAAAAAATGCCCCACGGCTCTGCTTGATTACAGCTCTGTTGAGAAGTAGGGTGACTAAACATTTGCTACTACATAGCCCCTCTCCTTTACCTTTTCCTTTCATCTCTTCCCAACCTGAAATGATAGTGCGCAGTTGGCCTAAGCCCTGTGTAAGTATTTCTGATGGCTTTGGCAAGTTTCCTGATGAAGCGCCAGATGTGCAGGTACTAGAAGAGTGACTATTATTGTATACTTTAAAGGAAATTGTGTTGGTGAGCCCGTAAAATTCTTTTAAAGTAGAATTTTGTTTTTTCTTATGAGAAGAAATTTATGTTTATGCACATGTTTAAATGAGTGGAACACCTAAAGGATTGGAAGAGGCAAAGGCAATCAACCAGATAGTGGAATGTGGAAGAGAAATCACTAGCTCTGACTTGACATTCCATCTGGCTAAGTGCTGGATTTCCAATGACAAAATTGGAAGTCACACATTCTTTTTGTGTCTTACTTTTTCTTTATCATCTCTATCCCACACCAAACATACCTACCTCTCTTTTCTGAAAGGTCAACCTAACATTTTCAAGACCCATAGACCTTTAAATGGTGAGGGGTCAAGAAAGAAAAAAAGATATTAGCTTCTCACTCCCTATCTTTCTTCCCTTTCCACTATCCCCTTCAATCCCTTGCCCACTCTAGACCTTTCATCTCTTTGTGTGAATTTCCCATGAATTCTAATTATAGAAGAGGGGATAACAACCACCAGGAAGGAAATGTTTTATTTTTATACTTGCTGCCAAAAGCTTGCTACTCACACAGCTCTAGAAGAAGGTGGGGAAAGTGCCTGTTTACAAGTATATATAGCATATCTTAAATTGCATAACTATTAGTTGTTACTATTGACTATTGTCAGAGCTTACCTGCAGCTAGAGAAAAGGTCAGGTCTTTTCATTTGCATTTTTTAATGTGATGAATAACAAATAACAAAATTCAAAATTTATTGGGCTGTTGAGATCTCTTTCCCCAACCTGCAATCTAGTTACCCATTTTATATTTTCTTTGCTGGCATCACACAAATACGTGGATTTTATTTTGCTTTTGTTTAAATCCTGGGAAGAAAGTTGATGAAATCACTGCCCTCAAAATGTAGGAATTACAAGAAAATTGAATTAAGTTTTCAAAAACCTCATGTGCAATAGGGTGTCTTCCACCAAGAACTCAGTGCCTTCTCAGCTCTGACAAGGAAGCAAGATAATCTTTAAATCCTAGAGGTGTCAAAAGTTGGGCACGTCCATTTCCACTCACTTCAAGGAGCATTATTGGTGGGATTTGAATGGGAAAAAGAAAAACACTGCTTTCTTTACTTAGGGTCACAATGAAGGCGGGGTGCCTCAGTGTAGTAACCATAATGCACCATCATTGTTTTTTTCTCAACAGAGAAGAATCATTACTCTGAGGTGAAAAGGTTAAAGTCAAAGTGCACTTTGTGGATAATTGCCTAAGGACTGTGAAGAATATGTGAATCACCTATTCAATACTGTCATTCAAAGGCCACATATGGTCCAGACCCAGTGACATTCTATGCCTTCCAAATCAAGTGACCACATCAAGTAAAGATATTGAGTTTCATGTATCAAGGAGCTGAATCTCGCTGGCACACAATCAATTAATCAATAAATCAATCAATAAACATTTATTAAGCACCTAATATGTGTCAGGCACTGTGCTAAGTGATACTCACAAATATGCTAGTCACTTCACCAGCCTCCAATGCCACAAACTGAGAGAAATAATTACTTCTCTCTTATATTAAACTGATTATTAAATTAAGATTGAGGTTTTTCCCTTTCTATTTCCTCATTTAAAGCTTGGTCCTTGTGAATGACATTGCTGATAGATGAGATTGCCCAAATTCTCAGTGTATATACTTTTTGATCTTGGGTGGGACCCCACTCAACCAGAAGATGTTACAAGCAGAATCCAATGTAGGTGAGATCTTGCCCTTAGGAAATCACCCCCTGAACTTGGAGCCTTCCACTAGAATTTAGGGTGACAGAGTTTATGAAGGGGAAAACCAGCAGGCAAGGTCTGGGTAAAGATAAATTCTTTCGTCCAGGTTGCTGGAAGAGGCTGTCTCATAATTAGTCCATATTCTCTGTACGAGGAGCTGAAGATGTTTTTACTTACCTCCTCATTAAGATGTCCACCCCTTCATTGATTGTTAACCAATCAGGGTTGATTTCCACCCTCAGACATACCCCCTTTTCCAAAAGTTTTTTTAAGCATTCAGAGGACCCCAAGATTCATCTTTGGTTTACAAGAGAAAGCCAAATGACCATCATTTTATTAATTATCTGCTAGTCATAATTAATAAAATTGATTATATATTACCCAGAAACCAACTCTCACAAATTTCATTTGTCACAAAAACACACCTCAAGAAACCAATGTATCTTCTTAATATCTCTTTAGTTACCGAAAATTCAAAGAAGCAATACTAGAATATATAAATAAGAACAAAATAAAATAAATCCAATTTATGTGCAAGTCAAGACATCATGATGTCATTGGTCCTCTTTGAAACAAAGGACAAACAACAACAAAACTTTATAATTATTAAGTAAATACAATCTAAGAAAATAAATTCGTGAAATCACAGAAGAATTAATACATATCAAAATATTCTGGGATAGGGACAAAAAGAGGGAAAGCTCAACCTGCTCAACCATATTGTCTTTCAGTGTTAAGGAAATAGAGAGAGAGGGAATGGCCTACAAACAGTTTTTCTCCCGATTTATGGAGGGCATTAGGCTGGCAAGGTAACCATTCCTCCCTCTTTCACGCTACTACCAAAACATTCTTCCAAAGCATATATCTAATCACTTCTCTCCCCTTCTCAAAAGGCTTTCATGCCTCCCTATTATCTATTGCAGTGGTCTGCATGCATTCCTGATGGTGCAAACCTATAAATAATCACTACCAATACCACCACCTTTGAACATTTAATTGTGGTGTGTTTTAGGGAAAAGGAATATTTTAAGTAGTACATGACAGCTATTACTGTGCCTACCAGGGTTAAGATTAAGTTATAACTGCCCTGAGGAGATGGTACTAGGTTCAGAGGTGAGGAGGATGGGTTGAGACTTTGTGTGGTGTGGGGAGGGGTAGAGTGATGATGTGCCAGAGTATAATAGGTGAAGGATAAGTGTGGTTGTGGGGACAAACTTATATGATTAGCTAATATGGGGAGAGTAGGATATGATCTATCTTCTCTGATCAACTCATCATGTGACCATTATCATATTCTCCAAAAGGGTCTAGGCATTACTTTGGAGACCACTGATATACAGGATAAAATATAAATTCTTTCTTTTGCTATCCAAATCCCTCCACAGTCTGGCTCTAACCTAATTTCTCAGTCTTATTTTAAATTTTTTGCAGTCTATATTAAAAACAAAATAGAGCCAGCTATTTGTTATCTCCTCACACTTCCTCTACTGGTCTACCTATTGAAAACCTTCTCATCCATCAGGGCCCAGTTCAAGTGCCTTCTCCTGCATTAGGCCATTCTTGATCTCCCCACCATATTAGCAAACAAATTTCCTTAATCTGGAATCTGAATGGGCATCCATTTTGTAGTCAACTTTGATTCATCAAAAAAAATGCATTTATTTGTCTCAGTTTTAAAATCTCTTATATGAAGCTTTTCCTGATCCCTCCAACTACTAGTGCCTTACTCCCACATTACCTTATATCCATTTTGTCCATATTGTGTGTATACACACAATAAATATATGTGTATATATATAAATATATATGTATGTACATATACATATATACACACATTTTATGTATAAAATGTGTTTCCTTTGCAGGACTGATGAAGGCAGATACTATTTCATTTTTGCTTTTACATCCCCAATACCCCACACAGTGCCTGGCATAATAAACATGGATACCTAATTAATATGTAATGATTAGTAAGTATTATCAATATTCAAATCAATAATATTTAACAGTCTATCATGATGTAATAGATATTATAAGCTCTGAAATGCTGAGCTTAATATGGTTGAAACTAATGTGTTGGCATGCAGCTATCACTATGAACCAACAATGAAGGACGTGATAAAGCTATTCTTAGTAGCTGGCAAAGATCATTGTCATCATAATCACCTCCATTAAAGTAGAATTTCAATTCCTTTGTTCTATGAGTTGGGGGATTTTTATTTAATATTATCCCCCCAAAATCATATCTATGAATGAAAAGAATATCTAACTAATTCAATTAATGGAGAAACTAGAACAAAAAGAAATATGGCATCTTCTAAATGGAATTGCTAAAGAATATACCTATTTCTCAGTGCAATATGATCTTTTTACAAAAATCATGTATTAGCACACAGGGATATTTCAAACAAAGGTAAGAAGGCAAAAATAATAAATATATCTCTAACATTGACTACTCTCTTCCATACAAGCCTCCTTACATATATTTCATAGACTATAACACAATAAAAATTATAATTAGCTCAGGAAGCAGAGACAAATATATACAACTTAGGTCAGAGACAATGACATCCTAAAAATAAGAGTGAAAAAACAAAAAAAGAGGAACAAGTAATAATCATGTGAAAAAACATAATGATGAAAGAACATATCAAAATTTCTGGGATGCTGCCCCCTTCCTGCCTTGGTAGCTCCCACCCTTCTCCAAATCTGTGGGCAAATTTTCATGACCTAGAAATCATTTTATGTAAAGCTCTGTAGAATGGTCCACCTACTTAAAGTGAGATCTCTGTATATAGGAAACTTAATCAAATTTGTAAAAATAAGAGCCATTCATCAACTGACATATGATCTAAGGAAATGAACAGGCAGTTTTCAGAAGAAGAATCGAAGCTATCTGTATTCATGTAGAGGAAAAAAAATGTTCCAAATCACTATTGATTGGAGACATGCAAATTAAAATAACTCTAAGGTGCCACTTCACACATATCAGAAATGATAAATGTTATGAAAGATAAGGGGAAATAGGTGTACTAATAAACTGTTGGTGGAGTTGTTAACTGCTTCAATCATTCTGCAGAAGAATTAGGAACTATACCCAAAGGGCACACCCTTTAACCCAACAATACCACTATTAGGTCTATATCCCAAAAAGATCAGAGAAAAAGGAAAAGGACCTATATGTACAAAAGTATTTATAAAAATTATTTTTGTGGTGACATAATTGGAAATCAAATTGAATATTTACCAACTGGTGAATGGCTGAAAAAGTTGTGGCATATGATTATAGATTACTATCATGCTATAAGAAATTATTATGAAAATGGTTTCAGAAAAGAAATGGAAAGAGATATATGAACTGATTCAAAGTGAAGTGAGAAGAACCAGATTATTGTACACATTTATAACAATATTGCAATGATGATTAATTATGAAAGATTTAGCTAGTCTGATCAATGCACTGATCTAAGAAAATTCCAAAGACTCATAACGAAAAATGTTATCCACCACCAGAGAAAGAATGGATGAACTCGAGGGCAAATTGAAATATAATTTTCTCACTTTCTTTATTTTTCTTCCTTTTTTGCTACATAGCTAATATGGAAATATGTTTTGTATGATTTCACGTGTATAATTTGTGTCATATTACTTGCCTTCTCAGAGGGTGGAGGAGGAACAGGAGAGAGAGAGAAAGAATTTGGAACTTAACTTTTTTTAAAAAGTGATTTAAATAAAAAAGGAATTGCGTGCACCAATGGAGTACTCAAAAACTATATGTGGGTTCTCCTTTGCTCTTACTATTTACAATTTTTTTCATGCCTTGCATTTCTCTAATAAAATCTTTTACACAGTTTCTTAAGCATAATCCATTGTTCATCAGGCATGCCTTCATTGCTATTGATCCCTTGACATCTATTCCTCAGAGACTATAGAATTCTATGACTCAAAGTCATACATACAACATAATATCACCAGAAGAATACTGTTATTATAAAGGTAGGCCTTTGTTTGAGAGGAAAACTTGGGTTCCATCAGTCAACAAATCATACACACACACACACACACACATACATATATATACAGAGAGAGAGAGAGTGCTTTTCCTATGTGTTCAAATAGTCTGCTAAAGACTGGAGAGAAGAAGAGGAGGAAGAAGAAGAAGGAAAGAAGGAAGGGAAAGAGGAAGGAAGGAAAGGAAAGAGGAAGGAAGGAAGGAAGGAAGGAAGGAAGGAAGGAAGGAAGGAAGGAAGGAAGGAAGGAAGGAAGGAAGGAAGGAAGGAAGGAAGGAAGGAAGGAAGGAAGGAAGGAAGGAAGGAAGGAAGGAAGGAAAGAAGGAAGGAAGGAAGGAAGGAAAGGCAAAAACACTATTCCTGTCCTCAAGAGCTCAGTTTCCTGTTGGAGAGACAATATGTGAAAAAATTACAAAAACCAGATATATACAGTGTAAGTGAAATGTAATAGTGGAAAGTGAAGGCACTCACAACATAGAGGACTGAGAGAGATTACTTGAAGAAGGTGCAATTTCAGGTGAGTCTTACAGAGTTGAAGGTGAAGAGGGACCTCATTCCCAGCAAGGAAGGAGAGCAAAAGTCTAGAGCTAAAAGATGGAACTTCTTGTGTGAGGAACAGCAAGTTGGCCTGTTAAGCTGGAATGTGAAATGTGTAGAGAGGACTAAAGTGTAAGAAGAGTGGAAATATAGAAAGGAACTTGATTGTAAAGGGCTTTAAATGTCAAACCAAGGTATTTATATTTAATCTTAATTGTATCCACTGGAAGACAGAAAGACAAATATTGGTATCCAATAGGCATTGTACCATATAAAGGAAGATCACAGATTCATAGATTTAGAGCTGGTAGGGACATTAAAGGCTATCTACTAAAACCTCATCATTTTATAGATAAGGAAACTGAGACCTAGAGTGTGGTTTGCCTAAGATCATCAAAGTAGTAAGGTGAAGAGTCATGGTTCAAACCCAGGTCATCTTTGAATCCAGTGTTCTGTTGTATGGCCTTCCATCTTCAGTGGAATATCCGATCTGCTATAAGGTTCTAAGCTATGATCCTGAGGCACATATAACTTGATATGTCAAGAAAGTGGGCAAACCAATGAGATGGCCAACTGCTCTCCATCTCTGCTAGGAACAAATCCAAGAAAATTGGCTTGGTCAATCAATTGATCACGAAATCAATCAACAAGCATTTAGGCTTCCAGTTGGACGAAGAAAGCATTTCATAAAACAAGCATCCATCACCCGACAGTGTTAGATGTTACAGTGGCAAGCTGTAGAATGATTTCCTCCAGAAAATGCAATCTTCCAAGATGGCTGTATAGCTAGATTATATTTAACCATTTTTATTGATTCTCCATTTTAAAAGATATTGGAACATTTGAAGAAGCAATACTTATATTATCATGTGAATCTTCCCAAAGGTTCTGATACTTCCATCCAAAATCACATTAAAGCCATCAAAGTCTTACTCTATTGTATTATGTTTGTCCTGTATGTCTGAGTCATTCACTAGTAAAGAAATATAACCTCTACCAGATAACAACAAGCAACTAATGCAATAATCATAATCATAATATGATAGCACATTCCCCCATCTTTAGTTAATTTAATACATTTAATTCCCTCTGGACCAATGTTATCTCTAGCTCTTAAGGACTAGTAGGTCACCAATTATTAATATTTTAAAATTTTTTCCTGTCCACTCATAACTTATTTGTTCTTAGATCTGGGGTTTGCTTTCATGTATTTTGTTTTATTAAAAATCCCTAAGAGTAAAGAGTACCATTTTTCACTACAGACATATCCTGTTTTATGAAATAGGCCCTTTAAAGTCACAATACATTTTCTTGGACTGTTTCAAGTGGTCCACACAATAAAAGTAAGGTACCCTATCCCTGCAAGGTACAATTACATGCTTCTCTATTTAATTACACTCTATTTACTTGAATGACACATACAGGGTTAAAGAATGTAGGTTCCATCTCAAAGGATGATGTCGTGTGATCTTGGGGGCAAGTACTATTCTTTTATTGCTGAATAGTCTGTAAATAGTCACATTAAATCCTGTGTAAATAGCCATCCCCTCTCTATTTTTGTGTGCTTTCTTTTTTTTTTTTATCTACCTGGCCCTATTCCATACGAAGGAGAAGAGAATAATGTACTCCTTTGCTTGTCAAAGGGGTAACAGTGTATCTATAAATAACACACAAGGCATACTTGTGTTTGAGAAAGGAAAGGATGTGTACCTAAACATGTACTTGTGTAGAAGGATCTGTATGGAAGTCTGAGAGTCTGCCACCTGGCACAGTGGCATCTTTGCAGAGGAGCTAAAAAAAAAAGTGTATAAAAAGATAGGGTGCCGCCTTTGTGATAAATTATACATTCTTTTATTTGCCAGTAAAATTCATGAAAATCTCACCACATTAGAGCATAACTCATTAATGCTGGAACCTGATGCTGTTAAGTACTTCTATAACATTTATCTCATTATACTAAAAATGAAAGTTAATCTAAAAACAGGAGTCTAAAATAGAATCTACAACCATTATCTCTCTCTTTGTAGATTTCTCACTGACTTAATTTTGCTGTTGAGCCCTTTTATCTACTATACATGGTTTCTTGGTGGGTTTTTTTGGCAGTTTCAGCCAAGTTCTCCCCTCCCCTACCCACTACAAACTGTGCCCCCATCACTTTCGCCCCTCATCTCTACCTCCACCACCACCACCATCTACCCTCAAAAAAAAAAAAAGTGAATGGAAGAAAAAGAAACCACTGTCAGTGGTGAAAGACTTTACACTGTGATTGTATAGCACCATCTAGAGCCTTGGGAAACAGTGGCAAGCTTCCTAAGGACAAAAGCATTGCCTTTATTTTCCCAAAGGCTTAAAACAAGACTAGGAAAATGGAGTCTAGTAATTTTTCTCTGACATATTACCAATTAAATCCTCCCATATAATACTGATGGCTACCGTTTTTTCTGACATCTTTGTATTCCCCAGAATGTTCTTCTGAACCTTTAACAAACCACTAATATTTCACAGAAAAGGGATTGAAGGTGATTCATGGCTTATTTTATTTTAATCTTAGTACCATGGGGCAGAGAGAATTTAGTCCTGACATATAAACTCCTGATTATATATCCTAGGAAAAGAGTTTCTTTCTTTCTTTCTTTACATTACAGCAACTAGAAATCCATTAAATGAATAAAAATAGTCAACAAGTCATCTAAGCAAATTCTTCTTAAATTAAACATCTATTTTTAGAATGCTTTTAGGAGAAGAAGCTAAGAAGAAGAAAAATGTAAGGGCTCTGTTTGTAAATTATTTTCTTGACTTCCTCTTCCTTTCAAAAATCCCCACTTTACCTCACACATGTATGGGCTTCTCCTTTGCTGTGTGGCTATATTTTATGAATATCTATTTTCTGCAGAGGACTGCCTAAAGCTATTGGTGGTCCATAGTGCTGAGGAATTAATGTGGCTGATAAGCAGCAAAAAGGAGAAATGTTGGCAATATATGATTACAGATTAAATGATGCAATTTCAGGTCAGCACTACCAAAGACACTTAGGAGGAACCTGACAAGGGAAAATGAATGGGAAATGAATGAAGGCAGTTATAGTATTGAATATGTACTGCTTTCTCCAAGATCTGCAGGCTCTGCTACCATCTGCTGGCTTGTGTGGGGAAAAAGCCAGGGCATCAATTTTATAAGCTCCGCATACATAATCTTTCAGCTGTCTCTCATTATGAGAACAGCTCTCATTTTGGGTTGCAGCTTACCTTCAGCCTCCACAGACCTGTCAATTAGCCCCTTTTGGGGTATTCTGATTCATTTCCAGCAGAAGGCATGCCAAAGACTGGCAGCAGCTCTGGGAAATGTATTCTGAACATGAGCATTATTTTCAATGTTAAATGTGCAGAAGTGATTAATTTCAGCTTTCAAACTGATAAATTTAACGTGCTCTCTCTCTCACATACACACACACACACACACACACACACGCACACACACAAAGTGACAGAGGAAAAATTGCTGGTAAATTTGAGGTATTTAATTACCCAAATGTGTGTCTTTTCTTGTTCACCTCCTACCATTTCCCTCACCCACCCCACCCCCACATACAAACAATAAATGCACCCTACCATGAGCCAAGATGGCAGAGTGAAAAGGTAGCCACTTTCACTCTCCCCTATCAACCTCTGAAAACCCAGAAAATATCACCCCAGAAAAAAAAACCCTGGAACACCTGAACTAGAAGAAAGAAGGGGAGCAGCAGTGCAGCAGCCCAGCAAACTGGTCTGCCAGTACCTCAACAAAAATAAGGGAGGCAGAATTACAAGGGGCCCCAGGCAGATAAGTACTCTGTGGCATTCATCTAAGGAGGTGAAGAAAACAACCTAAAGGCTTCCTAAAGCCCGGCCTTGCTGATTTCAACCCAACACCAGGTGAACTGTCAGAGCCCTGCAGCCCCCAATTGTGAAGAAATCCTGAAGCCCAGGTGGTAGAACAGGCAAACACCAACACCTGGACCTCCCAGTGCCTCAGTGATGGCAGGGGGAACCAGTGGAAACCAGCTGAGAAAACCACCAGGTGCCTTCTCACTTTACCGCAAAGGAATCTCCCAGTGCATTAGCAGAAACAAGGGAGACAATACTGCAGGGGCCCCAGGCAGATAAACACCCTGCAGCACCCATCTAAAAGGAGCTAAAGAAAGCTAAAGGAAAGGAAAAGCAGGCAACCTAGAATTGCCTGAAAGTTCCAGCCTTGCTGATTCCAGCCCAACCCAAAGTAAGCTGCCAGAACCCTACAACTTCCAATTGCCAGCATAAGAGGCCCCAGCACACAAAGCCAGTGACCAAGACCCAGGCTCCCAATGCACAGAAGCTTGGGTCAGTACCCTCTGTTCCCCAGCAGGACAGCTCAATCTCTTTAAAGGCCAGGGAATAAAGAAACACCATGAGTAAAAAGAAACATACCATAGATTCATATTATGAGAAGAGTGAAGATCAACACAGAAATTCTGAAGAGGACAACATTGTCAACAAACCCACATCTGCAACAACAAAAGGAAATATGAACTGGTAAGCCCAAAAAGCCTTCTTAGAAGAGCTCAAGAAGGATTTTAATAGTCAAATGAGAGAGGTAAAAGAGTCCTTCAAAAATACAATTGGCCAATTGGAAAAAAAATACACTGAAGAAAACAAGTCCCTAAAAAACACAATTGGCCAATTGAAGAAGGAAGGACAAAAACTAACAGAAGAAAAAAATCTGTTAAAAACTAGAATTGGACAAATGGAAACTAATGTCTCTATGAGAGAGCAAGAATCAGTCAAACAGAAACAAAAAAATGAAAACATAGATGAAAACGTAAAATACCTCATCAGTAAAACAACCGAACTGGAAAATTGACTCGGGAAAGACAATTTAAAATTATTGGACTACCTGAAAACCATGATGAAAAAAAGAGCCTGGACAGTATCTTTCAGGAAATCATAAAGGAAAACTGCCCGAAACTCCTAGAACCAGAAGGGAAAATAACCATAGAAAGAATCCACCGATCACCACCTGAAAGAGATCCCAAATTGACAACACCAAGGAATATAATAGCAAAATTCCAAAATTACCAGATGAAAGAGAAGGTGCTGCAAGCAGCCAGAAAGAAACAATTTAAATATCATGGAACCACAGTCAGGATTACACAGGACCTTGCAGCTTCTACATTAAAAGACCAGGGCATGGAACATGATATTCCTAAGGCAAAGGAGCTTGGAATGCAGCCAAGGATCAATTACCCAGCAAAAATGAGCATCATTTTTCAAGGGAGGAGGTGGATATTCAAAAATAGGAGACTTCCAAACTTTCCTGATAAAAAGACCAGAGCTCAACAAAAAATTTGATCTTCAAGTACAGGACTCAAGAAGGACTTAAAAAGGTAAATGGGACAGAAAGATACAATATGTTGTTAATAAGGGGGGGGCTGTTTAAACCCCTACAAGGGAATATGACACTTGCAACCCTTGAGAACTGTATTGTTATTACACCATGTTAAAGGAGTATACATAAAGAGGGTGGATATTAGTTGACTTTGATGTAATGATAAAAAAAAATCTAATCAAGTGGGTTAAATGGATCCAAATAAGTGGATCAATCTGATCTTAGAAAATGTACTGAGAAAGGAGGAGGCAGACAAGGGTAAATTACATTACAGGAAAAGACACAAAATCCTATTACAGCAGAGGGAAAGAAGGGAGGGGGAGCATTGTTTGAACCTTACTCTCATCAGATTTGGCTCAAGAAGGGCATAACATAATCAGTTAGGTATAGAAATCTAACTTGCCCTATAGGCAGTAGGAGGGAAAAGGGGAAAGAAAAGGGAGGGGAAAGAAAAGGGAGGGGGGAAAGAAGGGAAGGGAAAGAAGCAGTAAGAGTAAAGGGAAGAAAAGGGAAAGGGATAATAAAAGGGGGAGGGACTGAAGGAGGCGTGGTCAAAAGCAAAACACTAGTGAAGGGGGGAAAGGAAAAGCATAAATGGGGGGAAAGGATGGAGAAAAAGACACAGATAGTAATCATAACTGTGAATGTGAATGGGATGAACTCTCCCATAAAACGGAAACGGATTGCAGAATGGATTAAAAACCATAATCCTACAATATGTTGTTTACAGGAAACACATTTGAAAAAGAGTGACACATACAGGGTAAAGGTAAAAGGCTGGAGCAGAATATATTATGCTCAGCTGAAGTAAAAAAAGCAGGGGTAGCAATCCTGATCTAAGACAAAGCAAAAGCAAAAATACATCTAATCAAAAGAGGTAAGGAAGGAAACTACATCCTGCTAAAAGGCACCATAGACAATGAAGTAATATCATTACTAAACATATATGCACCAAATGGTGTAGCATCCAAATTCTTACAGGAGAAGTTCAGGGAGTTACAGGAAGAAATAGACAGCAAAACTATACTAGTGGGGGACCTGAACCTCCCCTCTTGCACTAGATAAGTCTAACCACAAAATAAACAAGAAAGAAGTTAAGGAGGTGAATAGAACATTAGAAAAGTTAGGTATGATAGACCTCTGGAGAAAACTGAATGGGGATAGAAAGGAATATACTTTTTTTCAGCAGTACATGGCACATACACAAAAATTGACCATGTACTAGGGCATAAAAACCTCACAATCCAATGCAGAAAGGCAGAAATATTAAATGCATCCTTTTCAGACCATGATGCAATAAAAATTATATGTAATAAAGGGCCATGGAAAGATAGACTAAAAAATAATTGGAAACTAAATAATCTAATCCTAAAAAATGATTGGGTCAAACAACAAATCATAGAAACAATCAATAATTTCATTCAAGAGAATGACAATAATGAGACAACATACCAAAACCTATGGGATGCAGCAAAGCAGTTCTTAGGGGAAGTTTTATATCTCTAAATGCTTACATAAATAAAATAGAAAAAAGGAGATTAATGAATTGGGCATACAACTAAAAAAACTAGAAAAAGAACAAATTAAAAATCCTCAACTAAACACCAAATTAGAAATATTGAAAACCAAAGGAAAAATTAATAAAATTGAAATTAAGAAAACTATTGAACTAATAAATAAAACTAAGAGCTGGTTTTATGAAAAAAAATAAAATAGATAAACCTTTGGTTAATTTAATTAAAAAAAAGAAAGAAGAAAACCAAATTACTAGTATCAAGAATGAAAAAGGTGAAGCTACCACCAAGGAAGAGGAAATTAAAACAATAATTAGGAATTATTTTGCCCAACTATATGCCAACAAATTTGACAATCTTAGTGAAATGGATACATATTTACAAAAATATAAATTGCCCAGATTAACGAAGAGGAAGTAAAATACTTAAATAACCCCATCTCAGAAAAAGAAATTGAACAAGCCATTGATGAACTCCCTAGGAAAAAATCTCCAGGGCCAGATGGATTTACATGCGAATTCTATCAAACATTTAAAGAACAATTAATTCCAATACTATATACTATTTGGGAAAATAGGTGAAGAAGGAGTCTTACCAAATTCTTTTTATGATACAAATATGGTGTTGATACCTAAACCAGGAAGAGTCAAAATAGAGAAAGAAAATTATAGACCAATTTCTCTAATGAATATAGATGCAAAAATTTTAAACAAAATACTAGCAAATAGATTGCAGCAACTTATCACAAGAATAATACACTATGACCAGGTAGGATTTATACCAGGAATGCAGGGTTGGTTCAATATTAGGAAAACTATCAGCATCATTGAGCATATCAACAAAAACCAACAGAAATGATCATCTCAATAGATGCAGAAAAAGCTTTTGATAAAATACAACACCCATTCCTATTAAAAACACTAGAAAGCATAGGTATAAATGGAGTCTTCCTTAAAATAATAAATAGCATTATCTAAAACCTTCAGCAAGCATTATATGTAATGGGGACAGGCTAGAAGCATTTCCAATAAGATCGGGGTGAAACAAGGATGTCCATTATCACCACTGTTATTCAATATTGTACTGGAAACCTTAGCTTTAGCAATAAGAGAAGAAAAAGAAATTGAAGGCATTAGAATAGGCAAAGAAGAAACAAAGCTATCACTCTTTGCAGATGACATGATGATATACTTAGAGAATCCTAGAGAATCAAGTAAAAAACTACTTGAAATAATAAACAACTTTAGCAAAGTTGCAGGCTATAAAATAAACCCACATAAATCATCAGCATTTCTATATATTACCAACAAAGCCCAACAGCAAGAGATAGAAAGAGAAATCCCATTTAAACTTACTGTAGACATTATAAAATATTTAGGAGTCTACCTCCAAACAAACCCAGGAACTCTATGAACACAATTACAAAACACTTTTCACACAAATAAAATCAGATCTAAATAATTGGAAAAACATCAGTTGCTCATGGGTAGGCAGCTAATAAATAATAAAATGACAATCCTACCTAAGCTAATTTACTTATTCAGTGCCATACCAATCAAACTACCAAAATTATTTTATAGAGTTAGAAAAAATAATAACAAGATTCATTTGGAAAAACAAAAGGTCCAGAATATCAAAGGAACTAATGAAAAGAAATGCAGGGGAAGGTGGCCTAGCAATTCCAGATCTTAAATTGTATTATAAAGCAGCAATCATCAAAACTGCTTGGTACTGGCTAAGAAATAGGGAGGTGGATCAGTGGAATAGGTTAAATATGCAAGACACAGTAGTCAATGACTATAGTAATCTATTATTTGATAAACCCAAAGACCCCAGCTTCTGGGATAAGAACCCACTCTTTGAAAAAAACTGCTGGGAAAACTGGAAAAGAGTATGGCAGAAACTAGGCATAGACCCAAATCTCACACCATATACCAAAATAAAGTCAAAATGGGTTCATGACTTAGATATAAAGGCTGATACCATAAGTAAACTGGGAGAACAAGGAATAGTTTACCTATCAGATCTATGGAGAACAGAAGAATTCATGACCAAACAGGAGATAGAGAACATTATGAAAAGCAAAATGGATAATTTTGATTACATTAAATTGAAAAGTTTTTGCACAAACAAAGCCAATGCAACTAAGATTAGAAGGAAGGTAGAAAATTGGGAAAGAATTTTTACAACCAGTCTCTCTGATAAAGGCCTCATTTCTAAAATATATAGAGAATTAAGACAAATTTATAAGAACACAAGCCATTCCCCAATTGATAAATGGTCAAAGGATATGAACAGACAGTTCTCAGATGAAGAAATTAAAGCCATCTATAGTCATATGAAAAAATGCTCTAAATCGTTTGATTAGAGAAATGCAAATCAAAACAACTCTGAGGTACCACATCACACCTATCAGATTGGCCAACATGACAAAACAGGAAAATGATAAATGTTGGAGAAGATGAGGGAAAATTGGAACACTAATACATTGTTGGTGGAGTTGTGAAATGATCCAACCATTTTGGAGAACAATTTGGAACTATGCCCAAAGGGCTACAAAAATGTGCATACCCTTTGATCCAGCAATAGCACTTCTAGGGCTATATCCCAAAGAGATCAAACAAATGGGAAAAGGACCCACATGTACAAAAATATTCATAGCAGCTCTTTTTGTGGTGGCAAAGAATTGGAAATTGAGAGGATGCCCATCAATTGGGGAATGGCTGAGCAAGTTGTGGTATATGAATGTAATGGAATACTATTGTGCTATAAGAAATGACGAACAGGCTGACTTCGGAAACACCTGGAAAGATTTGTATGGTCTGATGCTGAGTGAAGTGAGCAGAACCAAGAGGACTTTGTACACAACAACAGCCATGTTATGCAATGACTAATATTGTTAAACTGAACCCTTCTCAGCATTACAAGGATCTAAGACATCTCCAGAGGCCTCGGATGGAAAATGCTGTCCACATCCAAAGAAAGAACTATGGAAGTCGAATTGCTATCACTTATTTTTATCTTCTGTTGAGTTTTGCTTCATCTTTATGATGGTTCCTCCTATTGGTTTTAATTTTTACTTGCAACTCAACTAATGGAAAATATGTTTAATGGGTATATAAATGTAAAGCCTGTATCGTATTGTGCGCTGTCTTGGGAAGGGTTGGGGGGAGGAAGGGGGAGAAAAATTTTCAACTCAAAAGCATACGGAAGTGATTGTTGATAAATCAAAAGAAATTAATAAAATTTAAAAAAAAATAAATGCACCCTAAACAGTTTGAATATAAGGTCAATGAGCAAAAGTATCAAGGCAATATTTATTTCTTTGTTTATTTCTGTCTGCGTACATGTAAATTTGAATACATACATATATATCTGCACATTCAGTTGTGAGCATTTATTTGCCCATTATGGGCCCTGAAACTCTAAACATTACATTTTGCAGCATTTCTAATCAGTTTTGCAAATTGATACAGTATTAGATCTTCCTCAAGAGACTGATGACTTCCTCCATGTGAGGACAAGATTTCTGGTTCATGCATTAAGCTAATAGTGAATGCGAAGAAGGAGAAGAGAGAAGGAGGAGGAGGAGAAGGAGGAGAAAGAGGAGGAGGAGAAGGAGGAGAAGAGAAGAAGAAGAAGAAGAAGAAGAAGAAGAAGAAGAAGAAGAAGAAGAAGAAGAAGAAGAAGAAAAGAAGAAGAAGAAGAAGAAGAAGAAGAAGAAGAAGAAGAAGGGGAAGAAGAAGAGGAAGAAGAAAAAGAAAGAAGAAAAGAAAAGAAAGTATAAAATGAGGAAGACGATTCTGAAACCAGTCATCAAGAAGGGGGAAAACAAAGAATAAGTAAAGGGAAATTTAATTGGAGCTTCCTCCAGCAATCACATTGGCATATATCAGATTGTTGGTTGGCACTTGAGAGATAGTGGTTGGAGAAAGAATAATTAAGCAGTTTCAAGGAGGCACTACATGCAGTATTGAAGTGCTGTGGTACTACCCAACATGGTAAACTTGGGGACTCAATTCAAGTGTAAAAGGTGTAACCAAATGTAAGAATGGGCAAGTAGGTGAAATGAGACCTTTGTTTTGGACTCTGACTACTTCTTCCTATAGAAAGTATGGAAAATTTAGAGGTAGTTCAGTACAATGAGAAAAAGCCATGGATTTGGAGTGAAAGGGTGTGGGTTCAATTCCTCCTGCTGTTACTTATTACCTGTGAACCTTGGGCAAATCTCCTAAACTCCCTGGGTCTCATTTTCCTCATCTGTAAAATGATGTGGGCATATGGCCTTTAAAGTCCTTTCAAGCTCTAAATCTATGATCTTACACACACCAACCTCTGGAAGTAAAGCATGCTATACTCTCAAAAGCAAATAGGCAAGGATATTCCAGAGAGAGCCGAGCACAGTATTGACCCAAGTGTAGACCTGAGTCTGTGGTAGGAGGAACATGTTTCAAGAGTCAGTGAAGTCTGCTCATCAGTAAACCCATTCAATGGAAATATTGGCATAGTCATGACTATATTGGTAATTATCTCTGGTGCAATTAAATGGCATAGACTGGGTTCTCAAAAACATCACTTTTAAAGTACCTTATACATAGTAGACCTTCAACAGATGTTTAGTGATTTGAAATGAACAGAGTAAAACTGTTGAACTAAAGTCAGTCTTACCCTTCAGGGATGTCCAAGATGTTTTGGAAACTTCATTTTCCTTATTTTCAGATTTTGGCTTAGAGGTATTCTCTGTTGTCTCCCTAACCAGTGAGTATTTACATTTCTAGACTTGGGTTGTCAGGTAAAATCAATTTCATCCTTCCAGAACAGGCAGAAACAAATTGTAGCAATTGCTTGCTGAATTGAGCTTTAATATTATTGAATTGCATATAACACCATGATAACATTTGCTTTTGGACAAGAACAGGGATAACAAGTAGATGGAGAACCCATGGGACTAAACTAATAAGAATTATAGACTGTATATTCCTTGTCATTAGCAAGGATGGAAGAACGAAGGAAGAGATCTTATTGACCAAAGCAACCAGACTAGGCAGTGCTGTGTAATGAATTATGGATAAAATGACCTAATTGAGCTTTTTTTTTGTCAGCTTAAGAGGCAAAGGTGAAAAGTCTACAGAGTCAGATTTTAGTCACACAACTAACCTTTCCCAGCAGATTAATTAATTAATCCATTAGCATAAATCATGTTAATAGAAAGCTATAAAAATATAGGTATATTTTATTACACGATATGCTTTTATGTGTGTAACTATATAGATGTACATTCAGAGTTGAGAAACCTTACTTTAAAGCAGTCAGTTCTAATCCTTAGCTTTGTGTATTTTAGAAAAATACTATCATTTCCAATATTTTATCTCTTTATTTATTCCTAAAGCACAGATCTGACCACATCACTCCTCCCCATTGTTTCCTATTATTCCTCTACCCCACCCAGGATCAAATATAAAATCCTCTGTCATTCAAAACCCTTCATAATCTGGTCCCCTTCTACCTTTTCAATCTTCTTGTACGTTATTCAGCCACATGTACTGTGTAACCCAGAAGAACTGGCCTCTTCATTGTTCTTAGGACAAGAGAAGCCATCTCCTAACTCCGTATATTTTCCTTGATCATCTCTATACCCAATATTTTCTCCCTCCTCATCTCTGCCTCCTGTCTTCTCTGACTTCATTCAAATACCCGCTAAAATCCCACCTTCCTGGCCTACCTGATACCATATCTCAAATTGTATTATAAAGCTGCAATCATCAAAATTACTTGGTGCTGGCTAAGAAATAGAGTGATAGATAAGTGGAATAAGCTAGGTACACAAGACACAATAGTCAATGACTGTAATAATCTATTGTTTCATAAACATAAAGATTCAGGCTTCTGAGATAAGAACTCACTATTTAACAAAAACTGCTGGGAAAACTGGAAAACAGTATGGCAGAAACTAGGCATAGACCGACATCTTACACCATATAACCAAGAGAAAGTCAAAATAGGTACACAATTTAGATATAAAGGCTGATACTATAAGCAAACTAGATGAGCAAGAGATTTATGGAGAAGGGAAGAATTTATGATCAAATAAGACAAATAGAACATTATGAAATGCAAAATGGATAATTTTCATTACATTAAATTGAAAATTTTGTACAAACAAAGCCAATGCAACCAAGATTGGAAGGGAAGCAGAAAGCTGGGAAACAATTTTTATAGCCAGGGTCCCTTATAAAGGCCTCATTTCTAAAATATATAGGGAGCTGAGTCAAATTTATAAAAATACAAGTCATTCCCTAATAGATAAATGGTCAAAGGATATGAACAGGCAGTTTTCAGATGAAGAAATTAAAGCTATCTGTAGTCGTATGAAAAAATACTCTAAATCAATATTGATTAGAGAAATGCAAATCAAAATGACCCTGAGATACTACATCATACCTATCAGATTAACTAACATGACAAAACAGGAAACTGATAAATGTTGGAGAAGATGTGGGAAAATTGGAGCACTAATGCATTGTTGGTGGACTTGTGAAGTGATTCAACAACCATTCTGGAGAGCTATTTGGAACTATGCCCGAAAGGCTATAAAAATGTGCATACCCTCTGATCCAGCAATAGCATCGCTAGGGGTGCATCCCAAAGAGATCATAAAAAATGGGGGAAAAAACCCACATGTGCAAAAATATTTATAGCAGCTCTTTTTGTGCTGGCCAAGAATTGGAAATTGAGGGGATGCCCATCAATTGAGGAATGACTGAGCAAGTTGTGGTATATGAATGTAATGGAATACTATTGTGCTATAAGAAATGCTGAGCAGGTGGACTTTGGAAAAAACCGAAGTGATGCTAAGTGAAGTGAGCAGAACAGTAACAGCCACATTGTATGATGACTATCTTTGATAAACTTAGCTCTTCTCAGCAATGCAAGTATCTAAGACAATTCCAAAAGTCTCGTGATGGAAAATGCTGTCCATAACCAAAAAGAGAATTATGGAATCTGAATACAGATTAAAACATATTGTTTGCTCTCTTTGGTGGTTGTTGCTGTTATTCATTTCGTTCTGTTTTGTTTCTTCTTTCCAGTGGTTCTTTCAATTGGTTCTAATCTTTACAATATAACTAATGAATTCAAAATAAATTAATAAAAAATATGACTAATACACAAATATGTTTTAATATGAATGTATATGTAGAGCCTATATCAGATTTCATGTTGTCTTGGGGAGAGAAGAGGAGAGGGAGGGGGAGAAAACTTAAAACTCAAAATCTTATGGAAATGAATGTTGAAAACTAAAAATAAATAAATTTAAAAAAAAAGAAAAAACCCGCCTTCCACAAGAAGTCTTTCCTAATTGCCCCTTCCTTAATGCTACTGTCTGCCCTCACCTGATTATCTCCAGTTTATGCTGTATTTATCTTGTTTGAACAAAGGTAATTGAACATTGTCTCCCCCATTAGACTACAAGTTCCCGGAGAATACGTGCTGTTTTTTGCCTTTGTATGCCTAGTGCTCAGCCCAGTGCCTGGCACATGGTTATTCTTAAGAAATGCTTGTTGACTGACTGATTTTCATACCACAATCATCTCTTCTTAATCTCTAAAAATGAATCCTTTCTTATAACTAATGCACATATATAGAGAGTATATATATTTATATTGTATGTACAGTGTGTGTATATATGTGTATATTTATATATAATATACTTATATATTACATGGTTATCCTTAAGAAATGCTTGTTGACTGACTGATTTTCATACCACAATCAGCTCTTCTTAATCTCTAAGAATGAATCCTTTCTTATAACAAATATACATAGAGAAAGCACATATATTTATATTATATATATGGCGTGTACATGTGTGTATATTTAAATATAACATTTATATTTATATATTTATAAAATATATTTATATAAATGTATGTGTATGTTTCTATTTTTTCAATGCCACAGCAAACGCAATTGACAGCATATATCCAATGTTTGTTTCTTTATCACTACTCCAAGACTGAGATCATACATTATAATTGAACAGTTTGTCTCCTTTTGAGACCATGACTTAAATTTTTCATCTTCATGTATTATTGAAAGACTCCAATCTCTGGTAACTAAGTACCCTCTCATTCAGTAAGCATTTATTGTGTCTACTAGGTGTCAAATTTAGCCTGGGCCTATAGGAGTAAAGAGAGACTCTTTCTCTGGCCATGTGCATAAGGAACCAGAAGAAGGGTCCACAGCTTAGAGCATGTGTGACAAAAAGGACACATGAGAAAATTCTATGTATCACGGTGACCAAGATTAAAAAGAGAACCGACAAGTCACACATAAATGAGGGTAAGGGTTCAGCCTTCTACATAGCCATGCAGCCATGATGACGTCCTCCTCCTTACCAACTGGTCCCTAACCTCACCCCCAGTATTCTGAATTGTTCTGCTATCAAAAGCCCAACACTTGGTAGAGCAAGTCTTAAGGTATCAGTCCAAGGGGCTCCTGGGAATAATGAGTATGTGTTTTTCCTAACCAGTGAGAGAATAAATAAAGATTTGGGATCCCACTTCTAAGAAATGTCTGATCCCTGTAAAAGAGAAAGGCTTTGAATGCTGCTTGCTGTCACCCTTTAGCTCCAAAATGATAGAGAGAAAGGTCCATCTACATACTAGGTAAGAATCATTTTTGTTGTCCCTTCCCTCCTATCTTGTAGAGCGTTTTATGCATGGTCCTTTTTTTTTTCATTTTTTTCATTTAACACATTCAAGTTATTATTATAATTACTTACACTTATATTCTGCATATATTATACATTCATATTATTATAGTTATTTCTCATATATGATGTATACATCTATGTCCTGCCTCTATTAGGCAGTAAGCAATTTGAGGTAAGGAACTGTATCTTATTTATCCTTGGATCTCCCTCCATATCTACCACAGTCCTCTGTATGTATTGTCTTAGTTACATGACCCTAGAGTAACTGGACTGCAACTGGTTTCCAGAATTCAGCATTCTATCTCCCATCTCCATTTACCTAGGATGCACTCCATTTTCACTTTTGTCACTAAAATTTTTACCTTCCTTCAAGGCTTATTTCTGGATCTACCTTTTACAAATAATAAAAATAATAATAATAAAATTTTAAGCCTTTTCTAATTCCCTTTGATATTAATGCTCTCTTCCTCAAATGACTTTGAATGTGAACATGTTACATTCTCTCAAATGAATGGAAATTCCTTAAGGGCAGGGATTGTTCTTTTTGGTTTTGCTTTTTTTTTGCTTTTGTAACTCCAGGTACTGACACAGTGCTTTGTATTTAGGACATGTGTATTGGTTTTAGGGTTTAAAAAAATTTATTGAACCGAATATAACTAAACTCTCAAGATTCATTCAAGAATACACACCAGCACACCTCAATAGAAGCAGCTTATATTTATGTAAGTACCAACTCTAAGAAGAAAACATTAAACTCATGATTAATGGAGATAGAAAAGGCATTTCTTAAGGTGTTATTTATAGGGACTTAATCAAGGGAGTTCCCTAATCAATCCCATTAGCATATAAAGAAGTAAGCTTTTTTGTTGGGTTTTTTTATTGTGTTATCCATGAAAGGTATGGAATCTCTGGGTAGAATGTTTCTCACTGATGGGGGCTGCTTCCAAGATGAATGGATGGACTGAAATCCTTGGGAAGACAGATTCATGAGTAGAATCACTGCTTTGTTCTGACATACAAAAGAAATTTTTCATTAAGTATTGCTTAGACTTTTGTCCTCCAGGTTCTACTTTTCTTCTCAAGAGATGGTGAGAGCATAGAGAGTGGCATGAGGAGACTGGCATCATGAATTTTGATTGCAGAAAAAAAGCAAACTTATTCTCACCCATGGGATCTAGGGGTAGTGCTTGGATATCTTTCCTGTACCCTAGCCTTCTGGTAGGAAGAGGGGGGATTTCCTGATCATCTCTTGACTCAGGCATGGGTCATGGATAACCCCAAGTTGATAGTTTGGAGATTACTTTTTATTCAGAGAAGGGGAATTTTCTAAGCAATGGGGGCATTGGGGATAGAAGAGGATTTTCCATATGGCTTCTATTGACAGAGGAAGAAGTAATAGATTTAAGGTCATGATATGGAGAGGCAAAGGACCTGAACTTTGCACTCAAACATTATAGCAAGTTAATGAAAGAGTATGGATCCAACAGGGGGGAAAGTCTGCCTACTGAGCAGCCCCAAGTATGATTCAATTCGAGAAAGGGCAATCTCTGAGAATAATAACTTAAGGTTAAGTACCCATGTAAGTATATTGGGGATTAAATGCCAAAGGGTTGCCTGTTTAGAAGCCCCAAGTATGTTTCCTTTCTGAGAGTGGACCAATCACACAGCGGCAGTGAGTGTCAAAATCTCACTTTTCTATAGGGTCCTAAAGGGAAGAGACTTGCATCTTTTGTTTTTGGGGTCTTACATGTCATGTGCATGTTTTCTGCATTTGTTTGTATGCTCATGTAAGTACTTTGTGCTTTTGAAATTTTATATGGGGTAAAATAGTCTGTCTTGTACATAATATGTATACTTTGTTACCTAGAGTACTTATACTGGATATATTATTACCTTTTGCCCACATCTGTTGGGAACCTAAATATAAGTGAAGGAGGAGAAGGAGAAAGAGAGGAGAAGGAAGACCAAGAAGAAGAAGAGGAAGAAGAGCAGGAGAAGCAATAAGAGCAGAAAGAGGAGGGATGGGAGGAGGAAAGGAAGGGAAGGGAGCAGGAGAAAGAGTGAGAGGAGAAGTAAAGGGCAATTAGGTCGTACAATGGATAGCGTGCATGGCTTGGAGACAGGAAGCCCTGAGTTCACATTTGGCTTCAGGTATTTACTAGTTGTGTGACCTTAGGCAAGTCATTTAGCCTCTATTTGCCTCAGTTTCCTCAAGTAATAAATGAGGGTAATAATAGCACCTTCCTTGCAGGGTTGTTGTGAAGATTGAATGAGATATTTTTTAAGGTACTTAGTATAGTGCCTGGCACATAGTAGGCACTATATAAATGCTAGTTGTTATTGTTGTTATAATGTAGTAGTAGTAGTAGTAGTAGTAGTAGTAGTAGTAGTAGTAGTAGTGGTAGTAGTAGTATAGTAGTAGTAGTAGTAGTTATAGTAGTGGTATCAGTAGCAATGGAAGAATGAAGAGGGGGAGGAGGAAGAAGGGTGGTGGTGGTGGTGGTAGTAGTAGTAGTAGTAGTAGTAGTAGTAGTAGTAGTAGTAGTAGTAGTAGTAGTAGTAGCAGCACCAGCAGTAAACATACTATCATTAACACCACATTACAGATGAGGAATCTAGTCTGAGGGACAGATATTAAGTGACTTTTCCAACTTGACACAGTTAGTAAGTTTCTGAGACAGGATTCAGCCTCAGATCATCCTGTCTCTAAGTCCAATGCTCTATCCTCTATACCAGTCTGCAAGAGAGAAAGAACTAAATTCAATCTATATAAGCATAGAACTTAAAGGATGCTGGACATTTGGGTTGCATATATAAATTCACTTGCTGTAAATATTACATAAATCTGGTATTTATGAGATAATAAAATAACATATGGATGTTCAGGGGGGGGGAGTTATTTGTATACTTCAGAGTCTCCTGAGTTTTTGTTGTTATTATTGTTCTTGGGTTTTTTGATGGTTGTTTTTGTTGTTGTTAAAACTATGTAAAAAATTTACAAGAATTTATTAAGTATTACATGCAAGGCAATGCTTATGTAACAATAAACATGACAGGATAGATAGATCCTTCTCTCAATTTGCTTATAATCTACTAGAAGAGAAACGAAGGAGAATGTACACAAAAATCTATCATACTAGAGAGAATATGGCAAGTGTAAAGGACAGGTCCTGGCAAAATACTTTGAGGAATTTTGGGAGGAAAAAAATCTTTTTTATCTGGAGAGAGGGAGTAGAGGATCAGAGAAAACTCCATGAATTGGGAGATGCCTGCATTGGCCCCTGAAAGAATGGAAGGACTTCAATAATGTTTTGGGTCAAGACAAGGGGGTGGGGGTGGTATCTGTTTATCCCAACACTTCCATGTCTTCAACACAAGCAGAGTTTACAATGAACACATCAAATAGTCAGTCAACTGACAGTGTACTATGTGTCAAGCACTGTGTTTGTAGAGCCCTAAAAGTCAGTAGTCACGAGACCTTGACATTTATTGACTTTGTCTGATTAATTAGGGGCAGCTAGATGGTGCAGTGGAGAGTGCCAGGTCTAGAATTAGGAAGACCTCAGACACTTGCTAACTATGTGATCATGGGCAAGTAACTTAACCTGTTTGCCTCACATTCCTCATCTATAAAATGAGTTAGAGAAGGAAATGACAAACCACTCTAGTACAATTCACAAGAAAAGGCCAAATAGGGTTATGAAGAGTTGGACATGACTGAAAAACAACTGAACAAAAATCTAATTTACTTTATCTGACTCTATCATCTTGCTTCTACTTATATATTTTTCTTATCATTATCTTTCTCTTCTTGCTTCTTTTTTTTGTCACTTGAGCACTTATGTTGTTACTTATATATATATATATATATGTTATATTATAATATACATATAATTATATATACTATATATAATTATTATAATATATAGTAAATTATATTTATATTTATCCTGTAGCATCTATGATTACCTTGCGGTTTCATGGCCTTCCTCAGGGATCAAATATTCTTCAAGAACCAGTCTGAAAACTCATACCATAATCTTCCCAGGGCACAGTCATAGGTGGTTGGACAATCTCCTTTTAAGGGCAGAGAGGGTAGTGTTTGAACTAGAAGCATAGTAAGGTTCAACTGAAAGCCAAGAAAGGTTTGTACCAAGGTATCTGCTCAGCACTAAAACACAAAGACTAAGAAGACAAATTCTAGCTTGCAGGACAAAGATTCAGACCAGTACTGTCTATTCTAGATCAGGGAGCAAAATGGAGAGAGCTTCAGAGTTCACTAGTTAGCTGAGATGAAAGTGTTCTTTCTCCCTTCCTCAAAAATACCTAAATTAATTTATCTGGCTCTCACCTTCACTTGCCATCACTCCCTATATTTTATTGTACATGTCAAATCCCATCCCATCCTCAAAATAATGTAACATCTTTGAAGTAAGAAACAGTTTTGTTTTGGTCTTTCAATCCCCAGTACAGTATTTTGTGAATTTTGTTGTTGTTCAGTCATTTTTTCACTCATGTACAGTTCTTTGTGACCCCATCTGAAGTTTTCTTGTCAAAGACAGTGGAGGGATTTGCCATTGTTTTTTTCTCCAGCTCATCTTATAGATGAGGAAGTGACTTGCCAGGTTCACACACTTAGTAAGTGTCTGAGCCCAGATTTGAACTCAGGAAAATGAGTCTTGCTAACTCCAGGCTTGTGTCTCTATCCACCCTGCCACCTAGCTGCCCTAGTTTGCAAATAGTACATGATTAATAAATGTTTGTTAAATTGAATTAAATTGGTTTAACTTGTCTTCCTAAAGTGTCATTTCCTTTAAGAGAATTGTTGTTATTAATTCCTTCTACACCCCACCCCATTTTTCCCTTCCCCATGTCAGTGATCTGATGGGGGCAGGAAAAGATCCAAGTTCCCCCCAGATTAAACAATGCCCATCAGACTGTGGGCTCATGTATGATCACCTCTCTTATCAAGACTTTTCTAGAAATGTTTATCTATAAGTTTTATACTATGCACAAGGGGATAAGGATGCTAAAATATCATTAAAGTAATAATACTGTGTTTAAACATACATGTAGTTTCCAGCTGCACAGGTTTGAACAGAAAGCATTAAGAAAAACAGATGGTCTTTCCAAAACACAGGAATTTCCCAATAATTTTATGTTACTTTTTTAAAAGTATTTTTACACTAAAAGGGTTATCTCCAACAGAATGCCATTGTTGGTTAAATAAATTTAAGAATTGAGATGGATGGGGAAGACTGAGCTGTCATCTACATATTATGATTTGAGGGCTGTGAAGACGGCTACATCTGCTCTTTAAAAAAAATCCTCAGAGTCCAGGAAGGTGGAGCCAAGATGGTGAAGGGAAGCCAGGAAGTTGCCTGAGGTCTCCCCAGATTCCCTCAGAAAGAAAAATAATCAAATCACTAAAATAATTCTGGAGTGACAGCATCCACAAAAAGGAGTGAAACAACCTTCTAGTCCAAGATAACTTAGAAGGACTTCAGGAAAGATCTGTCTCACTTGGGTGAAAGGGGAGATAGCCCAGTGCAAGCAGTGTCCAGGCAAGCCAGCAGGAGGTTCTTAGTTACAGCATAGATCAGCCACTAAGGCCCCACAGTCTAAGCTCAGCAGGCCAGTGGCACAGGTCAGCTGTGAGACCTCCAGGCCCAGCACAGCAGGCAAATTGCCAGTCCGGAAACCAGGCCACCCCCAGTACAGTGAGCAAGCCACCAGCCCCATAGGCCATGGCACAGAAAGCCAGGGAACAGACCCCTGGTCCCCAGTGTAAGAAGCAGCTTGGGACAATGCCCTCTATACCCTAGGAACAGAGCTCAACTTTTAAAAATGAGCAAAAAAGAGCCCTAACTATAGAAAGCTACTATGGTGACAGAGAAAATCAAAACACAAACACAGAAGAGGACAATAATATCAAAAGATCTACAAGTGAAGCCTCAAAGGGGAATATGAATTAGTCTCAAGCCCAAAAAGTCTTTTTTGGAAGATCTCTAAAGGGAGTTTAAAAACCAAGTAAGAGAGGTAGAAGAAAAATCGGGAAAAGAAATGAAAGGTATGCAAGAGAATTATGGAAAAAAAGAGTCAACAGCTTGGAAAAAGAAGCACAAAAATTGACTGAAGAAAACAACTCCTTAAAAAATAGAATTGGTCAAATGGGAAAAAAATTCTACTGAAGAAAACAACTCCCTTAAAAGCAGAATTGGCAAAATGGAAAGGGAGGACAAAAGTTTACTGAATAAAATAATTCCTTAAAAATTAGCATTGGGCAAATGGAAGGTAATGACTCCAAGAGTTATCAAGAATTAGTCAAACAAAATCAAAAGAATGAAAAACTAGAAAAAAATGTAAAATACCTCATTGCAAAAATAACTGACCTGGAAAACAGATCCCAGAGAGATAACTTAAGAATTTTTGGACTATCTGAAAGCCAGGATCAAAAAAAAAGATCCTGGAGAGCATCTTTCAAACAAATTATTGAGGAAAACTGCCCTGATATCCTAGAACTCTACAGGGCAAAATAGTCATTGAAAGAATCTACTAGTCACCTGCTAAAAGAGATCCCAAAATGAAAACTCCAAAGAATGCTGTAGCCAATTCCAGAACTTTCAAGTCAAGGAGAAATACTGCAAGCAGCCAGAAAGAAACAATTCAAATATCAAGAAGCCACGGCCAGGATTACACAGGATTTAGCAGCTTCTATGTTAAAGAATGAAAGGGCTTGGAATCCAATATTCCAGAAGGCAAAGGAGCATGGATTACAACTCAACTACCTAGCCACACTGAGCATAATCTTTCAGAGAAAAAGATGGATATTCAATGAAATGGGGGACATTCAAATTTTCGTGATGGAAAGACCAGAACCAATCAGAGAATTTGATCTTCAAATACAAGACTCAAGAGAAACAAATAAGGTAAACAGGAAAGGAAAAAATAAATCTGATATTCAATAAAGTTAAACTGTTTACATCCCTACATGGAAATATGATAACTTGCAATTCTTAAGAACTGTATCTCTACTAGGGTAATTGGAAGGAGTCTACTTCGAACATGTGGGTATAAGTCTATTTCATGTGGTGAAAAAAAAAATTAGGTGGTGAAAAACAGGTTTGTACTGTTGGAAGAGGAAAGGAGGAGGCAGAAGAGGGTAAGTAATATCAGATGAAGAGACATGAAAGACCTACTATAGTAGAAGGAAAGAAGGAAGGGAGTAAGCACTGTTTGAACCTTACTCTCATAGAAGGAGAAAAGTAACAAGGAGGGAAATACAAAGTTAGTAACTGTAATTGTGAAGGTGAATGGGATGGACTCTCCCATAAAACAGAAGTGGATAACAAAATGTATTAAAAACCAGAATCCTATAATATGTTCTTTACAAGAAACACATTTGAAGCAGAAAGACACATGCAGAGTAAAGTTAAAAGGCTAGAGGAGAATATATTTTGCTTCAGCTGAAGTAAAAAAAGCAGGGGTAGCAATCTTGATCTCAGATGAAGCAAAAGGAAAAATAGGTCTAATTAAAAGAGACAAGGAAGGAAACTACATTTTTGTGAAGAGGTACCATAAACAATGAAGTAACATCAATACTATACATATATGTGTATATATATATATATAATATATATATATATATATATATATATATATATGTATGTATATGTATATATATATATATGTATGTATATGTATATATATATACATATACATATATACATATACATATATACACACATACATATATACATATATACCAAGTTGTATAGAATCCAAATTCTTAGATAAGTTAAGTGACTTACAGGAATAGACTGTAAAACTATACTAGTGGGGGACCTCAACCTCCCTCTCTCAGAACTAGATCAATGTAACCACAAAAGAAACAAAATGGGGCAGCTAGGTGGCCCAGTGGATAGTGCTCCAGCCTTGAAGTCAGGAGAACCTGAGTTCAAATCTGGCCTCAGACAAATGACACTTACTAGCTGGATGACCCTGGGCAAGTCGCTTAAGCTGGATTGCCTCACCAATAAATAAATAAATAAATACATAAACAAGCAAACAAACAAATAAATGAACAAACAAATAAATAAATGAACAAATAAATAGGTAAATGAATAAATAAATAAATAAATGAGTGGATGAATGAATGAATGAGTGAATAAAATAAACAAGAAAGAAGTTAAGGAGATGAATAGAATTTTAGAAAAGTTAGATGTGAAAGGCCTTTGTAGAAAATTGAGTAGGGATAGAAAGAAATATAACTTCTTCTAAGCAGTACATGGCACCTACACAAAAACTGACCATGTATTAGGACATAAAAACCTCCCAATCAAATACAGAAAGGCAGAAAGAATAAATTCATCCTTTTTAGATCATGATGTAACAAAAATTACATACAATAAAAGGCCTTGGAAAGATACATTAAAAAATAATTGGAAACTAAATAATCCAATCCTAAAGAATGAGTAGGTCAAACAACAAATCACAGAAATGTTCAATAATTTCATCAAAGAGAATGACAACAATGAGGCAATGTACCACAATTTCTGGGATGCAGTTAAAGCAGTGCTTAGGGGAAATGTTACATCTCTAAATGCTTACATGAATAAAATAGAGAAAGAAGAGTTCAATGAATTGAGTGTGCAACTAAAAAAGCTAGAAAGAACAAAGTAAAAAGTACAAATTTAACACTAAAATAGAAAATCTGAAAATCAAAGAAGACATTAATAAAATTGAAAGAAAGAATACTATTGAGAAATAAAACTAAGCTGGTTTTATGATAAAAAATAGAAAATCTTTGGTTAATTTGATTTTATAAAAGAAAGAAGAAAACCACATTAACACTAACTAATAAAAAGGAAAAGGGTGAATTTGCCACCAAGGAAGAGTAAATTAAAGCAATGATTAGGAGCTATTTTGCTCAACTATATGCCAATAAGTCTGACAATCTAAGTGAAATGGATATTTACAAATATATATATATATATATATATATATATATATATATATATATATATATATATATGTATGTATGTATGTATGTATGTATGTATGTATGTATGTATGTATATAAATTGCCCAGATTAACAGAAGAGGAAATAAAATACTTAGATAATCCCATTTTAGACAAAGAAATTGAATAAGCCATCAATGAACTTGCTGTGAAAAAATTTCCAGGACCAGATGGATTTACAATTGAATTCTATCAAACATTTAGAGAAAAATTAATTCCAATACTATATAAACTATTTGGAAAAATAGGTGAAGAAAGAGTCCTACCAAATTCCTTTTATGACACAAATATCGTGCTGATACCTAAACCAGGAAGACCCAAAAATAAAAAGAAAATTATAGACCCATTTTTCTAATGAATATTGATACAAAAATTTTAAGCAAATTATTAGCAAAGAGATTACAGCAATTTATCACCAGGATGATACGCTTAGACTAGTGGGATTAATACTAGGAATGCAGAGCTAGTTCAATATGAGGAAAACGATTAGCATAATTGACCATATCAACAACAAAACTAACAGAAATCATATCTCAATATTGAGATTATCTCAATAGATGCAGAAAAAGCTTTTGACAAAATACAGCACCCATTCCTATTAAAAACATTAGAGAGCATAGGAATAAATGGAGCTTTCCTTAAAATGATAAGTAGTACTTATCTAAAGGCATCAGCAAGCATTATCTGTAATGGGGAAACCTAGAGACCTTCCCAGTAAGATCAGGGATGAAATAAGGATGCCCATTGTCATCAGTGTTATTCAATACTGTACAAGAAATTTTAGCTTTTGCAATAAGAGAAGAAACAGAAATTAGGAGAATTAGAATGGCCATCAGGAGACAACACTATCACTCTTTGTAGATATGATATGAAGGTATACTTAGAGAATCCTAGGAAAGCAGCTAAAAAAATACTTGAAATAATAAACAACTTTAGGAAAGTTGCAGGATATAAAATAAACCCACATAAATCATCATCATTTCTATATATTATCAACAAAGCCCAGCAGCAAAAGATAGAAAGAAAAATTCCATTTAAAATAACTGTAAACAATATAAAATATTTGTGAGTCTACTTGCCAAGACAAACCCAGGAATTATGTGAACATAATTACAAAACACTTTTCACATAGATAAACTCAGATCTAAACAACTGAAAATATAAATTGCTTATGGGTAGGCCTGAGCTAATATAATAAAAATAACAATTCTATGAAAATTAATTTACTTATTCAGTACCATACCTATAAAACCACCAAAAATTATTTTGTAAAGCCAGAAAAAAATAATAACTAAATTCATCTGGAAGAACAAAAGATCAATAATATTAAGAGAATTATTGAAAAAAATACAAAGGAAGGTGACCTAGTTATAGCAGATCTTAAACTGTATTATAAAGCAGCAATCATCAAAATTACTTGGTGCTGGCCAAGAAATAGAGTGGTGGATCAGTGGAATATATTAGGTACATAAGACACAATAATAAATGACTATAGTAATCTATTTGATAAACCCAAAGATTCCAGCTTCTGGGATAAGAATTCACTATTTGACATCACTGCTAGGAAAACTGAAAAAATAGTAGGGCAGAAACTTGGCATAGACCAACATCTCACACCCTATATCAAGATAAAGTCAAAATGGGTACAAAAAGGTGTTACCATAAGCAAATTTGTAGAGCATGGAATAGTTTATTTGTCAGATCTATGTATAAGGGAAGAATTTAGGACCAAATAAGAGATAGAGAACATTATGAAATACAAAATGGATAATATTGATTACATTAAATTTAAAAGGCTTTGCACAAACAAAACCAATGCAACCAAGATTAGAAGGAAAACAGAAAGCTGGGAAACACTTTTATAGCCATTATTTCTGATAAAGTCTTCATTTCTCAAATACATAAAGAATTGGATTAAGTTTATAAGAATACAAGTCATTTCCCAATTCCTAAATAGTCAAAGGATATGAACAGGCAGTTTTCAGATGAAGAATTCCAAGCTATCTATAGTCATATGAAAAAATGCTCTAAATCACTATTGATTAAAGAAATGCAAATTAAACCACATCTGAGGTACCACCTCACACCTATCATTGACTAATATGAAAGAAAAGAAAAATGACAAATGTTGGAGAAGATGTGAGGAAATCCTAACACTAATGCATTTTGGTGGAATTGTGAATTCTAAACATTCCGGAAAGCAATTTGGAACTATGCCCAAAGGGCTATAAAACGGTGCACATTCTTTGATTCAGTAATATCACTACTAGGTCTGTATCCCAAAGAGATCATAAAAATGGGTAAAGGAACCAAATGTACAAAAATATTTATAGCAGCTCTTTTTGTGGTGGCAAAGAATTGGAAATTGAGGGGATGTCCGTTACTTGGGGAATGGCTGAACATGTTGTGGTATATGAATGTAATGGAATATTATTGTGCTATAAGAAATGATGAGCAGGTGAATTTCAGAAAAACCTGGAAAGACTTACGTAAACTGATGCTGAGTGAAGTGAGCAGAACCAGGAGAATATTGCACACAGTAACAGTAACACTGTGCAATCTATGATTGACTAAGCTCCTCTCAACAATGCAGTGATCCAAGACAATTCCAAAAGACTCATGACGGAAAATGTTAACCTCATCCAGAGAAAGAACTATGAAGTCTGAATGCAAATAAAAGCATATTATTTTCACTTTTTCTTTTGTGTATGTGTGTGTGTGTGTGTGTGTGTGTGTGAGTGTGTGGCTTTTGCCTTTTGTTCAGTTTCTTCTTTCATAACATCACTAATGTGGAAATATGTTTCCATGATTGCATATGGATAAAGTGTATCAGATTGCTTGCCATCTTGATGAGGGGGTAGGAAAGGGAAGGAGGGAGAAAATTTTGGAATGCTAAATCTTATAAAAATCAATGTTGAAAACTATTTTACATGTAATTGGAAAAAATAAAATACCATTTACATACACATACATGTGCAAAAATCCTCACCTAGTTACCAAAATAGAATTTCCACCATTAAAGATTCATTACTTTGGATCTAGGAAATCCAAGGAAATCTTCCTCTTCAGATCCTTGTAAAGAGCAAACAGCACCAGAAGGGATAACTCTCTGAGTTGTTACTGATCATTAAAACCCTAATGTGTATTAGTGTGGTAAGCTTCTTCTGGATAAGCAGTTGGGTAACACAAAATGCAGCATTGCTTATTCGATGAAGAAATAGCCTCTCAGTCAATATTACATGGAATCAAGCTGCACTTCTGATGTATACTGGCTGTTTAACTCTAGACAAGTCCCTTTACTTCTCAGTACCTTAGGCAATCATCAAAGGCCCCAAAGTGCAGAATAGTTGCCCATTTACCTTAGTAGGGGTTTCCTCACTCTTGAATTTGCTTCATCAATAAAGTTACAAGTATGAAAAAAAAAGTAGACACAAAGCATTCAGAGAAAGAGGGTAAAGGAGATGTGGATGGGGAGGGAAGGGTATTTTTTAAGCAAGAAACCTGGGTGGAGAGAGTGGGAAGGTAGACTAGGTTGGGATATGCCATTGAAGAAACAGCCAGAGGTGGGCAGAGCCAAGATGGTGGAGTAAAAGCAGTGACTTGCTTGAGCTCCCCGCCAAATCCCTCCAAATACCTGTTAAAAATGGCCATAAACAAATTCTAAAGCAGCAGAACCCACAAAATGACAGAGTGAAACAAATTTCTAGCCCAAGACAACCTGAATTGTTGACTGGAAAGGTATATTATGCCGGGCAGGGAAAGGAATGTAGTTTGGCATACTCGTAGGCAAAACAGGCCTCAGTGAACCTGGAGCAGTCCTCAGAGGACTGAATCATGGGTAGCTGTGGTGGTTTCTAGTCTTCTCAATCCAAAAATGCCAAAGACAACTTAGAAGGTCAGTAGGAAAAGTCTGTGACTGCAGTGAGAGAGAAGCATGCTCCCAGCCCCAGTCACCATGCATAGCCCTGGGATGGTGGCTGTTTCCTGAGTTTCTGGCCCACAGACTGAGGGGGAATCAAGTGACTGATCAGAGGAGGATTGCAGGGATACTCTTCACTCTTGCTTTGCTCATGCTTGGATCTGGGTCACGGATCTGGGTCACAGTTCTGGGTGACAATCCTGGGGCAAGGAGGAGTGCTGGAATAGTGGAGCTTGTAGTGGTAATGAAGAGAAAATCCTTCTCACAATTCCAAAGCAGAAAATAGTGCTTGTGGTTACTCATAGACCAGAGCACAGGACAGGAAAGGAGTAAACATCTCACCCCTTATCATAACACCTTGGAAGAACTGAAAATTTACAGGTCCCGAGAAGTATCTCTAAAAACAGCTGCACAAAACCTCTGAAGCTTGGAACAGTGCATTCTCCACCCTGGAAGCAGACCCCTACCTTAAAAAAGAGCTTAAAAGTCGAGTAATTGGCTGGGATCATAAGCAAACCTTGCAAAAACAGTCAGACCATAGAATCTCTCTTTGGTGACAAAGAAAATCAAAAACTACAATCAGAAGAAGATAACAAAGTCAAAGGTCCTACATCCAAAGCCTCCAAGAAAAATATGAATTGGTCCCAGGCCATGGAAGAGCTCAAAAAGGATTTTGAGAAGCAAGTAAGAGAAGTAGAGGAAAAACTGGGAAGAGAAATGAGAGTGATGCAAGAAAATCATGAAAAACAAGTCAACAGCTTGCTAAAGGAGACCCACAAAAATACTGAAGAAAATAACACCTTAAAAATAGCCTAACCCAAATGGCAAAAGAGGTCCAAAAAGCGAGGAGAAGAATGCCTCCAAAAGCAAAATTGGCCAAATGGAAAAGGAAGTCCAAAAGCTTACTGAAGAAAATACTTCCTTAAAAATTAGAATGGAGCAATTGGAAGCTAATGACTTTATGAGAAATCAAGACACTGTAAAACAAATCCAAAAGAATGAAAAAATAGAAAACAATGTGAAATATCTCATTGGAAAAACAACTGACCCGGAAAATAGATCCAGGAGAGATAATTTAAAAATTATTGGACTGTCTGAAAGCCTTGATCAAAAATAGAGCCTAGATATCATCTTTCAAGAAATTATCAGGGGCAGCTAGGTGGCACAATGGATAGAGCACTGGCCCTGGATTTGGGAGGACCTGAGTTCAAATCCAGCCTCAGGCACATAACATTTACCAAGCCGTATGACCCTGGGCAAGTCACTTAACTCCATTGCCTAGCCAAAAAAAGGAAAGAAAGGAAGAAAGGAAGGAAAGAAGGAAGGAAGGAAGGAAGGAAGGAAGGAAGGAAGGAAGGAAGGAAGGAAGGAAGAAGAAAGAAAGAAAGAAAGAAAGAAAGAAAGAAAGAAAGAAAGAGAGAGAGAGAGAGAGAGAGAGAGAGAGAGGGAAGAAAGAAAGAAAGAGAAAGAAAGAAAGAAAGAAAGAAAGAAAGAAAGAAAGAAAGAAAGAAAGAAAGAAAGAAAGAAAGAATCAAGGAAAACTGCCCTGATATTTTAGAACCAGAGGGCAAGAATCCACTGATCACCTCCTGAAAGAGATCCCCAAAGGAAAACTCCTAGGATTGTTGTAGCCAAATGCCAAAGTTCCTAGGTCAAGGAGAAAATATTGCAAGCAACCAGAAAGAAATAATTCAAGTACTGTGGAAACACAATCAGGATAACACAAGATTTAGCACCTACTACATTAAGGGACCAGAGGGTTTGGAATATAATATTCTGGAAGTCAAAGGAGATAGATTACAACCAAGAATCACCTACCCAGCAAAACTGAGTATAATCCTTCAGGGGAAAAAAATGGATATTCAGTGAAATAAAGGACTTTCAAACATTCGTACTGAAAAGACCAGAGTTGAATAGAAAATTTGACTTTCAAATACAAGACTGAAGACAAATGTGAGGAGGTAAACAGGAAAGAGAAATCATAAGGGACTTATTAAGGTTGAACTGTTTACATTCCTGCATGGAAAGATGATACTTGAAACTCATGAGACCTTTGTCAGTATTACGGTAGTTGGAGGGAAAGATTATATGTATGTAGATAGATACAGAGAGAGAGAGAGAGAGAGAGAGAGAGAGAGAGAGAGAGAGATGGCACAGGGTGAATTGAAAATGAAAGGGTAATATCTGGAGAATAAAATTAAGTGATGAGAGAGGATTATACTGGGAGAAGGAGAAAGGGAGACTTGGAATGAGGTAAATTATCTCACATAAAACAGATAAGAAAAGGCTTTTGCAGTGGTGGGAGAAGTGGGGGGAAGGTGAGAGAGAATGAGAGAATCTTGTTTTCATAGGATTAACATACACACTCAATTGGTTATGGAAATCTATTTTACCCTACAGGAAAATGGGGGAGAGGGGAGGGGACAAGAGAGCAGGGGGATGATAAAGGGGAAGGCAGATTGGGGGAGGATGTAATCAGAAGCAAACACTTCTCAGGAGGGAAAGGTTCAAAAGAGAGAATAGAATAAAAGGGAGGGGCAGGACAGGATTAAGGGAAATATACTTAGTTTTTCACAACATGACTACAATGGAAGTGTTTTGCATGACTACACATATATAACCTGTATGGAGTTGCTTGCCTTCTCAATGAGGGTGGTGGGGAGGGAGGAAGGGAAAAATTTAGAACCCAAAGTTTTAAAAATATATGTAAAAAAAAATAAAATAAACAGTGGCCTAGGCACAAAAAAAAAAAAAAGGAAACAGCCATAAGGACATAGCTTGAGGATTCTTTCGAGGAAGGAGTAAGCCAAATTAAATGTCACCCACTTCCCAATTCTGCTGATTACTGATCCTCCCCTTGCAGAGGTAGTATACTGAGCTAGGTGTTATAATTAGCAGAGGAGAACTGAGCCACCACAATATGATTTCCATTTTCTACATATTCATAATAAAAAGGAATGAAAATATAACAATTAATTATGTTTAGTACTATTTCCACTCTATAATTGTGCAGTTATCTAAAACTAACATGAATGTAATGAAAGAACTACTGAATTTGGATAGAGTCAGAAGAGCTAGATTTGAACCCTACCTCTTACACTTTTTTTTGACAAGTCACTGAATTCCTCATTTGTCAAGTAGTAATAATTGAACAACCTATCTTTTACAGGTGTGTGAAGGAACCAGTTCATTCCACACCTCCATGTGAATAATCTACTCTTCTGAGTAGAGGAAGATGAGTTAGCATGTGGGTACTTAGAAATGTAGGAAAGAGATGGTGCCACAAAGAATGAGGCTTGTTATGCTTAGAAGAAGGAAACTGGGGAAACCAAAGGCAAACTTTTTTTCCTTCACAGCTGTGCTGAGCTCTAATTTTTCCCTATGGGGAAAAAAAGTCAAGGGGGGAAAAAAACAGATATTGAGATCTGCCTCATGAAATCAAGACAAATGAAACTTTTTTTTTGGTGCTATTGTTGGTTAAATATAGGATGATCCAAGAAAAGTTCTTATTTTTCTGGCACTACCTTTCATTCTGCATATCTTTTGTAAGTATATATAAGGATAACTGAAATTATCTCCAAAGAATGAAAACAAGAAGTTCATTTGGATCTAAATGACATGGTTGTAGCAGTTCTATTTTTTCATGGATGAATGTTTTTTCAGTTGCTAAGTTGCCTCAGAAGAAAGGGTCTAACCAAGGGATTAGCCCTCTGTCTCCTGAGGATGATGAGACATGGAAAACAGCTGTTCTTTGTAGACAGAAGGCCGTATTCTCCTGTGTATGGTTGGTCTGGGAGATTGAAGTTGGTGGATTTTTTTGCTCAAATCATAACATTAAGAGCTGGAAAACTTAGTTGAGGTTGCCTGCTGCAGAGGGATTTTTACTATAAGCCAATTATAAGAAAATAATAATTGACATACTGGATAAGATTTATGGGCCTTCAGTTCTGTGACTGGAAGGTGGCAGGCATCAAAAGACCTACTGTGGAATGGTGTAACTTATTCTCCTTTCTCCTTTTCCTCTTTCTCCTCCCTTTTCCATCTATCACCCCTCCTCCTCCTCCTTTAAATAAGAATAGTAAGATAATTGATGGCAACTAGTTTTGTTTAGCATCTTATTCTTACAAAGCCCATTATGTACATTGTAATAATAAAAATAACAATAACTGACATTTACAAAGTGTTTTGGAGTTTATAGAAGCCTTTAAATATAGTAATCTCAACACATCCTGTTCAGAGGGCAGGAGTAGTATTATGCTGACTCAAAAAAAAAACTGAATAATTTGTACAAGGTTAAGTCGCAAAGGCAACACTTGAACCTGTAAAACTCAAAAATTAGGGACATACTATAACGTACATTTGTTTCCTTTAGGAAATCTGTTGTTTATTTATTACCTGTAAATTGTTCTGAGCCTCATTTGAATCGACGTTTATCTTCAGCTTTGCACCCCCTTCAGTATCATGTTACATATTAGATCAGTAACAATAACTCTCATCTGCATATACTGTTTTACAATTCACAGTGTTGTTATTTAGGAATGGGAGAGTCAGCTCAACTGGCCCCATCAGATATGCATCTCAAGGTTGAATGTGGGACACAGATCTTCATGGCTCTGTAAGCACAGTGGTGATATCTATGTTGGGACTCTGGTGCATTGAAGCAGTGCTGTTACAGGCCCACATAGACAATTTGAGGGATGCTTAAAACTATTGTTCTCCTGGTCACAGCTCCCAAAGTATTGGTAACTAGCCATACACGGAGATAAAAGAAGAAAACATTCAAGAGCCCTAGACAACTGGCATAGCACTGCTAAACTGTTTCCTGTGCCCTACCAGTCTTTAGTTCCTCTCATATTTCCCATATATGTTTTTTGGGCCAGTTTTGAGCTCCCTCGATCTCCAGGGCTTGGTGCCAAATTCTGTTCCTTTCATGACAGAAACAGACTAGAAATACTAGAGACTTATTATCATGATCTATATAATACTCTTCCAACTCTGTATACTCCTGCTCTGTTTTGCTGGTTATTCAAACACATCCCATGCCTTTCTCCAGTTTTTGAGGAGTGTTCATTCGCTCTATCATTTAAAGAATTGTTGAACAAGCTGATGTGAACCATGTATATGCTGTTTACAGTTTTACAGAACAATCACATCCTTCCAAAAGTTGGCTTTAACAGTTTGAAAAGTCTTAATTTTTATTTTGTCTTCACATGAAAGTTTCTACTGTGCCTGAAACACAAAACTGCAGTCTCATAGTTGGAAGGAAAGGAAGTAAATAAAAAGTAATTTCAGAAGAGAGATTAGCTGCTGCTGGAAGGTGGGGGGGGGCACAAAAGGAAGCAAGCTCAAAGGTAGAAGATGGTACTTGAACTTAGCTTTGAAGAAAACTGGGAATCCTAAGAGGCAGAGGTAAGAAAAGAATGCATTATAAGCATGGAAGACAGCTTGTACAGACATTGAAATGAAATGAGAAATAAACTACTATGCTCTCAGGTACTCTGGTTCATAATCTGTGTGAAAAGAACAGGAAGTAGGTCAGTTTTACTGGGCCACAATATGTCTGGAAAGTGTGAGGCAAATGCAAAAGACCTTAAATGCTAAGCAGAGAAGCTTATCATATACATTTATTCCAACGATACTGCCATTGTGCAAAACTATACTGGAAAATCTGTTTTGTAGTCGCTTTCAGATCCAGTCAGGTGGCCAAAGAATAAAGAAAAAACAGTCACTACTTTATTGTCATGCTTCCTTTTGAACAAAAAAGCCAGTATTTTCCAGCTCTATTCCCAAATTACTCAATAGACTTGGATCCAATTAATTAGTGATTCTTTCTGAAAATCATATCTGCCCTTGAAAGACAAAGTTTTGCCAAAGAGGTTATTCAAAAAGATGTGATGCAGTCTCTGAGTTATTATCTCAGCTTAGATCATCCTTGGTGATAGCATTTCCATTCTAGTGGGAATGGATTAGGTAACATAAAATCTTTCTACTTTTATGGTTTGGGACCTTTTTGCTTTTGTTTTGGGCCATTTTTTAACAAAGAGTAATATCTAAATAGACTAACATTGTAGGTGATTAGAGAGAGGTTAAAGGCCAAGTCTCGATAGGAAGAAAAACAGGTAATCACCAAGGAAATGTGTTGCTGTAGATTAGGTCCACAGCTGGCTAGTTCAATTGTTCTTTAATTATTTTATTTGTTAAATATTTATGAAGAGTGTCTGGAGAAAAAAATAAAATAGTATCCACAACCCAGATGTTTGAAACCTGGTAGCTGAATGTTAATTTGTATCAGGGAGCCCAGTAGCATGGTTATTTCAATTCAATACGAAAACAAAGTGCCCTAACTAAATAGGAAATAACCCAATTAGTACAACACAAGAAATAACAACAACAACAACAAAAACTCAGGAAAAAACCACAAGTGAGTATTCCAATTACCTTAGGGGTTTTCAGCCTTTCCTGTGTTATAAACCCTTTTGGCAACTGGGTGAAGCCTATACTACCCCTTCTCAAAATAGTGATTTTAAATAACTAAAATAAAAATATATAGGGTTACAAGGGAAACAAATTATATTGAAATAGTTATCAAATATTTAAAAAAAAAGTTTGCACACTCTAGGTGAAGGACCCCTGAATTACTTGCAAAACTTGTTTTCCAAATGTCTACGATCAAAAATAACAAAGTTTGAGGGAATTTGTTTCAGCTTCAAATCATTCTTTCCCTTCAATATTTCACATAATTTGATGTCGTATTATATCTATATAGAGATACATATATCTCTATATAGACCAATAATTTGGAGGGAGGGGGGAAAGAGACAGAGACAGAGACAGAAAGGGACAGAGAGAGAGGATGAATGAATGAATATGCCCATTGAAACACTTAGAACTAGTGCTGTATTAAGAGAAAATATAGACTTACCCCTACATAATGTTGCTCCAACCAAAAATGATTCACAATAATGTTATTAACAGATGATTTTGAATGCCCACTTAAGCACCCCCACTTCCCCATAACTGCCAAGGCTTAACCAATTCTACTAGTTCTGCCTGGTTCATTTTAGTGCTACAATAATCAAGTGTCAAATCAATCACCATAATTATTAGGCACTTATGAGGTGCTGGGGACAGAAATACCACTAGAAAGTTCCTGACCCCCGAGTAGCTTACCTTGTAATACAACAAATATATGGAAGTGATGGCAAGATAAAGAAGCTCTGAACTAGGTAATCAGAAGAGTAGTGAGTGGAGCCAAAGGGCAGTAGGTTGTCATATTCTTTTTAGTAGCAATGACAATATCTATCTGTTGATTTTGCTTTTCAATTTCAAAGATAAATATAGGAATGGGTAAGATGACAATTTGGTGTCCACTTTTTTTAAATTTTAAGTTTAATAGTATTTTATTTTTCTCCCAGTTAATCTCAAGAAAAATTTTAACATTCATTTTTTCTTGGTATTTGATTTTTTAAATTTTTAAAAATGTTTTAACAATATTTTATTTTTCCCCAGTTACATGTCAAGAATATATTTGGCATACATTTTTATAAGATTTTGAGTTCCAAATTTTTTTCTCTCCCTTCCTCCTCTCCCCTCTTCTGAAAATGGTAGGCAGTTTGATATAGTTTATATGTGTGCTATTATGTAAGAAATATTTCCATATTAGTCATCATTGTGAAAGGAGAAACAGATTCTAAAATAAGAAGAAAAAATAAAGTAAATGAAAAAAATGTGTTTCAGTCTGCATCCAGAAGATATAGATAACATTTTCCTTCATAAGTCCTTTGTACTTGTCTTGGATGATTGTGTTGCTGAGAGCGGAGTCATTTATAGTTGATCATCATACAACGTTGCTGATGCTGTGTACAATGTTTTCCTGGTTCTGCTCATTTCAATTGGCATAAATTCATATGAGTCTTTCCAAGATTTTCTGAAATCTGCCTGTTCATCATTTCTTATTGCTCGATAGTATTCCATTACATTCACATACCACTGCTTGTTTAGCCATTCCCCAATTGATGGGCATCCCTTCTATTTCCGATATTTTGCCACCATAAAAAAGGCTGCTACAAATATTTTTGCACATGTAGGTCCTTTGCCCTTTTTTATGATCTCTTTGGGATACAGACCTAGTAGAGGTATTACTAGATCAAAGGGTACGCACAATTTGGTTGCCCTTTGAGCATAATTCCCAATTGCTCTCCAGAATGGTTTGTCCTTCACTTCTTTAGAAATGTGGCTTCTTTCCAATTTGGCTTTCACAAATTAGTTAAAAGAGATGAGGAATTTTACTTCAACCAAGCCATGTTGCATTATTTTTTCTCATGAGATTGCTCTTGCTATCTATTGATTTAGGGGTAATCAAATTCCAACTCAGAGAAACAAAAGAGAATGTACAGAGTTCAAAGTAAATGTTAAGGAAAAATCAATATATTTCCCTATTTGAATAGGTGTATAGGTAGTACCATTGCGAATACTTCATTGCTGTAGATGCAGCATGTGGTAATTACTCTTAACAGGTAGGGTCTGAGGTGCAGAGGCCACACCTTAGCTGTTTTGTTCCAAATTCATCTTAACAAAAAAAACGCAATAAATCAGATACATCATCAGTTTCTCCATTTTTTTACTAGTGAATTGTGCAGGACTTAAAACAAGCAAAAAATTAATATCTGAGACTCAGCTGCAACAACAGGAGGTCCAACCTCAATGAATATCTGAGTTTAGAGGAAATAGTATAGAGTTGAGAAAAGAAATTTCTTTGGAGAATGATTTAAAAATATCTCATTTGTATAACATAGTTTTGTAAAAAAAAAAGATTTTGCAAAAAAATACCAATAATTAATTTTCATTAATAGATAAGTGAAATATATAGCCAAATATTTATGAAATGTTAATTACTTAACCAAAGTAATAAAATACTTATGAATAAAGGGAACATCCAGAAACAGCATAAAATGAGCTAACTGGCAAATTAATTAGTGCTTAATAACTAGAAATTACTATCAATTACCAAATGCTATTACAAATTACTAGTGGAATGAACAAATTTTTTTCATTAGTCTTAATAATTTTGGTAACTAGTTTTTAGTAATTAATGGCAATTTTCTTTGAGGGTAGAATTTAATTAGTAAAATATTAAATATTCCTGTAGCTTGATTTGAAAATATATTTTTTTAGGTACAGCATTTGTCTAGGGAAAAATAAAGCACGCCAAAAGAATAATCACCTGGAAACAATGGAGGTTGGACATAAACAGCTCCATAAACACCCTAGATGTTGGGGGAAATTTCCAAGTGTTTAGAGCAAGAATACATAATATGCTATGGACGTATTCTTCTTCTGGAAACTCAGCACAGAAGGAATCAGAACATCTCAAAGAATGAATTTCTAAAGGCAAAGGAAAAAGGATTTCAATAAGGAAGAAAGAGTTGTCTAAAGATGTCATAATTGGGAAGCATCATCACTTGCTGTTCTTTGTGTGTGTATGCATATTCATATTTATGTATATATGTGTATGTATATATATATGTGTGTGTGTGTGTGTGTGTATTTATGGGAATGTACTTTCCAAAAAGTACACATCCTGCCTATAATAGCTTCCATTAAACCACTAAGTATAAATTTGGGAAAGGGAAAGGGTAGGAAATAAGCATTTATATAAAATCTACTATGTGCCAGATACTGAGCTAAGCACTTTACAAGTGTTATCCTGAGGGGCAAAGCCAAGATGGTGGAGAAAGGCAAGGACTCACTTGAGTTCTTCCCCCAAAATTCCTCCAAATAACTTTAAATAATACCTCAAAACAAATTCTGGAATGATAGAACCTACAAAAGGACAGGATGAAACAATTTTCCAGCCCAAGATAACTTGGTTCACAGGAAAGGTCTGTTGCACTAGGGTGATGGTAGAGCACAGTTCAGTGCAGGCTGTGCTAGCCCAGACTGGGCCCTAGCAAACCAGCAGTAGGCCTTGGGGGTGTCTGAATCAATGGCAGCATGCATTGCCCATACCTGGATCTGGGTCATAGTCCTGGGTCTCAGTCCTACATCTCAGTCCCAGAGCAAGGAGGGGCACTAGCACACCAGAATTTGAAGCCACAGGGGAGATGGGTCACTGGTCTCAGTTCCAGGGCAAAAAAGAGTATTTGTGGCTGATCAAGACCTAGCACAGGCCAGGAGAAGAGTTAACATACCTGTACCTAGATCAAACCATCTAGGAAAAACCTAAAACTTACAGGTCTCCAGAATTAACTCTGAAAATAGCTGAGCATACACACATACATACACATACACACACACACACACACACACACACACACACACACACACACACATACAAACTGAAGCTTGAGATAGTGCCCCCTCTACTCCAGAAGCAGAGCCCCACTTTAATATAGGGGTAAAAGTCAAGAAATAGGCTGGAAAATGAGCAAACAGCAGAAAAAAGCTCTTGACTATAAAAGTGAGATGGTGACAAGGAACGTCAAAACATAAACTCAGAAGACAACAAAATCAGAACTGCTAAATCCAAAGCTTCAAAGCAAAGTATTAATTTGTCTCAGGTCATAGAAGACCTCAAGAAGAATTTTAAAAATCAAGTTAGAGAGGTAGAGGGAAAATTGGGAAGGAAAATGAGAGCGATGCAAGAAAATCATGGGAAAAAAAGCATCAACAACTTAATAAAGGAGGCACAAAAAATAATGAAGAAATTAACACCTTAAAAAACAGAATAGGCCAAATGGTAAAATGCAATTATGAGAAAAATGTGTTGAAAAGCAGAATTGGCCTGATGGAAAAAGATATGCAAAATGTTGCTGAAGAAAAGAACTCCTTAAAAAGTTGAATTGGCCAAATGGAAAAAGAGAAAAGAAAATAATTCCTTGAAAATTAGAATTGGGCAAGTGGAAGTTAATGACTGTTTGAGACATCAAGATACAGTAAAACAAAATCAAAAGAATGAAAATAAAAAGAAAATGTGAAATTTCTAATTGGAAAAACAACTGACTTGGAAAATAGGTCAAGGAGAGATAATTTAACAATAATCAGACTACCTGAAATCCATGATTGAAATAACAGCCTACACATCACCTTTAAAGAAATTATCAAGAAAAACTGCCTTGATGTTTTAGAAACAGAGGGTAAAATAGAAATTGAAAGAATCCACCAATTACCTACTAAAAGAGATCCCAAAATGAAAAATCCCAGGAGTATTATATCCAAATTGCAGAGCTCTCAGGTCAAGGAGAATATATTTCAAGCAGCCAACAGCCAAAAACAGAAAAATACAACACAACACAACACAACAAAACAAAACAAAAAAAATCCCAATTCAAATATTGTGGAGCCACAGTCAGAATAGCATAATATTTAGCTGTTTCTACATTAAAGGACTGTAGGATATGCTGGAAGGGAAAAGCACAAGGATGAAAACCAAAAATCACCTACCCAGAAAAATTAAGTATAATTCTTCAGGGGTAAAAATGGAAATTCAATTAAATAGAGGACTTTTGAGGATTCCTGATGAAAAGACCAGAGTGGAATAGAAAATTTGACTTTCACATAAAAGACTCAAGAGAAGCATGGAAAGGTAAATAGGAAAGAGAAATCATAAGAGATTCAATAAGGTTAAAATGTTTATACATTCCTACATGAGGAAAATGACATTTGTAACTCCTAAAATCTGTCTCATTATTAGGACAGTCAGAAGGATGATACATAGACAGAGAGCATGGGTGTGAGTACAATACTATAGGATAGTTATTTAAACAAATAAAATTAAGGAGTCAGAAAGAGGAATGCACTGGGAGAAGGAGAAAGGGAGAGGTAGAATGAGATAAGTTATCTGACATAACAGAGGCGCAAAAGACCTTTTACAGTGATGGGGAAGATGGGAGAGGTGGAGGGACAGCACATGAACCTTACTGTCATTGGAATAGACTCAAAGAGGGAATAACATACATACTCAGTTGGTCATAGAAATTGATCTTACCCTACAAGAAAGCAGGAAGGAAAGAAAAATGAGAGAAGAGCAGAGAGAGCGTTGCTGATAGAAGGGAGAACAGTTTGGGGGATGTAAAACACTTTTGAGAATGGATAGGGTGAAAAGAGAGAGAGTAACAAGATGGAGGGAAATACATAGTAATCACAACTGTGAAAAATTTATAGCAAGTTTCTCTGATAAAGACCTCATTTCTCATATATATACATGTGGAGAACTAAGTCAAATTATGGAATTAAGAGCCATTGCTCAATTGGATATTCATATCCTCAAAGGATATGAACAGGCAGTTTTCAGATGAAGTAATCAAAACTATTTGTAGTCATATGAGAAAATGTTTTAAATCACTATTATTAGAGAAATGCAAATTAAAACAACTCTGAGATACTACCCCACACCTATCAGATTGTATGACAGAAAAGGAAAATTACAAATGTTGGAGGGGATGTGGGGAAATTGAGACATTAATGTATTGTTGGTTAAGTGGTATACTGATTCAAATGTTTTGTAGAGCAATTTGGAACTACCCCCAAAGGGCTATAAAATCATGTTTAACTTTTGGCCAAGCAATGCCACTACTAGTTCTGTATCCCAAAGAGATACAAAAAAAGGAAAAAGACATAGATGTACAAAATTATGTATAGCAACTCTTTTAGTGGTGACAAAGAATTGGAAATTGAGGAGATATCCATCAATTGGACAATGACTGAACAAATTACGGTATATGATTGTAAAGGAATATTACAATGCTATAAGAAATGACAAACAGAGTGCTCTCAAAAAAAAAACCTGGAAAGATTTACATGAACTTATATGAAGTGAAATGAGTAGAACCAAAGAAACATTGTATACAATAACACCAATATTGTAGAATAATCAACTATGAATAACTTAGCTATTCTCAGCAATACAATGATCCAAAACAATTCTGAAAGACTTATGAAAAATGCTATCCACCTCCACAAAAAGAACTGATGTGTTATCTGAATGCAGATTGAAAAATACTTTTTTTAAATTTCTTTTATTTTTCTTGGGGGTTTTTTTGGTCTGTTTTCTTTCACAACATGATTAATATGGAAATATATTTTGCATGACTGCACATATATAATCTACATCAAACTGTTTGCCTTCTCAATGAGAGAGAAAGGATAGGGAGGGAGGGAGAGAATCTGGAACTCAAAACAATTTTAAGTGAACATTAAAATTTGTTTTACATGTAATTGGGGGAAAACAAAATATTAAATTTAAATTTAAAAAAAGAAATATTATCCTAATTAATCTTCACAACAAACCTGGGAAGCTATTATTATCCCTGATTTACAGGTGAGGAAACTGTAGCAATCAGAGGTTAAGTGACTTGGCCAGGGCCTCACAGTTAGTATGTGAAACCACATTTGAATTCAGGTCTTCCTGATTCCAGGCCAAGCACTCTTCCTACCTCCAGTTTCTCCTACTCAATTCTTATTATGTACCTAATGTTGTATTTGATATTATAAAGAGACACAAAGGAATTAATCAATCATCAAAAATTTATTATTATTATGAGGAAATTGAGGCAGAGGTAAAATGATTTGCCTGTGGTCATATAAGAGGTCAAATTTTAAACTTCTGACTTCACATGCAGCATTTTATCCACTACTTCTTCCTGCCTCTGTTTGTGAGCAACTAAGTGGTACGCTGGATATAGAATATTTCTGTAGTGAGGAGACCTGAGTTCAAACCTCGCATCAAACACAGTAAGTGATTCTTGGCAAGTCATTTTACCTCTGTCTGCCTCAGATAACACATCTATAAAATGGGGATAATAATAGCACCTACCACCTAGGTTGTTGTGGGGATAAAACTAGGTAACATTTTTTACGTTTAATTTTGATATTTTTCTCAAATGTTTTACAAACAAAAATGTTTTCACATTGTTTTTTTTTAATTTTTGAGTTCCAAATTTTCTCCCACTATTGCTCTCCTCCTCCTCCATTTGAAAAGGCAAGTCATTTGATATAGATTGTACATGAGCACTCACACAAGACGTTTCCATATTACCTATATTACAACAGAAAACAGACCAAAAAAGCCATAATAATAAAGCTTTTTAAAAGTATGTTTCAATCTGTATTCAGACTGCATCAGTTCTTTCTCGGATGTGGATAGCAGTTTTATCATAAGTCCTTCAGAATTGTCTTGGATCATTATATTGCTGAGAATAGCTAAGTCATTCACAGTTGATCGTCATATAGTATTGCCGTTACTGTGTACAATGTTCTCCTGGCTCTGTTCACTTCGCATCAGTTCATATAAGTCTTTCCAGTTTTTTCTTGGAATCTGCCTTCTCATCATTTATTATAGCACAGAAATATTCTCTTATAATCATATACCAGAACTTGTTCAGCCATTCCCCAATTGATGGGCATTCCCTCAATTTCCAAACTTTTTGCCAATACAAAAAAAGCCTATGGGGGGGCGGAGCCAAGATGGCAGAGTGAAAGCAGTGACTTGCTTGAGCTCTTCCCCAAACCCTTCCAAATACTCATAAAAAATGGCTCTAAACAAATTCTGAAGCAGCAGAACCCACAAAAAGAGAGAGTGAAACAAATTTCCAGCGCAAGACAACCTGGATGATTGATTAGAAAGGTATATCGCGCCAGGCTAGGAGCACAGCGCAGCGCGGCGTGGGCGCACAGCAAATCTGGAGCAGGCCTCAGAGGACTGAATCTCGGGCAGCTGTGGAGGTTGCCAGACTCCTCAATCCACCAATGCCAAACACAAATTAGAAGGTCAGTGGGAAAAGTCTGTTTCTATGGTGCTTAGAGAGGAAGGCGGGGTCTCAGCTCCATTCCCCAAGAGTCTGGCGGGGGGGGGGGCAGTTGCATCCTGAGCTTCTGGCCCACAGACTGAGGGGGAATCTAGTGGCTTATCAGACAGGGACAGCAGGGATATCTTTGCCAGTGCTGAGGCAGGAATCTCTTGCTTTGCCCATGTGTGGATCTGGGTCACAGTTCTGGGTGCAGTGCTGGGGTAAGGAGGAGTGCTGCTGGTGGAGCTTGTAGTGGCTGTGAGAGGAACCCCTCCTCAAGTTTGGACAGAAAGGAATACTTTGTCACAGGCCAGGAAAGGAGTAAACACCTTGCCCCTTATCATACTACCTTGGAAGAACTGAAAATTTACAGGTCCCTACAAGTATCTCTGAAAACAGCTACACAAACCCCTGAAGCTTGGGACAGTACACTCTCCACATTGGAAGCAGACTCTTACCTTAAAAAGGAGTTTAAAACTCAAGTAATTGGCTGGGATCATGAGCAAGCAGCGCAAAAAGAGTCAGACCATAGAATCTTACGTTGGTGAAAAAGAAGATCAAAATATACAACCAGAAGAAGACAACAAAGTCAAAGCTCCTACATCCAAAGCCTCCAAGAAAAATATGAATCAGTCCCAGGCCTTGGAAGAGCTCAAAAGGATTTTGAGAAGCAAGTAAGGGAGTAGAGGAAAAACTGGGAGAGAAATGAGAGTGATGCAAAAAATCATAAAAACAAGTCAACAGCTTGCTAAAGGAGACCCCAAAAATACTGAAGAAAATAACACCTTAAAAAACAGCCTAACCCAAATGCAAAAGAGTCCAAAAAGCCAATGAGGAGAAAATGCCCTAAAAAGAAAAATTGGCCAGATGGAAAAGGAAGTCCAAAAGCTTACTGAAGAAAATACTTCCTTAAAAATTAGAATAGAGCAATTGGAAGACAGTGACTTTATGAGAAATCAAGACACTGTAAAACAAATCCAAAAGAATGAAAAATTAGAAAACAATGTGAAATATCTCATTGGAAAAACAACTGACCTGGAAAATAGATCCAGGAGAGAGAATTTAAAAATTATTGGACTATCTGAAAGCCATGATCAAAAAAAGAGCCTAGACATCATCTTTCAAGAAATTATCAAGGAAAACTGCCCTGATTTTAGAACCAGAGGGCAAAATAGAAATTGAAAGAATCCACAGATCTCCTCCTGAAAGAGATCCCCAAAGGAAAACTCCTAGGAATATTGTAGCCAAATTCCAGAGTTCCCAGGTCAAGGAGAAAATATTACAAGCTGCCAGAAGGAAACAATTCAAGTACTGTGGAAACACAATCAGGATAACACAAGATTTAGCAGCTTCTACATTAAAGGACCACAGGGCATGGAATATAATATTCCAGAGGGCAAAGGAGATAGGATTACAACCAAGAATCACCTACCCAGCAAAACTGAGTATAATCCTTCAGGGGAAAAAATGGTCATTCAGTGAAATAGAGGACTTTCAAGCATTCCTGATGAAAAGACCAGAGCTAAACAGAAAATTTGACTTTCAAATACAGGACTCCAGTGGAACATGAAGAGGTAAACAGGAAAGAGAAATCATAAGAGACTTATTAAGATTGAACTGTTTACATTCCTGCATGGAAAGATGATATTTGTAACTCATGAGACTTTGTCAGTATTAGGGTAGTTGAAGGAAAAAAATTTATGTATGTATATAGATAGATAGAGGGCACAGGGTGAGTTGAAGATTAAGGGGTCATATCTGGAGAATAAAATTAAGGGATGAGAGAGGATATACTCAGAGAAGAAAGGGAGAGGTAGAATGGGGTAAATTATCTCACAAAAAAAACCGAAAAAGTCTGTCACAGTGGAGGGGAAACAGGGGAAGGTGAAAGGGAATGAGGGAATCTTATTCTCATAGGATTTGGCTTAAGGAGAGAATAACATACACATTCAATTGGGTATGGAAATCTGTCTTACCCTACAGGAAAATAGGGGGAGAAGGGGACAAGAGAGCAGGGGGGTGATAGAGAGGAGGGCAGATTGGGAAAGAGGGTAATCAGAAACAAATACTTCTGAGGAGGGACAGGGTCAAAAGAAAGAATAGAATAAATGGGAGGGCAGGATAGGATTAAGGGAAATAGTTTTTCACAACATGTCTACTATGGAAGTGTTTTGCATAACTGCACATGTACAACCTATATTGAGTTGCTTGCCTTTTCAATGAGGGTTGGTGGGGAGGGAGGAAGGGAGAAAATTTGGAATCCAAAGTTTTAAAAACACATGTTTAAAAAAAAATGTTTTCACATGCAACTGGGAAATAAGAAATACAGGAAATGGGGTACAGAAGCCTATCCAGCTCTACAGGAAAGTAGAAGGGGAAGGGGATAAGAGAAGGGAGGGGGGAGAGATAGAAGAGAAGGCAGACCAGGGAAGGGTATTCAGAATGCATGCCATCTTGGGGTGGGGAGGGGTGAGAAATTTGGAATTCAAAAACTTGTGGAAGTGAATATTGAAAACTAAAAATAAATAAATTTATATTAAAAAAAAAGAAATGGGGAAGGGTGAAAAAAAATTTTAATGTATATGTGAAAGACTCTGGGTTTGAGGAGACTTCTTCCTCCACTACAGAGTCCAATATATGTTTTAAATGGGCAAACAATAGACCCAATGGGATCTTATATTCTTTGCACTTCTCAGTTGTGTTTAAAGATGTTGTAGGAAATCATTTACTAAACCCTCGCTGTTGCTTTTTTTTTTAAACCAAACCTAATACATAATTGCCAATGTCTTCTTGGTTGCCTTTTTCAAATAAAAGCATCATCTTTAAAAAAAAAAAAGCTGCTATAAATATTTTTGTACATCTAGGTCCTTTCTCTCTTTTTATGATCTCTTTGGAATACAAACATAGTAGCAGTATTTCTGGGCTAAAGGGTATTCATAGTTTTATAGCCCTTTGGGAGTAGTTCCAATTTGCTCTCCAGAATTGTCAGATCAGTACACAACTCCACCAACAGGGCATTTATGTCCCAGTTTTCCCATATCATTCCCCCCCCCCAGACCTTTGCCATTTTTCTTTTCTTTCATATTAGGAAATCTGATAGGTAAAAAGTAGCACCTCAGAGTTGTTTTAATTTCCATTTCTCTAATCAATAGTAGTTTAAAATATTCTTCATGTGGCTATAGATAGCTTGGATTTCTTCTTCTGAAAACTGCCCATTTATATTATTTGACCATTTATCAATTAGAGAATGACTCCTATTCTTATAAATTTGACTCAGTACTCTATAAATTTGAGAAATGTGGTCTTTATCAGTGAAACTTGCTATAAATTTTTCCCAGTTTCCTGCTTTCCTTTTAATCTTGGCTGCATTGGTTTTCTTTCTGCAAAACTTTTTAAATTTGATGTAATCAAAATTATGCATTTTACATCTAGTAATGCTCTCTATCTCTCATTTGGTCATAAATTCTTCTCTTATCTATAGATCTGACAGACAAAATATTTAGTTGCTTATCATATCACACTTAAATTTAGGTAGAATAGTCATTTTTTTAATTTTATTTGTCTGACCTACCCAGGAGCAATTAATAATAGCCCAATTGTTTACATGTGACTTTATTTCTGTGCAAAGTGTTTTGTAATTATGTTCCTGGGCAGGTAGGCTCCCAAGTACTTTATATTGTCTACAGTTGTTATAAATGGAATTTCTCTTTCTATCTCTTGGTGCTGGACTTTGTTGGTAATATATAGAAATGCTAATGTTTTGTGTGGGTTTATTTTACATCCTGCAACTTTGCTAAAGGTGTTCAGCTAGGTTTTTTTTGTTCATTCTATAGGATTCTCTAAATGCACTATCATGTCACCTGCAAAGAGTGATGGTTTTGTTCCTCACTTCCCTATTCTAATTCCTTTCATTTCTTTTTCTTGTTATTGCTCTAGCTAGCATTTCTAGTACACTCTTTTTTTTACACTCTTTAATAATAACATTGATAATGGACATCCTTACTTCACCTCTGATCTTATTAGAAAGACTTCTAATTTATCCCATTACAGATGTTTGCTAATGGTTTTAGATAGCCCAAAGTAAAGGGAGTGTTGGTGCATGATTTTCTGTTTGCAGATGATTGTGTACTCAATGAAGCCTCTGAAGCTGAGATGCAGCAAAGTATGGATCAATTCTCTGCTGCTTGTGCTAATTTTGGCCTAACAATTAACAACAAGAAAACACAGATGCTCCGTCAGCCAGCACCACACCGTTCATATGTGAAACCATCAGTTACAGCAAATGGAGAAGTTCTGAATGCAGTGGATAAGCTTGCTTACCTTGGTAGTGTACTTTCCAGGGATGCACACATTGATAACGAAGTCGACCCACACATTGCCAGAGCTAACTCAGTATTTGGGAACCTCTGAAAGAAAGTACGGGAGAGAAGAGGTATTAGACAGACTACCAAACTGAAGGTCTACAGAACCATTGTGCTGACCTCATTGTTGTATGCCTGTGACACCTAGACAGTATACCAGTGCCATGCCAGGAAGTTGAATCTTTTCCATTTGAATTGCCTTAGGAAGATTCTGAAGATCACTTGTCAGGATATCAGACCCTGAGGTCCTTTCTCCAACTAAACTGCCAAGCGTTCAAACTCTGCTTCAGAGACTGCAACTCTGATGGGCTGGCCACATTGTTCAATTGCAAAACACATGCTTGCCAAAAAGATTTTTTTATGGAGAACTCTCACAGGGCAAGTGCTCACATGGTGGTCAGAAGAAATGATAAAAAGACATTCCCAAGGTCTCTCTTAAGAACTTTGGAATTGATTGTGTGACATGGGAGACACTGCCACAGGACCACTCAGCATGGTGTGTCCACATCAGAAAAGGTGCTGTGCTCTATGAGCAAAGCAGAAATAGAAACACAAGATGCACAAACTTAGAGATACCACCCCAAAGGTTCATATGGACTATTTGTGCCCGACCTGTGGCAGAGCATTTCGAGCTCATATTAGTCTGATAGGCCACAGACACACTAAAATTTGACTCTAGCATAGTGATGTCATTTTGGTCTTCTTCAAAAATGAAGGACAACAACTAAGACAGATGCTATTTATCTTTTCTTAGGAAAGCTCCCTTTATTCCTATGCTTTCTAGTGTTTTTTGAAATAACATTTATAAAGTGCTTTGTAAGCTTTACAGAGCTAAATAAATGCTAGTGATGATGATGATGATGATGTTGATTATATGTTAGATTGAGTTTCTATGGATAGAATAAAAGTGAGTGAAATGACAAATTTAGAAGATGGGAAAGGAAGAGGAAAGAAAAATATTCCAGTTTCTCCCACTCTACAAAGAATACTGTGGAACTAGTTTGGTGATAGTTTCTAAGAAACTATTTATTGATAGTAAAATTTCATTTCCCACAAACTTCCACATTCATTTTGCACATATCAATGAAAATCTGAGACTGGGACATGGAATCTTATTTAGAAACTCCCGTTATAGTCATTATGATTACCTTAAACTTGAGAAATGTGATGACTGGTTTTGTAGCCCTCAAAACCAATGGAACCCAGATGCCATATTGCAGACTCTTCCAGGAAGGACCTTTAAATATTGTTGACTTTTAAAGAGGCCACCAAGGAAAGGCCAAGTTAGGGTCAAAACGGCAATGAGAAGCTGTGCTTAATTTCACAAAAGATCAGAAGGGAAATTTGTTTATTGAGTTCATAGCAGACAAGAAGTATAACTGAATTAATTAGAGAAAAAACAAAAAGAAAAAGCTATAAACAAAGTTAATGGTTCAGCAGAAAAATTTAAACTACACTCTTCAAAGTTTGTTAGTAAATGTTCCCCATTGTTACAGAGAGCTGACTTTGTAACCCACACGTGGATCACAACCTTTCCCATGGGGCACATCTGTATGTGTACATTCTAATCACTTTATGGCAATGTACTGAGAAAAATATGAACCAATGACCCATGGAAAAAAGGATGTATGGTATTTCCCCCCAAAGAAGCAATTTGTTCTTAAAGGTTTCATCTGTGCATTTTTCCATTTATATTTCTTATGAAACGTGTCTGGGTAATGCACTAAACATTTTATTATAGAATATATGGCCACCTGACACTATTTTAATTGATCTATCAAAATATTTTAATGATTGATTTTCCTACTGGGAAAGCCATTTATTCCTGCAGATGAAAATGTGCCAGGTTACAAGGGAAATAAGTGAAGAAAATGTAATGCTTTAATTCTTATGATTGCAAATATAATTCCAAAATTTAATGTAAATGTTGTAACCACTTTTGTCTTAGAGTCATTGTGCGATGAATGAAATTGCTTATAATTAAACTATGTATGTGACAAAACTTTTGCTTAATGCAAATGAGATTTTCTTTTTAACAGGATAGTCCACAATAATCTCCCTCTTCTGAATTATTGTAGCATCTCCTATCTATAACACTCTTTTGCCACTTAACCACTTATTTCCTCACATTTTAATGTGCTTTTCCTTGTTTGGATGCCTTATCTCCTGAAGAGATTGTAAACTCACAGAAGTCAGAGCTAGTGTCCCACATTTGTACAGCTCAGAATTTTCATTCTAGTTTAGTTAGCATTTCCACTTTAGCCTTTCAGTCAATAGATTTGGTCAATATAAAATAGCACCAAACAACTACTCAACCCTTTTAAAACCTGTTACCCTTCATTAGACACAAATAGACCTCTAATTAAGACATACTTCAATCATTCAGCTGAAGGTAACTTTGCATTCTTGAAGGCAAGGAAGGAAGTTCCACCACTGGGAAAAGCTCCATCTGATGAAAATTTGTAGCCTTTTTGCCCAAGGACCAAGCTAAGTAAAAAGAGGTTCTTTAGTGGCTTGGCTACAGGGTGATGAATTTTCTCTCTACATCAGTTCTTGAAGATCACCTACCAAGACAGAATGGGATTATAATGTATATTAGTGGAAGTCATATACCCTGTTGAAATAAATGATCTCTGAAATATAGATGAAATATTAATTTTTCAGTAATTTTACCAAACTAAAAAGTTGAGATATTATTACTTATGCCTACCTCCTCAGAATATATTTTGAGAATTACTTAGGGAATTATGTCACATACTCTAAGCAAGAGCCATTCTTCGATATGTGAGCAGGAAAACTTATGACGGTTTTCAAAAGAAGAAATGCAAAGTATCAGTAACAAAAAGGAAAACTTCAGCAAATCCTAATAGCAGGAGAAATACAAGTTAACACTACTTTCATATCATGACCCTCAAGTTGACAGATATAATAAAAAATGAAATGAGTTGATGTTGGAGAGAACACAGAAATATGAATAGTCAGAAAAACTAATTTGGGTGGAGCTGTAAAAATGAAATGAGTTGATGTTGGAGAGAACACAGAAATATGAGTAGTCAGAAAAACTAATTTGGGTGGAGCTGTAAACCAGTCTAACCATTCTAGAACACATTGTAAAAAAAAAAAACATTCTGAAGAACCTAAAATTAAAGGTCCCTACCCTTATCAGCCATCCTGATAATGGTCACATGCTCCAAAGAAGTCAAAGACAAAAAGAAAGTTCATAGCAGCACTTTTATGATAGGGAAGAAAAAAAATAGAAATATAGTCAGTGCCCATTGGTTTTGAGGATGGTTTGATTACAGTATACAAAATAGTATATTATTGTGCTATAAGAAAACTGCATATAATTTAGAAAAATCATGGAAAGATTTGTATAAACTCATGTAGAATCAAGTAAGTAAAACCCTAAAAAACAACATAATCTATAATTACAAGAATGTAATTTTTAAGAGGAAAATTAAGTTTTAAAAGTGGCAATGAACAATAATGAATTGAGAGGTTCTAGGCTAATAGATTTAGAGCTGGAAAGTTCCTCAAAGGCCACTCAGTCTACCACCACAACTTCATTTTGCAGATGAGAAAAATGATAAACAGAGAAGTTAAGTGATTTGCCCAGGAATATATCTAATAAGTATGGGAGTCAGAGTTTGAACTGAGATTCCACTGCCTCCAAGTCAAGGACCTAACCCATTATATCATGCCATCCCTTAGATAACTACAAGTGTGGAATGTAACAAATAGATATAATCTGTTTTTGTCAGTTATACTGAATTGTTTTTCTTTGTTACAAGTGAGACCTTATGAAAGCAGAGGAAAAGTCTATAGGGAAAAGATTATGTTGTTAAAAATTAATATTGTAATTTCAATAATGTAATTACAATCATGTAAATAGCATTTTTAAAATGAAGAATAGGGGTAGTTTACTGATAACTACTTTGTGTAAATAAGGAATTTATTAAAACTCTTCTATTAACTAAATGTTTCATTTCAAGCTCTATTGGTGTCAGTTTCATAATCAATAAACTGAAGAATATAATATCTGCTCTTTATGTCAGATGAAAGATTCTATAAAAGCAAATGAGATGTATATATAATGAGATTTAAGAAACATACATAAAAAGCATAACGGATGATCATTTTTTGTAAAGATGTAGGATTATAGTTAAGGCAGAAAAATAAAATCTTTAATCTAGTACATAAAATACTAACTGTAGGAAACCAAGATATGTGAATCAAAATAACTACCTGGCATATAAATTTATGTATCTGTCAATTTAACAAGAATTGTCTTATATTCTTAATTTTTTCCGTATTTTAAAGTCATGGTAGCTAGTTCCCTACAGCATAATATGTAAGTAGATCATTAGTTTGACATACTTTTTCTGTTACATCTAAAGAAATACAATGATAAACAGCATAATATGCTTTTTTATAATTTTAAACTCTTTAAAAAGTCCTAAGTTGGATCACTGGTAACAAAGTACCCTAAAATTGGGCAGAATCAGACCTCTTGTATCATTTCTGTGTGTGTGTGTGTGTGTGTGTGTGTGTGTGTGTGTGTGTGTGTGCGCTTTAAGTTTTTCAGCAATTTCCTACAGGAAGTTATTGCCTTTAGGTTCAATAGGTATAGTCCATTGCAAATACATTAAAATAAGTCTAGACTCAAAAACCCTGGAATAAAATGGAATGCATTTCCCTGTCACATAGCTCAATAATTTAAGAACTTCCCTAATCTATTGCATCATTACATGTGTGAAATGACAATATCACTGTACCTCCTGACAGAATAAATGAAAATGGTGTCTTAAATAGAACAGTTTATCTCTTGATGCACTCATAGCAATCTGAAAAATTTTAAAGTGGAAACCAAGGTAAAGACTTTTTTTTAACAGAATAAAATGTGTCTTCATCTTTTAAAGGTACTGTTAACTTTTTTAGACCATAGTCATTTCCTACTAAACAATTTCCCAAAGAACTAACTCTTATAACAACAAGGAAAAAGCTAAGCAAGAATAATAAGAATACAGTCCAGTGAGAGGTCCCATTTTGGTAGTTACTACACAAAATAATATTTAATTGGAGGCTGGGAGGGTGAAAAGGGTGACCAATGAAGACATATTCCTTAGAGAAAGGGTTCTTAACCTTTTTGGTGTCATAGACCCCTCTGCCAGTCTGGTGAACCCTATACACTTTTGCTCTCAGTCTTGCTCTATAGGTAATAGACAGGTACATGGGTATGGTCACTAGATCGGCAACTTTTGCTTAATTGTCTTTGTCAGAATGGAGAAGTAAATATGGTGGGGGAGAGATCAAGTACAGTATTGAAATAAATGATATGAAGGTAAAAAGCATCAAAATAACACATTTTTAAAAGAAAAAAATCACCCAAAATCATGTAACTTTGAAACTTTACCTGATAGTATACATACAGTATACTGCACATATAGACTACATCTCATTTTACCAAAGGAAGGAAGAATATTTCATCATTAATCCTCATAAATCAAAATTGGTTACTATATATTTTGTGACATTTGATGTTATTTAACGTTGTTTGCATTGGCATGATCATTGTCATTTTGTATGTTACTCTCCTAGATCAGCTTTCTTCTGTCTGAATCAGCTCCTGCAAGATTTTCCCAGATTTGTTTTCTTTAATCCCTCATAGGCATTGTTTTTTCTGATATTATAATATTCCATTACATTCATATAGCACACTTTCTTCACCCATTGCCCCAAGGGCAATTGGAATAATGGCTGACAAGCAAAATAACATTGTTTCCATTTTTTTTGCCACCAAAAAAGAGCTGCTATAAATATTTTTTATACATCTAGTTCCTTCTCCTTTTTGTTTTTGCTATAAAAATTTTTTTCACAGTTGTGATTATTAACTGTATGTTGCTCTCCAACCTGTTTTCTCCCATTTATCCTACTCTCTCTTCTTTCATACTGTTCATCCTCAAAAGTGTTTTGATTCTGACTACCTTCCCCCACCATCAGCACCACCCTCCTCTTATCCACTTCCCCTTCTACTTTCCTGTAGCATAACATAGATTTCTATATCCAACTGAGTGAATATATTATTCCCTCTTTGAGTCAATTCCAATAAGAGTAAAGTTCACCTACTGTCTTGCCACCTTCCCCATCTTTCCCATCACTGTAAAAGTTATTTTGTGCCTCTTTATATAAGATAATTTACCATATTCTACCTTTTCCTTTCCCCCTCTCTCAGTGCATCCCTCTTTTTCATTCCTGATTTTTTCAAGATATAATTCCATTGTATTCAACTCACATGCCATATAGCTATATATACTCTTTCTAACTGCCCTAATAATAAGAAAGTTCTTAGGAGTTACAAGTATCATTTTCCCACAAGAAATTTATAAACAGTTTAACCCCTTGTTGAATCTCTTGTGATTTTTCTTTCCTGTTTACCTTTTTATGCTTCTTTTAAATATTGTACTTTAAACTGAAATTTTCTATTCAGCTCTGATCTTTTAATCAGGGATTCTTGAAAGTCCTCAATTTCATTGAATGTCCATTTTTACCCTGAAGGATTATACTCAGTTTTTCTGGATAAGTGATTTTTGGTTGTAGTCCTAGCTCCTTTGCCCTTCAGACTACCATATTCCAAGCTCTCTGCTCCTTTAATGCAGAAGCTGCATAATCTTGGGTTACCTGGACTGTAGCACCATGATATTTGAATTGTTTCTTTCTGTATTCTTACAATATTTTCTTCTTGACCTGGAGACTCTGGAATTTGGTTATAATATTCCTGAGAGTTCTCATTTTGGGATCTTTCAAGGCTTGATCAATGTATTCTTTCCATCTCTATTTTACCCTCTAATTCTATGATATCAAGACAGTTTTCCATGATATTTTCTTGAAAGATGATGTCTTGGCTCTTTTTTTTATCATAATTAAAAATTTCTTAAATTATTTCTCCTTGATCTATTTTCCAGGCAAATTGTTTTTCCAAAGAGATATTTCACATTTTCTTCCTTTTTTTAAATTTTTTTAAATTTTATTTTATTGTTTCCTTATGTCTTATAAAGTTATCAGCTTAAACTTGCTCAATTGTCATTTTAAAGAATTATTTTATTCAGCAAACTTTTGTACCTCCTTTTTCATTTGGCGACTTCTGCTTTTTTTTTAAATGAGTTCTTATCTACATCTTTTTACCATTTGCCCAATTATGCTTTTTAAGAAGTTTTTTTCCTCAGTGGATTGTTGTGCCTCTTTTACCATTTGGCCTATTCTGTTTTTTGAAGTGTTATTTTCTTCAGCAATTTTTATACCTTTTTTTTTTACCAAGCTTTTGACTCTTTTTCATGATTTCTCGTGTCACTCTCATTTTTTTCCTAATTTTTCCTTTACCTCTATTATTTTTTTAAATAATTTTGAGTTTTTCTAGAAGTTCTTCTTTTTATGTCCTGAGATCTATTCACATTTTTCTTTGAGGTTTTACATGTAGCTGATTTGATTTCACTACCAATTTCTAAGTTTGCATTTTGATTTTCCCTGTTATCATATGAACTTTCTGTGGTCAGGTTATTTTTTGTTCATTTTTCTAGTCTATTTCTTGACTTTTAACTTTATGTTAAAGTTGGGCTCTGTTTCTGGGAAGGAGGGGACACTGTCCCAAACTTCAGGCTATTCTTGATGCTAATTTCAGAGCTAGTTTTTGTTGGTCTTTAAATTTTCAGGCTTTCAAGGATCTAAGGAGAGGTGTGTTCACTGTTCTTTTGGCCTGTACTCTGGTCTATAAGCAACCACGAGCACTCTTTTCCACAGCCTATGTGCTGCTATGGCTTGCCCTGGACTGTGCTTCATTCATACCCCTGTCAGACAGCACTTTTCTGCTGACCTTCTAAGTTATCTTGGGCTGGAACTTGCTTTTGTTGGGTTAGCTGCTCCAGAATTCATTTTGAGACACCATTTTAACATTGTTTGGAGGGGAATTTGGGAAAGCTGAGGAGAGTTCCTTCCTTTATTCCACCGTCTTAGTTCCACCCCTGGATCTATTTTAAATAGCTATTGATCAAAGTAATAAAATGCAACCTCAATGATAAAGTTAATTACTAGGACAGTAGCATCTGCTCATTTTGAAACTTATATTTTGCAGTTCTAATCTTTAGTCCATTGTCTGTAGTCTAGACTTAAATTAGTTCATTTTCATATATTTATTCCAAAGTGCTACTCTTTTTTTTTTCTCTCAGCAGCCTCCTCTGAGAAATCAATATCAGCACCATCATCTAATAACCCCAATTTAGGAAAATTCAAAGATAGTTAGTGAGTTTTCAATAGTATTTGAAAAATTATATGGAAATTTTGGTCTCTGATCTCTATGCCTATAGGATTCACTTCATTTGAATTCAATACAGATCTATTCAGTATCCACCATGGTATAACACTCTGCCAGGTGCTGAGGAAGATATAAAGATGAAGACACAATCCCTGCCCTCAAGGATTTTATAACCTATAAGAATATAATATGATATAAACACAAATAATCTTAATATAAAATAGAGTATGATATAAGGAAGCTAAAAAGTTAGTTGTGAGGATCAAGGAAAAAGGCTATGTGGCATGGCTTTGTTGTTTGTTTTTAAGTGCCACATCTGAAGTTAGGTACATCCTTCATTCAATCCTGCCTCTGACATATTTACATGACCATGTGCAAATTATTTAAGCCTTCCAAGGTTTAGTATTCTCATTTGGAAACAGAAATAATATGAGTAGCAGAATGGTGGATAGAACCCGACGTGGAAGCCAGGAAGATCTCAGTTTGAGTTCCATTTGTGACACATACTGGCATTGTGATTCTGAGCAAGTCAGAGAAACTCTCCATATTCTAGGCAAACCTTGGAAGAGTGGTAGGGTTTTAATTAAATAAAATTGGAGTGATTGGGTTTGGGGGGATTCAATTTCTTTATCTTAATCTATTGTAAGGCAACCATATTCCTTCCTGCTCACTTCACCTCACCCTCAAGCCCCACTTCCCTCCTATTTGTTACTTCTTTCCCTGATTTTGAAGTGTGGATTATTAAGTTATTAGCTTGCTTTTATCTAGTTATATCATACTTCTCTTTTTTCCCACTCAGTTAAGTAGTCAAGTCCATCTTCTCCCTTTCAACTTGTTGTACACATTATTTTTAATTCATTTTCTTCATCTTTTTCTAAAAATAAGTTTTTTCTCCTGTTCTATTCATTATTTATCTTTCTTTTCTCTCTATTCTTGATTTTTATTTTTTTTTGATCCATGGTTCCTATATTTATTTAGTCCTCCCTTTCCCTCTCAGACGCATACTAGCTGTGTGACCCTAAGCAAGTCACTTAAACTCTGTCTGCCTTAGTTTCCTCAACTGTAAAATAAGGATAACAATAGCCTTTATCTCCCAGGGTTGTTGTCAAGATCAAAGGAGGTAATTGTAAAGCACTTAGGCTCCTGCTAGGCACTTAAAAGTGTTTATTTCCTTCTTCCCTCTGTATTATTAATGTAATTGAAACTTTTGAGGTACCTATTTTGGGTTTCCTTTTCTAAACAGTTTCTGTTATTGCGTGTAGACCTTATGCCTTTCTCCCCTTTTTTCTGTTGTACTTCACTCTTAAAAATAATAGTTCCTTCAGCTGAAACTTTGCTCCAAAGTAGGAATCTTCCTATGTCCTTCATTGTGTAGTTGGTTATTGACCTTTTGTCCTTCCCTAGGTCTTTTTCTCCCACTTGCTTTGAAATCTTTTTCCTGGGTTCATGCTGTCCCACTCTTCTGGGTGTCAGTTGCCTTTAGGAGCTCTTATTCTCCTTTTCCTGAGATAGAAGTAGTCTCTCTAGCCACCAATTTCCTACATATAATATCTATTGAAAGGTTCCCCCCTCTCACTTTATATATCTTTCTTCTCTTAGAGGAGCATTCATCAGTGGTTCCCTCTCCCACCATTGAAAAAGGTTTCTTCATTTATTTCCCCCTTGTTTCAATTCCTCCTTTTGCCTCCTCACCCATTCTCCTGTATGTTCTCTTCTTCCTGAGGAACTATAGGAGTTATTTTTATGTCATTATTAAATTTTGACTTCATTAGGGTACATCACATATTCTCTTCTGTCTTCCAATTTCCCTCTTCCTTTTTACGTGTTCTCCCAGTCTGCAATTTAGTCCCACCAAAAAACATCAAAATATCTGTAGGCATGATTTTATGAGGTTTAGTCCACGATATTTCAGGACTTCTGCTTTCACCCTTGTCTCCTTCTGTACATTTAGTAAGAAATCTCTTTTAACAGTCTCTCTGTTGTTATTTTGTGGCCATCCTTAGTTACTGCATTTCTTTACCTTTCTTGTACTTGTGTTGTCTGGAGAAACAAATGATTCTTCAGGTCTGGTTTTTGTTCATGGAATTTTTCAACTGCTTCTTTTTTATTGAACATCTATCTTTTTTATTTCTAGATATGCTCAGATTTCCTGGATAGGTGTCACCTTGAACTGCATCTTGAGCTTCTTCTTCAGAACACAATAGTCCATTCCCTCCTGTGGTTCCTAGTGGGTACAGAATAGTCTTATGCTATTTAAATTTCCTTTCTTAAGATATTTCTCTTAGTTCCTTGCACAATTGGAATTGTTAAATTTAATCATTATTTTTTGGAGTTTGCAACATAGGGCTTTAGGGATTTTTTGGGGTTTTTTGGGTTTTTTGTTTGTTTGCTTGTTTTTGTTTTCTTTCTGTTTTCCTGGAAGCAATTTGTAGATTCTTTTGTGTGGTACTTTGTGATACTTTGTATTTTGTGTTTCTGGGCAGCTTTCTTTTATTATCTCTTACATTCTGTCCTTCAGGTTTTTTGACTTGTGTCCTGGGACATCAATAGTCTTAGAGTTCTTTCTATAAATCCTGTCTTTAAGTCCAATATATTTTTTCCCAATATGGAGATCATGCTTTCTTTTAATGTTACTGGGTATTTTTCTTTTTGTTTCTTTTCTTCCCTTCTGTTTATTTGCATTCCCAATTAATTATCCTCTTTTTTGTTTCTTTGGTAAGACTTGCCACCACAGATTTACATTATTCTATTCTGCCAGTTATCTGTGCTTTCATAATTTTTATTTATCTTTCAAATCATTCAGTTACATCCCCTGTGGTTTCATGCTGTCTTGGGAATCTATAGTGCCCTCTGCCTCAAGTGTTGATTCATTTTTCTTTATCTTGACGTACTTGTTCAGAGATGGCTAAACTCTTTTCTCAGATCTGGAGGCCATTTTCCCTTCTATTATTGTTATTTTCCCTATTATCCATCATGCCATGCTGGCTCGCCCAGTGAAGTATTTGTAGGTGTAAAAAATGCAAGGAATTGAAACACGTTTGCTCTTCAGTTTTAATGTACTTCCCTTTTCCAAAATCACATTTAAACATCAAAATCCCTCTTAGCCTTCTGATTTCAGTCAAAGCAAGCAGGACTGAATGGGTTTGAAGAACACTTGGGTTCCACCTATGCATTAATAAATCCTTCATGTTTTCATCAGTATAGAGAGATAATAAAATATTTAATATAACATAGACATTAAATCATGAAACAGGTAAACCCTGAGGTTCTTTTATTATTCCTTAATATCACAAAGATCTATGCTGAAATATTGGCTGAGAAATTTTTAGGGGTCTGATATTTTACAAACATATCACCTATGTTTCTTGCCTATTGCACTGTATTCTTGTAACAGAACACCAAGGAAAGGAGGAGTCAGGTTACTGATGGCTTTTTTATTCAGTGTTCTCAATGAAAACTGTCTATGGCAGAAGAGTGAAGGTGGTGATTTACTATCCATTTAACCATACTAATAAAGAGAATTTTTTAAAAAGCTAATACCTGCTGACTATCTTGAATTTTCAGCCTTGGCCCTACATATTATGTAGGCACATGGAACTAATGGACCTTTTATATTGCAAGTGATAAAAGGCAAATATACCTCTTTGCTCTGTAATGGACTCTACAGTGAAACTTGCTTAACCAAATTCATAAGAACCAATAAAAAAAAATCCAGTTGCCTAGGTGAGGTCAATTTCCATAGTTGTACTACATAATGGTTTAAAGTACATCAATATGCTGTTATTTCTTAGACTTTCACTGAGACTGGACATTGGAGGTCATCTACTCCAGCCCACAGTAAAACAGAAATCTTTTTGACTCTTTTCTTACAGGTTATGTCACTGATTGAAGTCTCTGAATGAAGACCACTCAGTGTCTAGGAGCTGATTTCTTCATGAGGCACCTCATTTCTCTATCAGGGTCTAATTATGACATATTTGTTTCTTTTTCCTTCTATGTAAAATAAAACCTGGTCTCTTAAACTTTCGCCTGTTGCTGTAAGGTCTTCCCTCTAGGGCCAAGAAAAACAAGTTTGTCCCCACTTCTATTTGCCATGAATAATATGATACATGTGGTCTGTACATATATGCTTACAGTATGTCTCTCTATTGCACTTTGTATGATGCATGATTTTGATTCTTCGGAGTTTGAGGTTTCCCTTACAATGTGAAAATATATTCCTCTTTTCATCTACTACCTATTATCCTGAGAGGCCAGGTAGAAAAAGTCTAATTCCTCTTTCATGTTATAGTCCTTCAAATACTTAAAGACAGCCACTGTGTCCACTTAAGTCTCCACAGGACTAAACATTTCTAGCTCTTCAAAGTAAAACTAAATGGCTTTTTAAAAAAAATCCCATCACAGCCATAAGCAATTTCCTCTGGATATGTTCTAGCTTGTCAACGCCCCTGTTAAAATATGGCATTTAAAATTGTCCACCATATTCCAAAGATGGTTTGGGTAGAGGAGGATATGGTAGAACCATACCTCTCATTCTGTATACTCTGTGACTATTAATGCAATCATTCACTTTCCCAAATGCCAAGTAACTTTCCATTTTCCATCAAAAGCTCTGCTTGGTTCACTCCAGGAAACATTATGCCTCCCCTAGGATAAGTCCATCACCTGAAAGCTTATCACCAGGCAGATGAACTCAGTTTTTGATACTCAGGACCTTCACAACTCCCTTAGTTACCTCTTACTTCTGACTGGAGGGCTGGAGGGTGGAACAATAAGCACCTTATAAATCTTTCCTTTTTGGAGGATTTAGCAGTTTCAGAACTTTCCAAGTAACTTTCTATTTACTATCAGCAGCTTCAGGAAACATCATGACTACACTGGGTGACCCATGGTCCCTCCTTTTTTTCAGCTTCCTTTAGTGTGTTATCTTCCTCTATTAGATTGTAAGCGCCCTAAGGGCAGGTACTGTCTTTCTTTTCTCATTTGTATCTCTAGCACTTAGTAAATGTTTATTGATTTGAATGGAAATGGCCAAGTCACACAGTTGGGTTATATTGATCCCACAGTTCACTTAAATTCCTTGGTCTTTTCATGCTATTGCCTAAGCTGTGACTCCTCCATCCTGCTATCAAACTTTTGATTTTTTAGCTTAATAATGATAATTGACATTTATAATATTTTAAGTTTTATAAGGTTGTGAACACTTTTCTCAAAAAAACCCTGTGAAGTAGGCAAGTTTATTATGCTTGTTTGACTAAGGAGAAAATTAAGTCAAGTTATGTAATTTTCCATGTATGACTAGATATCATAACACCAGTAAATAAGAAAGGTAGGATATGAGCCAAGGTTTCCTGACTCCATCCCCATTACTTGTTCTGCTATAACAGTCTATCTCTCAAAGGTGGACCTTTACACTTACACCCATTAGATTCCATCTTAAATCGACTCCATTCATAGTTATAGCCTGTTAGAATTCATTTAAATAATTTTAAAGCCTTTAAACGTCTGTCCAAGTAGGAACAACAAGGAAGTCCAAGGGCAAAAAATATACAGTGTGGTAGTGCAATAGTCGAGTTTTCTGAATAGCTGAGGGTTTACCTCCTTAAATGTAAAAGTTTCCATTTTATTGTTATTACAAATAAAAATACTAGCAATTTACATATGTCTTTAAAGTTTGCAAGGTGTTTAAAAAGATTATCTCATCTTTTTCAACCTCACAACAATCTGGCAAGGAAGAATGATTTTTACCCCCTATATAAGACTGAGAAAACTGTGGCAGATAGAAATTAACTAACTGCCCAGGGTCATATAGTTATTGTGTCTAAAATCAGATTTGTACTTGAGTCTTCTGACTCCAGATCCTGAGTTCTATACACTTAACCACCTAGCTTTTGGAACATTACAATCAGAGAAAAAGTTGATTTTTGGAATGACAACAATTGTATCACAGAAACCCAGTCTTTGAAGGGACCTCAGAAGCCATCTGGTCTATCTTGTATCTAAACACCAAAACTCTACAATATTTTGTCAAGTGGTTACTCAACCTCTGAAAAAAATGCTTCCTCCTCCTCCTCCTCCTTTCCCTCTTTTCTTCTTCCTTTTTCCTCCTCCCTCCTTTCATCCTCCCCCTCCTCTTCCACCTCCTTCTGCATTATACATCCTTTGTCTAGAACTGGAATATTTACCGTCTAATAGGTGAGCTTTCACCTTATTGGGCCTCCATGTGATTTATTAGCCATGTCCAAACCATGCTGCACTACACATGTACCCCGACACCTTCCTTACCCGGCTCTCTAGCTCCCTTTTATATATTACCTTCTCTCACTATAATGTTTCCTCCTTGAGGGATGTCTTGCTTGTTTATTTATCCTCTCTCCTGCTTATCGTGGTGTCTAGCATGTAAGAAACCCTTAATAAAGGCTTTACCAGTCATTCATCATTATTCATTTATCCACAACATAATGGAGAAAATGGAATTTACCCTCTCCACATCTCTCTTTCTCTCCCAGCCCCAAATAAAGGACTCTATGAAGCCCCAATCAATATCGCAAAGTCTAAGCAGCAAAGTATATGCACTAAAAAGACTGGACTTTTTCACAGAAAAAAAACCATTTCTGGTCATTACTTCAGAGCCTGTGGATGCTCCGCACAGCTCTAGCAAGTGTAGAGATCTGTTTTGTCCTTCAAAGAATATGCAAGCTGATAAATCAGAAAGGGAAAGTAGAAGGAATGATAATAGTGAAAAGAGACTGCCGAAAATCTGATGGCAAGGGAGAAAAGAAAGATTAAAAGCAGACACAAAAACTCAGAACAAGAGCAGTCTGAGGCCACATAATATAGGGGCAAGAAGTCCTACCATCTCAGTCTACGCAGATGGCTTCATTATTATATGATAGCATACAATAATGATTAATGCCTCCCTCCCGAAATTCCTTTGTGTTTACTTTCCATATCCATTGCCTTTACTTATACGAGTTCATGTAAGTTATTCCGCAAGGAGAATGTAAGTTCCTTGAGAGTAGGGGCAGTTTCTTTCTTTTTTTTTTTTAATATCTCAGAGCCTTGGCAATAATAGGATCTTAAGCGTTTGCTGAATTGCATTAAGTTGTATAATGACTATATTGAGTCCACAAGAAAAGGTTGAATTGTATTCAATTTATAAACCGAAACATCCAGTGACTAAGATGTGAAAGCATGAGATTTTCATCTAAAAAATGTTTGCTTTTTTTTTTAGTGTCTAAAGAAGTAAACCCTCAACTATTCAGAAGATTCCACTGTCCAGAATGTCTCACTCCATGACGGTTCAGAATAACCTCAATTTGCCATTGTCTGAACACCAAAGGCTGTTTCCTACCAGTTAATGGAATAGGCAAATGCATCTGCACAGCAAATTACTTGGTGAATTACCATGAAATATGGGCCAGGATTGTGCAATAATTCTCCATGATGTGTGTTGTAAACAATGGCAATTTTGTGGTAATGTTACTGTGTTGTCTTCTGATAAGGCAATAAGCATTTGGCAGTCAAACATTATAAGAGAAACATTACATAATCTGAACAAACTTATCAGCAAATAATACCTGAGAGAAGGGCAGGATTGATAGTGGCTCCTGGGAAGCAATCACATTGCAAATTAACCTCTTCCTCAGAATCTGATGGAAAACTTAAACTAATTAGCCTACATTTAACTCTATAGGGTAAGGGATTTCCACAGAAGACAGAGAAGTGCATTATTCCAGCTGAAGCAAAACAATCCCATGAGGTTCTTTTAATATAATAAATTCGACCTATTGTCTGCCCTTGGTCTAATTTTATTTCCTACACTAAAACTTCTGTCAAAAAGATGTCTTCCTCTTCACCTCTGTCTCACAGAATCTCTATGCACCACCTTCTGCATGAAGCCTTTACTGATTCCCACAATTGCTATTGCCCTCCCTCCAAAATCACCTTGCATTTAACTATTTTGTATTTATTTCTATTTATCCTCTTCCCATTTACTCTGTATATATTTGTATATGTATTTGTTATCTCCCCTTTTTGGAAAGTAAGTTCCTCAAGATTAGAGATTATTTCATTCTTTTTATTTGTGTCCCTAGTGCCCATCACAGTGTCTATAGTACTACAGCACATAGTAGGCATTTAATAAATGTTTGTTGATTGTTAATAAACCTAAAGATTATATTATGCAAGAAAAAATTTTTTAGCCATTGCAGTGGGAGCTCCTGGTGACCAGGAACTGTCTTCTGTCTTTTTTTTTTCTTCGTATACTTAGCACAGTGCCTGGCACATAGTAGGTGCTAAATAAATGTTTATTGACTGATTGAACAATCACAGTTGCTACTAGTGATCTGCTCCTCTGGGCTCCCTTTCTTACTGGATGCCTAGACCTGACTCCTATAAACTAGCACTACCCTCCTGGATCTGCTTCCTCATACAATAGTAAAATCCAGAAATTTCCCAAAATTTCCACCTCTTCTAATGCTACTTGCCCTTGATCCTATTCTTTCAGGTTCTTTCTCTCTGCTAAGTGACACCCAGTTAAGCTGATCAAATAGTAACTTCTATTTATGCATTGCTTTGGAAACCTGCTGAATTAAATTTGGAACCCATTCAGGAAATTGGGGTACTGAAGATCCTTTGACGGTTCTGTGACAAAATCCACTGGTCATAATAGCCAAGTGAGGCAGATAGCATAAGTTTTATTCTCATTTTTAAATGAGAAAATGGAGCTACAGAGAGATGAAGTGATTTTTCCAGAGGTCAAACTGCTAGTATCTAAAGAGATCTGGAACCCACATCTGACTCTGACTCCATAAATGATGCTTTTTCCACTGCAGCACACTGAATCCAATGGGCTCTGGCATGTTAACAAGAGTTAATGCATTGATATGCTTCCCCTTCCAGTTAGTTAGCATTTTAACAAAAGATTTTTGGAGCCATGTCCTCATCTGAAAAATTACTCTAATGGTAGGTTTCAAGAACACTGGCAGATCAGTGGGAAAGATATTTTTGAGTAGACAAAACCTTTCAAATCCCATCAAATAGGGAGCTGCCTACGCAGGACCAGTCAAAGCTCAACACCACTTTTCACATTATTTTAGTAGAAAGAAAGCCCTCCCTGAGGAAAATCAGACCCTTTAATGAAGACTAGTATTGGTATAGACCTCTTTATTTATTTTAATCAACTGAACAAACCAAGTCAAATGGGACTTTTGATATATATAGTAGATCAGAAAAAGAAGATTCTACATGAAACTGTAGGGCCATATTATATACAACTTGCTTTCCTTTTTCTTTAAATATAAAATAAGTTTAACCCGTAGCTTTCAAAGCTATCTTGACTTTCTGCTTCCTTCTGGACTTCCTTCTCTTCCCTACATTTTTGAAAAATTTGACGACCTTTTTTCCTTTTCTTTTTTCTTTCTTTTTTCAGGGAGTTATTCTACCCCTAACACTCCCCAACTTCCCAACCATCTTCATTGGAGGAAAAGAGAAACAAAACCCTTGTTACAAATGTGAAAAATCAAGCAAAACAAATTCCTACATTGACTCTGTCCTAAAATATTTAAGACCACATTATTTAAAGAGCCCTGGAAGAAAAATTAAAAGGAAAGTGGAGTAGAGGAAAGTGGAGCAGAAAGAAAGGAAGGACAAGGGAGGTGGCATGGCATGGACCAGTCAGAGCAGTGTCTTGGAGGCCTGGGCCAGGACCAGGTCTCCAAGACTGAGATCAAACTTGGAGAAGGACCCAAAGGCAAAGTCCAGATTATAGGTGGAGAGGAAGTAGAAGTGAATTTATCATCCTGCCAAGAGACCTAGAGGTAGCTTTCTTGCTCACAAAGGAATTCTGAAACTGCTACAAAAAAAAAAAGACATCTATCTCTATTTCAAAAACATCTTGTGTGCACAGAAGGGGACAGAAATATCTTTAACAAGAACTATTTGAAAAGAAAAAATAACTTGGGGACCAAAGAAAAGACATATACAGTGAGAAGTCATCTCTTTTTTAATTTTTTTAAAATTTTTTTCTCAATTACATGTAAACAAATATTTTTAATATTTGACTTTTAAAATTTTGAGTTCCAAATTCTCTCTTTCCCTTCTACCCCTCCTCCCTCTTTGAGAAGACAAACAATTTGATATAGATTATCCATGTGCAGTCATACAAAACATTTCCACATTACCCATGTTGCAAAAGAAAGTGCAGACCAAAAAAAAAAACCCAAGAATAATAAAGAAAGTAAAAAAAGTCTGCTTCAATCTGCATTAAGATTCTATCAGTCCTATCTCTGGAGATAGACAGCATTTTTTTTATCATAAGTACTTTGGGAATAGTTTTGGATCAAATAGCTAAGTCATTCACAGAAGATTATCTTGATTATCATACAATATTGCTAATACTGTGCACAGTGTTGTCCTGTATCTGCTCATTTCACTTTGCACAAGTTCATATAAATCTTTCTGAGGTTTTTCTGAAAGCATCCTGCTCATCATTTCTTATACCACAATAGTATTCCATCACTTATTCCATCACCACAACTTGTTCAGCCATTCCCCGATTGATGGGCATCCCCTCAATTTCAAATTCTTTGTCACCACAAAAAGAGCTGCTAGGCATATTTTTGTACATATAGATCCTTTTCCTTTTTGTTTTTTATCTCTTTGGGATTCAGACCTATTAGTGGTATTTCTGAGTCAAAGGGTATACAGTCTTTAATCCTTTGCCACAGATCCAAATTGTTCTCCAGAAATGTTGGATCAGTTCATGATTCCACCAATAAGTGCATTGGTATCCCAATTTTTCCATATCCTCTCCAACATTTGCCATTTTCCTTTTCTGTCATATTCCACTCTGATAAGTATGAGGAGGTACATCAGAGATGTTTTCATTTGTATTTCCCTAATCAATAGTGATTTAAAACATTTTTTCATGTGACTATATATAGCTTGGATTTCTTTTTGAAAATGCCTGTTCATTTCCTTTGACCATTTATGAATTGGGGAATGACTCATATTATTACAAATTTGACTCCATTCTCTATATACTTGAGAAATGATGGCTTTATCAAGAAATTTTCTCTAAATTTTCCAAATTTCCTGTTTCCCTTATACTCCTAACTTCAATGGCTTTTGTCTGTGCAATGTTTAATGTGATGTAATCAAAATTATCCATTTTAAATCCTGTAATGTGCTCTATCTCTTCTTTGGTCATGTGTTCTTCCCTTATCCATACATGTGACAAGTAAAATTTCCCATGCTCCCCTAATTTGCTTATGATGTCATCATTTATGCCTAAATCACTTACCCATTTTGACCTCATCTTGACATGGTGTGAGATGTTGGTTTATATCTGGTTTCTGTCAAAATGTTTTCCAGCTTTCCCAGAAATTTTTGTCAAAGAGTGATTACTTGTCTCAAAATCTTTTGATCTTTAAGTTTTCAAACACTAGATTACTATGGTAATTTACTACTATGTATTGTGTACCTAATCTAATCCAGTGATCTACCACTCTATCATTTAGCCACTACCAGATTATTTTGATGATTACCATTTTGTAATACATTGTGAATGTAATACAGTGCCTAGTCACCTTCCTTCACATTTTTTTTACTGATTCCCTTGAAATTTTAACCTTTTGTTCTTCCAGATAAATTTTTTTTAATGATTTTTCTCGTTCTACAAAATATTTTTTCAGTAATTTGATTGCTGTGGCACTGAATAAGTAAATTAATTTAGGTGGGGGAAGTAATTTCTATAGTAACTTGGATATTAAATATTGGTAGAGATTGAGATGGTGTAACTTCCCCTGAACCAAGTTTCTCCCCAACTAACTTCCTTCTCTCCCAATGCATTCTCCTTAACTATGGTGCCTCCTCAGACTTGTTTCTATTACATCTAGCCTAGCAGATATTGCATCATATAGAAGCTTCTGACTTTATAGTGGCAGCAAACGTAATTGGAAAGTGCACCATTCCAAGGCAAATTTGGAGAACAATAGAGAGGAGAATCTTGTTGTTGTCTTTCCTTAAATTTAAATGACATGTGGAACATGTTTGGAGACCTTTTTTAAAATTTCTTCTAGTAAAGATTTTAAAAATAATACATGGGGAAAAGTCTGGATGAATTTATATTCCTGTCCACACTTCCTCAGTAATTCGTTTTATTAAAGTTACAATTGCCAATAGAAGCACACACATGAACTAAATACTTCAGTTAACCACTAGAGGGTTAGACCTGTGCCTATACATGCCAGAGGAGAAGACTTGAGGCACTAATCTAAGCAGCCCAAATTTAATAAACAACCACAGCATATTTACAGCAAGTGTCTTGATATTTAAGGTAACTGAATTTTCTTGGTCTACATTTTGAAAAAAAAAATTCCCAAATGAAAGGCTAGTTAGCACATACCTAAGAAATTATAACCTTTATCATTCTTTTTTTTTTTTTGGACTAGACCTGTGGTCTCTTTCCTATATGCACTGTGGGGAAACTCCCTCTACCAATTTAACTCCTGATTCAATCTTCAAAAAGTAGTTGTGTTAGGCACTGAATGGTTAAACTGTCAAAATGGTCTGACTTGTTTAGAGTTACACAGCCAGTATGTGGCATAGATAGAACTTTCAGTCTCTTTCTATTCACTGCCTCTAACTGCCAGATCAATGTTAATTGACACAAGTGAATACTTTTTAATGAAAACCAAACATATAGGAAGGGGGAAACAAGAAAGAAGAAAAGTAACATATTATCACAGGAGTTGAATCTAAGGAGTCAAGAAAGAAAGAAAACTGGAAGCGATAAAGAAAGTATTACTCTAATGAACCAGACTTTTGCCTGGATATTTTCATTTTTTTCTGGTTCTCCTCTTTGCTGGATCAAGTATTTCCTCCACTTCTTCCCTAACACTTACTCTTTAGATCCAAGTACTAGAATGAAAGAATATTCCAACTCTTGTTTTGTCCTGAATTCTTCTGATCTATGCTCCTTTGTCTACTATTTTTCCTCCCCTCCTCTCTTGTCTTATCTCCTCTGTCACTTTTTGTGTGCCTGTCTCTGTTTGTCCCTATGTCTATTTCTTCTTTCTAAACAAATACTCAAGCTTACACACACACACACACACACACTTTATAGAGTCCTGATTTGACCTGAAATCCACTACTGGGATTTCACTGGATTTTAGCCAATGAGGAACAATAAGAGGAAACTTTAAAAAAAAAAGGCTGCTTCAGGAAGTAGTGGAGTTCTTCATCACTGAAGGTCTTCAAAAGGAGGTTGAATGATCATTTATTCAGGATCATAGATCTAGTGCTGGAAGGGACCCAGTGCATTCTTCTTTAAGCATAGCTTGGCCCAGTAGAGCTCTGAGGTCTTTTCCAACTCTGAATTTCTGTGAGGAAGAATTCTATGATCCTTTTAATGAGTCTACTCTAACTGGTTTGGGAGTATAAATAATTCTGCTAGTGAGATAATTCTGCTAGTGTATTTTGTTTCATGCTTTAAGGTGAGAGAGAAAAAGAACTTTAAAATCAAAGAACTTTGTAATTGGAAAATACCTCAGTGGTAAATAAGTCATATTTTACTTATTTACAAAAGGTAAAGGAAGAAACTGAGAGACTGAGGCAATTGGGAGGAGAGGATGATTATAAATTGATCATAATTCCAATTTTGCTAATCAAAGAACAGCAACAAAGATTTTTCTGTTTTTTAAAGAATTTATCTCCAACTGCTGAATAAGGTTTTCTTTTAACTCTACCAAATGTTATTTTCTTCTCAGTTTTTATGACAATTTTTTTATGATTTCCATAAAACTATTCATAAAGTTGCAAAATGGCTTATTTGCATATGTCATAGTTCTCTGAATTATCTGAAAATATAAATAAAATATTATTGTATGCACACATTATATGTGCACATGAAAAGATAAAGCAAACTAATTGTATTAGAATAGGAGAACAGCAGATGCCAAAATTTAGAGATGTCAAAACAAAAACTGCCTTTTTCAATTTTCTGGAGCCTACACCTTGGCTTACCTCTTCCCAATTTTAAACATCAAGAAGAAAAAGTAACACAATAGTAAATTGATCTTGTATTGCCTAATCAGGTCAGTCAGAAATTTTGATGGGCGAATAGAAAGCCTTTTTTGAGCATCTTTTCTTTTCTTTTTTCTTTTTTTGGAGGTTTTAGGGTTAACTGACTTGCCCAGATTCACACAGCTAGTAAGTATCTGAGACCAGATCTGAACTCAGGTACTCCTGACTGCAAGGCTGGTGCTCTATCCACTGGACCATCTACCTGTCCCACCTGCTTGAGCATCTTAGCTTTTTATGTAAAGATAGAATCATCCATTGAAAGCTACTTCACTAACTTTCTCTCCTTCCTTCACATTTAGTAGGGAAATGATCATGGTGTGAAATTGTGATGCTAAAGACTCAACATGATAGCAAACAAAAGACTACAAAGTTAATACCAGTCATATCTCAGAGAACCATGAAAGATGTGTCCACCCCATCTCTCTAACATAGTGGGAAAATAGAAGCAGATATTTTTGGTTTCTGGCTTAGACATCAACTCAGAGCTACTTAAGAAACTCAGCTATAAGCATGCATTGGAGTTAAGTTGCTAAGCATGGTACAATTTAAGCAACTTCTCATTTGATTGTCCCTGGCTATAAAATGTTTCCCATTGAAGCAAAATGGAAAATCTCTGACCCTGAGCCAACCAATGAGTAAAGAGTAAATTGCTCCATTTTTTGACTGCATTCATTCCTTAAGGCAATATGGGTACCATTTAGTAAATGATTGCTCCAATGCACCAAACAGTGCCCTGGAGCCCTGAGTGGACGACTTTTTCTGCAAAAAGGGGAGCAATCTATTTTTTACTCCCCAATAGAGAAGGTCAGTAATTTGCTGCTCTAAATAATCACTGCATGTCAAGAATTATCAACAGATGTTCACCTAAGCACTGAATTTAGAACCATTAGAATTATGTTAAGCCTTGTTTTCAGCTCTTTCATGTTTCAATGAACAGGAGTGAAAGTGAAAATTAAGACAATGACCCAAATTTACAAGCCATTTGATCTTTCAAAGGAGAGAATCTGTGCTAAAAGATTGGTATAGAATTAGCAGAGAAGGTAAAAAAAAAATCACAAGTGCTTTGGTAACTTCTTTTCTCATTTGAGGAAGTTAAATCACTCTTTGAAATCGCGGGATGATGTCAATGTTGAAGCAAATTGGTGTGATCTTCAAGTGGTTGAAGTCTATTAAAAGAATAATGACAACAACCTCAAGTTATCACCATGTAGCCCATCAGTGGATACCAAAGCTGCTCATACTAGATGTGTTTAGATGTGCCATAACGACATGTTTGCTCCTTCTTGCAAGTTGAACAGCACCTCTAGCTATTCAGACACAGTCCCACTGATAGAATGATGAAGTCAGGTACTTTGATAGATTGCCCAATAAACTGGCATGGTCCTTGTACAGAAAAGATTGTCCAAACTGCAGCCTCTTTTTTAAGCTGTATTCTTACTGAATTTCACCAACATGTAATAGAGAGAATACGATGAGCCTAAGTTGTATTAAACCTATCTGTTATCAGTATATTGATCTAAATATAGGCTATCTACCAGCCACAAAATGCAATCTTTATCCATAAAATGAAGCCCCATTGAATGTCTATTACTATGTGTGTATAGATAGATTTATTATTGTTGTTGAGTCATTTTTCAGTCATTCCTGAGTCTTCATTATACCATTTAAGATTTTATCGGCAAAGACACTGAAGTGGTTTGTCATTTCCATCTCCAGTGTGTCCCTATTTTACAGACTTTGAGGAACTGAGGCAAACAGAGTTAAGTAACTTGCCTAGGGTCACATGACTAGTAAGTGTCTAAAGCCAGATTTGAACTCAAGAAGGTGAGTCTTCCTGATTCCAAGCCCACTGCTCTATCCACCAAGCCACCTAGCTGCATATACATATGTGTGGATGCCTCTTACATATGTATATGTGTATATATTGCATATATATATACACATATATATGTGTGTATGTAGAGACATGAAATGAAAAAATAATTACAATTAGACATAATTGCTAGATTAAAATATATATTTTTTTGTGAAAGATGTAGGATTGGATAGTTGAAGAGGGGGATAGAGAAATTGTAAGTTTACAATCCTATTTTCAACAACAACAAAGGAAGCTGACAAGAATATATTATATATTCTACACTTTACTCCCCACTACAAGAAGCTAAAAGAACAGACAAAAGTCAATAAGTCCATTTGAAGGCCACTCTTGAGTTTTGCACAAAACTTATTTGAAGAGGGACTGATAAGGGACAAGGAAACATGGCTTCTATTTTGGCCAGTAGACTTTCATACTTCAATGGATCTATGATCTCACTAATTTGAGTACAATTTTTACTGCTGCAGATCACAGCCCACCCATGCCTTCTCATCTTGTTCTATACTTGTCTGGGGGTATTTTTCACCCGTAAATCCTCCACAGAAGCTTTTTTCTATGTATATTGATATTGAGGAGGGGGAGAGTCAGGGAAGAAGGAAGGAAAAAAGAGGAAGAAGAGGGAGGGGGAGAAAAGGAAGGAGAGGAGAGAATGTTAGCACAGCCCTTATGCGTTACTCCTTTCTTCATGACAAATGACCAGTTTACCTCTTTTTCTGGTCATACGTGTCCTTGATAATTTGGATCTGCTATATTCTAAATTAAACAGTTTTCAAAGAGAATCTGGGTTAAAAGTTAACTGAAAACTTAAATTTAACTGAAAAAATGACCTTTTTAATGAAAAAAGTTTCACTGGTACTAGCCTATGTTCAGATTACAACTTTGCTCACCACACAGGGAAAAAAGAGAGCAGGACCTAATGGTGCACTAGTTGGTTCCTCTTGGAGTTTTGCCTAAATGAAGGCTGATGGGGTGCCCTGACTTCATAGAAGTGGCTGCAGTGAGGATGTGGTTTACAGGAAGTAAGAAGCGGGCAGTTCTGAAAGAACAGAAAGATCATTTCAATTAATGGAACACCATACAGTTTATTAGAAAATGCCCTTGTGGGGCAGCTAGGTGGCACAGTAAGATAGAACACCAGCCCTGAACTCAGGAGGACCTGAGTTCAAATCCAGCCTCGGACTAAACACTTGACACTTGCTAGCTGTGTGACCCTAGGCAAGTCATTTAACCCCAACTGCCAAAAAAAAATGCCCTTGAAATATATCTTGCCTCTATTATTGATGGTGCAACTTTGGAAAAATCCTTTCCACTCTCTACAATTTAGATCCTTGTCTGCTTAATAATGGAGGTGGCCTATATGGACTCTAAGGTTGTACAGGCTATATGGTCTTTTTGCAATCATAAATCCTATAACATAAGAGATGTGGTCTACCCCTTGCTAAATTTATGACCTTGGACAAGATATTTCACCTCTGCATGACTCAGTCATGTTATGAGTCAAATGAGGAGTTTGAACTAGAAGGGTCCAAGGCCCTTCCAGTCCTGGCATTATGTAATTCTGTAATTCTGCAATCTGATATTGGATTTGCCTTTAGTTTTCTAAACCAACCATGACAAAATGCTTTTAGTACATGTACAAGTTACCCCATCAGATAATGATATTTCAGGCAAAATACCCATAAGTTCAAACTTCAAATAAAATGATATATAGAAGAAAAAGGAGAAGTTATTTTCAATGAAGATGCAACCAGGAAAGGTTTTGAGAGCAACACTTCTGAAATGTGCAGCAGATGTACAATTCGCGATTCTTTGTTTAGAAACCATGTGTTATACAGATGTTAAATGAACCATCTATAATTACATTAAATGGTAGGGTTGCTTTATTTTTAGTGTTTTAAATGACAGAGGGACAAAAGGCATAATGACTCAATGGACCTCAGACAGACTAAAAGACTGAGAAGTCAAAAGCTGTGAATATAGTCCTAGGTTCTGCCATAGATTGTATCACAGCTTTGGACAAATCTTTTGGATGTGACTGAGTAAAAGTAATAAAAATGGTCTGAAGAGCATTGCATGGAGAAAGAAAGACAGAGAGACAGACAGACAGAGACAGAGAGAGACAGAGAGACAGACAGTGAGAGAGAGAGAGAGAGAGAGAGAGAGAGAGAGAGAGAGAGAAGGGAGAGATGAATAATGATCAGCAGGCATATGAGTCAGACCACATTGTTCAAAGAACTAGAATTAGGGAGAGGTGGAGGTGAGGGGAAAAACTATAGAGTACAATCCCTGACCTCAAAGATCTTGAAATCTAGATGAAAGTGAAAAGTAAGCACATGAATATTCATTAACAGTATTAACAAGAAGTGTTCAATATTGCTATACACAACAGCTGAAAAGTCAAACAAGTTTAGAAAAATAATTCTATCCTATTCTCTCTGAACAATATGACACCTGGAGATGAAACTTTGAAAGTATCTGATGAAGTAAATGGTTTCTCCCATAGAAGTTGTTTTTGTTACACTAAATGCCTCTTCATTTTTAAATGGCATTTTTTCCACACATGCTTTTAGGACACATTTGACTTTTACCATGCTATGCACTGATTGCCCCTGGCAACTTACCCAGAAAAAGCCCTATATATGGTTTGACTTTGTTCTTTAAAGAATCTTCACTGAAATGAGTTTACTGTTCAGGGATAAAAGTTTCATTAAATGTAATTTCTCATAGTAAGGGGCAAACCATAATTTGGAAGCTGAGATGGGAGTGCAAGTGGGGTGAAATGTTCATGATTTATGAAAACTTTTTTTCTTGCAAATGGGTAAAATATTTCCATTCCCACGCAAAATGTTATTTTCAGTAGAAATTGTCTGTTTTCACCAAGAGACACTGAGTCATTATCTTCAGGTGGGAGTTTATGTTAGCAAGACATTACCAGAGAGGCATCTGGTCCTCATGAATTTGCCAGTTTCTCACTAGTACCAACACCGAAAAACATTAATTTCATATCAGTGACTCAAAACTAAATGCATTAATACTACATTACAGAAAAATAGCAAACAGTTTCAGGATTAAATAGCTGAATCTACCTGTATTTTATAGAGATGCATACATTAACTCTTATTTTTAAAAAATAAGCCCTAAGTTATGAATACAAGGTTCTTTTTGAAGACCGCTTTCATAGGCAAGGTAATATAGTGTGTTGGAAGCCAGGAAAAATCTGTGCATAAATCATGTCTTAAATACTTCAGAAGTATGTGACACTAGGCCAGTCATTCACCTGTCTGAGCTTCAGTTTCTTCACTGTAAAATGAGGATAGACTAGCTCTTACCTCAAAGGCTTGTTATTAATAAGAAACAAGGGAACAGATATAAAGTGCTTCATAAATGTGAGAATTGGCCAGTAGATAGGCCTTAGCTGACAGAAATGACTCCATGCTTGACCACCAATTGACTCTCCTATATATCAGGAAATTCCTGTATACCTAATAATTGGGTTGGTCAGCTACATTTAAGGTTAGGAATGCAAGGTTCATAAACTATCAACATAGCAAACTTTTATGCAAGGTTAGTGAACTTTCCAAGCCAATCAATCAATACTTATTAAGCACCTACTATGTAGCAGTCACTATGCCAGGCACTAGGGATACAAAAAGAGATAAAAGACAGTCCCAGCCCTCAAGGAATTTACTAATGTGGGAGACAAAATGTAAACAAACGTATAGTGTACACACACACACACACACATGCGCGCACGCACACATGCACGCATGCACGCACATACACACACAAAGCAAGCTATCTATATGGGATATAAATAGGAAATAATTAATAGAAGAAAGGCACTAGAATTAAGAGGGGTTAGGGAAGGCTTCCAGTAAAAGAAGGGATTTTTGTTGGAGTTTAAAGGGAGCCAGGAAAGTCAGCAGGCAGGGCAGAAGAGGGAGAACATTCCAGGAATGGGAGAGATCCAAAAAAAATGCCCTGACACAAAAGATGCAGTGTCTTGGTCATGGAACAGCCAAGAGGCCAGTGTCACTAGAAGCAATGAGGACATGTCAGGGAATAATGTATAAGACTGCAAAGGTAGGAGGGGATTAGGTTATCAAGGGCTTTGAATGCCAAACAGAGAATTTTGTATTTGATCCTGGAGGTTATAGGGAGCCACTGTGCTTTAGGAAAATCATTTTAATGGTTGGATAGAGAATGGATTGGAGCAGGGAGAGACTTGAAGCAGGCAGACAATAGTAGCCTTTTAAAATAATCCAGATGGGAGGTGATAAAGGCCTGCACCAAAGTGGTAACTGTGTCAGAGGAGAGAAGGTGACATATTGGAGAGATGTTGCAAAGGTGAAATTGACAGAACTTGGTAAAATATTGGATATGGGAAATTACAGATAGTGAGGAATTCAGGATGACTCCTAGGCTACAAGCTTGGGATGCTAAGGGAATAATGTTTCTCTCTATAGGAAGGTAGGAGTTAGGGAGGGTTGAAGAGGAAAGATGCTGAGCTCTGTTGAGTTTAGGACATCTATTGGACATCCAATTCAAGATGTCTGAAAGTCAGTTGGAGATACAAGATGAAAGGACAACAAAGAGTTTGGGACAATAGAGATAGATTCGAGAGTTATCAGCATAGAGATGGTATACATGGGAGCTGATAAAATCACCAAGTGAAGTAGTACAGAGGGAGAAGAAAAGGTGGCCCAGGAGAGAAACCTGGGGGAAGGACACAGGTTAGAGGGATGATGTGGAAGAGGACCTAGAAAAGGAGACAGAGAACAAGCAGTCAGATGGGTAGGAGGAAAACCAGGAGAGACTGGTGTCCCAAAAACCTAGAGAGAAAAGAGTAACAAGGAGGAAAGAGTGGTCAACAGCATCAAAAACTTCAGAAATGTCAAGGAAAATGAAGATAGACAAAAGGCCATTGGATTTGGCAATTAAAAGATCATTGGTAACTGGAGAAAATCGTTTCAGTGGAATGATAAAGAAGTTGGATATAAGGGTTTAAGAAGATAATGGTACGAATGAAAATGGAGCCATCTATAATAGACAGTGTTTTTCAAGGAGTTTAGCAATAAAAGGCAGAAATCTAGAATGGTAGTGTAGATAGAAGGGTTTTTTTTTTTCAGGATGAGGGAGACAGTGCCATTGTGGTTGATAAGAGGGTTCATCTTCAAGACAACACGCTGATTGACTACCCATATGGTCTCCTCCTACGTAGTCCCTGTGGATGTGCCAGCAACAACAATCATATGTAAGGGCAGAGACTTACAAGATCTGAGCTCTCAATTAGGGCACAAATCCTACTGTACACCCATGCCTGTGGGATTATAGAATGAGGGAGCCACATACTTTCATGCTGGTAAGTAATAAACTGCCAAACTCATGATCTATTGAGCACTTATGTTCCTCCTTGGTACATCCTTATCACCAATCAATACTGACAACAACATACCTAATAATGTGAACATATATGGAATGTATAAATACACATTATAAATGCATGGTGATATGTATATTCATGCATGCTTCCACATGTATCATGTGTGTAGTGATTATATGCATGCATATACATGTGCCCAGATGTATACATGAAAATATAAATTTACATATATGCTATTGATGCTTTTGCTATTGTTCAGAACAGGTAGGTAGACATGTCATATGTCCATACAGCTCACTGAAGTTCACTGTATAAGACATGATGAGTATCATGGACTTTGTCCATATTTGCCTTTTTTTTTTTTACACTGGGTTTTCCTGTCTCCTCCAGGGTAGAAGTTCAGTAGTGATCCCTCAGGGGTCCAGTCCCAAAACTGATCAGCACAGAAGCTTCAATCTGCTTCATTTTTCTGGCTTGGATAGCTTTGCCCCTTTTTAGGAAGCTTAATGCCCTCTACTCCCTGGGGCTCACTGCATGTTGTCAGATTTAGTGTGGGCATTGGATGGGCTTTAGCCATATGCTACCCAAAGCTACTGTACTTAAGTGATCTGCTGCCTTTAGGTAATGATCTTTCATTACCTTTAGGTAATGATCTCCAAAGTGGGGGGTAATCTCCCACATTCTCTAAGATCAGAATTCATAAGCATCTAAGTTCAGAGGTTAGATTTTTTATTATTATTATATTTCTGTACTGAACATTTTGATGGTAGAGACCGTATCTTATCTTCTTAAAAAAAAAATTCTCTGAACACCACAGTGCTTTGAATATAACTTTTGATAATAAATGTTTGTTGAATGAAGCAATTAATGGTTAAAAACTTATCTTTAAAAGTTTACTTCTTGACTGATGTTACAGGCTTCTGACTTTTGTAGCTTTTCCCATACAAAGGATCTCTTACCCAAGGTTTCATTTAGTTGCTTATGGAATTAATCCATGTAAAACCCAATATTTCTACATGTATACGTTTTAATTATTTGGCATTGAATACTCTCCCTCTCACTTTCTATCACCCTTAACAAAAGGCTGAATTCTCAATTTCACAGACTCCATGTGAACTAGGAGGTTCTAGCGGTTACATATCAACCACTCTGTTCTTAATTCTTTTTCAGGTTCTCCCTATTTCCTCTTCTCAGTGATATATTTCTCACTTCAAGGATAATAGGCCAAGGTCATTGCTAATAGACAAGGACCAACCCATATTGAAAGCTAAGAAAAAGTGACAGCCATGATAAGGATTTAGTTAAGGATTGACCAAGAATAGAATTCAGAGGGATTGATTAAGGTCGTAGGTAAAGTATGTGAATGTGGAGCTCTCCTATTTAATAGAGAAAAGTGGTCTTTGGGAAAACCGTAGTCAAGATCATACATCATTTTCAATCTATTTTCCCTGTTAATATTTTATCAAGGATTACTTATATCTTAAGCCTTTTTACCTAGAGGAAAAATTCACAACTGTACATTTTGTTGTCATGATAAAGTTATAATGCTCTCTTTATTTGCAAACTGATTACAAAGCCATAAGTAGTTTTGGTAGTCAAGCCTCAAATCTGAATCTTGCTTCTCTATTTGATGTGACAATATGTAGACCTATACACACACACACACACACACAAAATAACTGTTTGGCAGAACTTACTTTTTAATTAATTTTAGTTAAATATTCAACGAAACCCATTTCTATTTCCCAGCACACACAACTTTTAATGACTCAGTCTAATGTGAGCACACACACTTGGTTTTCCCCTGTTAAATTGTTTCCCTGTAGCATTTTCTTTTCTTGGCCTGTTAGAAAATGTTATAGAGAAGGGGGTTATATTGTATTTTAAATTGATATTCATTGTTGAGTGGATGCCCAAAGGGTATTCTATCAGTGCATTTTTATAAATCAAAAAATAAATGTGTGAGTAAAGATTTCCCAGTGGCCTATCAGACTAATTCAGTTGTCGTTACTCTGACTCCATAGCCTATTTGAACAGCCAGTCAACAAGGACCTTAACTTACAAAGCAAGACCAGGAGAGAGAGGAGAAAACTTTCAGTCAGTCAATTCCAATCCTATACAGTTAAATGCTATTATTCAGAGGCTGCATCATATATTTTTTTTCATTGGTTTTCTGTTCATCAAAATTCATGTGCTTGTTGCTGTATTATTTGTGTTTAATTATTTGTTTAATTATTCTTTGGAGCATTTCTGTTAGCTGCATTTTGAAGGGAAGGAAGTTTAGTCACAGAGAGGAAGGATGATAGCTTGTTTACAGCTGGTTGAGCAACCATTCTTACCATAAAATTTTAAATTATTCAGTCTAGAAAGCAAGTCTTCTCATGCTTTCTCCTACTAAATTATTGGTTAAAGTATTGGTGTGTCCATTGGCAGAAGGTCAGTAGGATAGGACCAAAGGTTCTGTCCATAACCCTGCTTTATAATTTTATAGAAAGTTTGGGAAACAGATTTCCTAGGCATACCAGTCTAACAGTTCAGGAAAATGAGAAACATGGTGTGCCAGGATTCTGGTTAAGCCTTTTGACAAAACGTCTCATAATATAGTGATGAACAAGATGGTGAGAGGTGGAGATGGATAATAATATAGGCATACAGATTCAAAAATTGTTGAAAGACTGGCCCCCAAAATTATTGATGAATCAATCTCTAGAGGGAGCTATCTAGCTAGAGTAACTCTCCAAGACACTTGCTCTAGGCCTTGTTCTGTTCAATATGTTTTTTCAATGACTTGAACAAAGCTTGGCAGAACACAACCTACCATAAGTCTTCACAGGGGTCCTTCTCACTTCCACAATACACTGACATGGTCTTTGTAGAAGATATCCAAGTGCACCACAATGATTGTGCAACCATCTCACGTGTATAAACATAACAGATATTTACCAGGCCAGGCTGAAAGACATAGACATGCTAGAAACAGGAACAATTCTAATAATGTTATATTTCATGTGTCTTGAAATATTATATATACATATATATATATATATATATATATATATTCTAAAGAGTATATATAGGACATTTTTTTTCTATCTTTATCACCATCATTTCTTGACTTTTTATGAAAGAGTAATTGGGGGGGGGTGTTTCTTGTTTCAGAAATGGTGATTTCCTTGAACAGACTAGATAACTTATAAAGGGATAGGGCACTTTTATTAGGAGGCTCTAAAAAAAATGTATAGAAGCACTGAATTTTGGATCTGCTTATGGTATCTTTTCTTACAACCAAAGGAAAGTGAAGGAAAAATGTATAAGAATGTAACAAAGCTGACAACCTAAGCTTGTTTTTTTTTCTTTGCCATTAATGTCTCAGTTGAAAACCAGCTCATTCTGTCCAATTTTAATTAGCTTTCCTTTTCATTAAGTTCCTTCAGAAGCATGCAGAGAAGTGGTGAGCCATAAGATAAAAAGAGATGAGTTGGAAGTAGGAATTTGATACAATGGGGGAGGGGGGGTGGAAAGCTCTGGTAATTGCAAGAGAATATTGGAGTTGAGGTAATAAGCTGTTGAATACCAGGGCTCACTTTCTCTCTCTTGACTTGATGACTCTCAACCAAAGCCATTTCATAAAATTGTCAAATTTTAGAGTTGGAAATTACTTTCAAGGTCATTTATAAATGATTAAGGATCTGTCCATGGAGAATGAAGTTGCAATTTAGGACAATCAACTCACTAACCTGTTCACAACCCCTAAGAAAGTTGTATGCGAAAAGAAAAACTATTTTTTTCTTTTGTAAAATTTAGATCAATGCTCAAATTTAGATCATTCCTCATAGCTGTTGAGGAATGGGTAGCTCATTTAATACAACATAGATATATTAAGTACCTACTACGTACAAGATACTGCGACTACAAGGACAAAAACAAAACAGTGTTTTATCATCAAGGAACTAAAATGTTATAGAGTGGGTGGTGAGATATAACATGTACCTAGAAAAATATATCTGAAATGCCACTTCTTTTTTTTATTAATTTATTTTTAGTTTTCAACAATCACTTCCATAAGCTTTTAAGTTTTCCATTTTTCTCCCCTTCCCTCCCCAGAATGGCGTGCAATCTGATATAGGTTGTACACGTACATTCCTATTAAACATATTTTCACATTAGTTATGTTGTAAGGAAGAATTAGAACCAATAGGAGGAACCATAAGAAAGGAGAAACAAAACAAAACAGAAGGGAAAAAATAGTAAGCTTCGATCTGCATTCAAACTCCATAGTTTTTTTTTCCCTCTGGATGTGGGTAGCATTTTCCATCATGAGTCTTTTGCACATGTCTTAGATCCTTGCATTGCTGAGAAGAGCTAAGTTTATCAAAGTCTGTCACTGCACAACGTGGCTGTTACCGTGTACAATGTTCTTCTGGTTCTGCTCACATCACTCAGCATCAGTCCATCCAGGTCTTTCCAGGTTTTTCTGAAGTACGCTTGCTCATCATTTCTTATAGCACATGAAACCCCAGTTCAAACCAAGCCTGGGAAGTTTTTGTCACAACAGCCCTGGAACTTGAGATTTATACATGTAAGAGTAGTAACTACTGATTGGCTGAGAGAATAAATAGCCATGACACCACATGAGTAGAGGAGACACTCACTTCAGTTTGTTCGACACAGACTTTGAGAGAGGACCAAAGGAGAGTTGAGGCAAGACAAGCAAGCTCAAACTTCTGAATGACTGCCCTTAGAAGCACAGACATGTAGCAGAAGCTGTCTCCCCACCATGTCCCTTTAGTTCTTATTTGTTGTTCAGTTGATCAGTCATATACAACTCTTCATGACTCTGTATGCAGTTTTCTTGGCAAAGACACTGGAGTGTTTTGCCATTTCCTTCTCCAGGGAAGAAAACAAACAGAGGTTAAATGACTTGTCCAGGGTCACACAGCTAGTGAGTGTCTGAGGCCAAATTTGAACTCGAGTCTTCCTAACTGTGGACCCATTGCTCTATCCACTGAGCTACCTAGCTGCCTTCTGAAAAAATTCACAAATGAGGTTATTCCCTCTCTCCTGGTTAGAGCTAAAATCTTAGCTCATTCCCAGATAATGAGCTTTTGCATATTCTTTGGCATATTTTATTAGATATAATTTATGAGCTTCTGTTTATTTTCTTTGATAAAAATTTTTCTCTTTATAATGCCTCTTGATGGCCTTCCGAATAACTAATATTTGGGAAGGAGCTAAACTGGCAAATGTAAGCTAAGGTCTATCCTCCATTTTAAGAGTGATCTGGGAAGCAGCTTCCATTCTGAATCCCTTAGAATTATACTTCTATACTAGAAATATTTGAGGTGTGGTAGAGTCATGGATGAGCTAAAACCAGACCAAAATGACTTGAGAAACATGTTAAATTTTCAGTATGAACATTTACTCTCCGACAATCAGCAAACCCTACAAATTAGGGCTTGATTTATTGCTTTGTCTATTGTCCAGATTTAAGAAAGTGATGGGGAAAATGTTGATAATGAAGATTAAACTTAAAAATGTTCCATGCATATTTCTTCCTGCCTCCAGTCCACCCCTTTTGCAATCCATCTTCCACATATCCACTAACTTAATCCTCCTAAAGCTTGAGTCTGATTCCATCACTGCTTTATTTCAATGGCTCCCCATTACCTCTTGCATAAGTTACAAATTTCTCTGCTATTTAAAGTGCTTTGCAGTCTGGCTCCAACCTACTTTTGCATGTTGTTTTCACATTACTTCCCCTCACCCATCTGTGTTTAGATTACTTGCGCTTCCCTATACTCAGCATTCCATCTCCAAACAATTGTGCACAAACTGCCCGCCATGCCTAGAATGCTCTCCCTTCTCATCTGTATCTCTTGAAATCCTTAGCTCCCTTCAAAGCTCAGCTCATATACCACTTCCTAAAGGAGGCCTTTCCTGATCCCTTCTGTTTTTACTGAGCCATCCCTCCCAACAAAGATGTTTCAACCCTTATCTTTGAATGTGTTTTTTTTTTCATAGTGGACTTTAAACTCCTTGGAAGCAAGGGCTATTTTGTTTTTCTTTTGTCCTTGTATACCTAATGTCAAGCAAAAGGTCATGCTATTTCATCTGGACTTCTGGTTTCATTGGTATAGGAAACGTTCCAGTGAGCAAACTCCTTCTACCCATGCATATTTGGCAACAGTTCTTTAACTCAATCTTGGAATGATATTGAGATTCAAACACAGGTTTTACTGATCTCATGACAAGCGCTTTATCTACTACTCCAAGTTGTTCATAGTTGTTTAATAATAAATGGTTGTTGAACTGAATTGAATCATTTAAGCCCTTGGCAGAAATTCGGTAATTACATATCCAAAGTCTCTGTGCAGTTAGTACTAGATATTTTTTAAAAGGCAGAAAGGCCTTCTAAAAATAAAAAAAAAAACTTATTTAAGATTTTCCAGTGACAGGACCCCCATTCTGAGGAACAATTCTTACAAATGGATTTTAGCAATAAGAACAACAGGGATCAGAAGGTCTGTTTCAGCAAGTGCAAAGGGTAAAAAGAACATCTCAATGGCCTGCAAAGACTGTATTTCAGCCAACGCTAATTAACAGCTACACGTATATTAAATGTAGACTGGTCTCCAATACCAGAAGCAAAGGTGAAAAAGTTAGAGGAAAGTTTCCCTAAACTTTGACTTAGCAGGAGAAATAAAAAGTTGTTTAAAAAAAACAAGTATTTCCATGGGAAATAAAATGCTAAGAATTTTTATATACCCTATTTCAAAGGGTTGGATAGCTGAAACATGTTACACAGAGGCAAAAGAAAATGGTAATTTTTTCTGAGATATGCAAAAGGTTTGAAGTTTTTCCATAAATGGTAGAATTGGACTTTGTTAGAAAGGAGAGACTCCTTTTTGCTGAGGGGCCATCATTGCCACTTGGAGAGAAGATATCAAATGATAATAACAGGAATAAGACATTCCACTCTGGATCATTGCCTTCCTACTGAGGGACACAAGGTAGCCATAAATCCACTCAACATGAACAATCAGGAAATATGCTTTCTTCCATGAAGGATATGACATAAAGCCTTTCCAGATATGTCAAACTAGGCCATCACTACCCATTTCTGATCATGCAGGCAGAGACAAATGATATTGCCAGAAGAAAACTAAAAAGCATTGCCAGGAATTATGTAGTTTTAGGTGAGAAAGGTGAGAAAGATCTTAGGGATACAGATGGTGCTTAAATCATTGATGCTGATTAAAAGAAGGGGTTCTGAAGAGAAATAGGGATTTGGGAAGTGAACAGCTGGTTAAGAAGTTGGCATCTGAGAAAAGATTTGGATTCACTGACAATGATGAAAGATTTAAAATTGAGCTCTTGACTAGGGATGTAGTTTCTTTCACAAAGCCTGGAAATATAAATTTGCCTGGAGTCTTACAGATCTGATCAAAAGATCTTAAAATGAAAATAGAAAAGAGAGAACATTACCATAGACTTCTGATCTAGCTACCATAAGAATTGGCAGCTATAGTCTTAAATGAAGGTCCCAAAATATACTAGATGAATGGCAGTAATAATATACATATATTACATTATACATATATATATATTGTGTATATGTATGTACATGTATGTATGTACATATGCATATGTATGTACATCATATATGCAAAACACATCAGAAATCTATCCATATGAGCAAAATGTGGGTAATAAAATTATCTAGAGGCCATTATCCCAGGAGGTAAATTTTGACACTTGTTTCTATTTGCTCAACATCTCTCACCTCTGTCCCCGTCTCTTATACTCACAGAGTCATTACCCTTCCTTGCTCTGGAGCTCATCACTTTTCACAAGGGTATCATAATAGCATAATATTTTGTCTCTCTACCTCAGGCCTCTCCCTATTCTGACCTATCTTCCACACAGCTGCAAAACTGATCTTACTAACAGACTATGTCAATATGTTCCCTACCAATGTGCTCCAAACGTTATTGCCTCTAGGACCAAGCATAGATTTCCCTATTTGGCATTTCCAGCTCTTCACAACCTCAGTGCTTTCTTATGCATTACTATCCTCCATGAACTCTATGGGCCAGCCATATTGGTCCAGGAACTGTCCTGAACCCATGGCAATCCATCTCTGTGCCTTTCCACTAGCTGATCCCTATGCCTGGACTGCATTCCCTCAGCACCTCTGCCTGCTGGAATCCTTCCTTTCCTTCAAGAATCTGTTTAAGTACTGAATTCAACATGAAGCCTATTGCTTTCTTCCCAGCTACTAATTTACTTTTTTCCAAACTACTTTGAATTATTTTTGTGTATCATATATATATATATAGTTACTCCCATTAGAACATAAACTCTTTGAAGGGGAGAAACTTTTTATCTTTATCTTTGTTTCTCCAGAACTTCAGTATAAAAATGTCCAGCACATGAAAGGTGTTTTAAAAATGCTATTTAAGGTTCCGTTTCCAGAAGCCAAGATGGCAGAGTAAGAAGTAAGTTCCTCTCACCCTCCCTCATTGACCTCTGAAGGCCCAGAAAACATCACCTTAGGAAAAACCCTGAAGCAGATAAACCAGCAGAAAGAAGGGATGCAGCAGTCTTGTAGCCCAGGAAGCTTGGGGGATTAATGGGAAAGGCCCCTCTTTCTCTGAGGGAGGGGGGAGCAGTACAGAATTGGAGGAGACCCTGCAAGCTAGTGGAAAGCCTCACCTCAGCATACCAGGGTGAGATCCTGAACCTTAGGGTGGTGGAGCAGGGAAGCACCAACTCCAGGACCCTGAGTGCCTCAGTATGTGCATGGAAACTGGTGGAACCCGGCTAAGTAAACTGGAACACTAATGCATTGTTGGTGGAGTTGTGAAATGATACAACCATTTTGGAGAGTAATTTCGAACTATGCCCAAAGGACTATAAAAATGTGGATACCCTTTGACCCAGTAATAGCACTTCTATGGTTGTATCCCAAAGAGATCATAAAAATGGGAAAAGGACCCACATGTACAAAAATATTTATAGCAGCTGTTTCTGTGGTAGCAAAGAATTGGAAATTGAGGGAATGCCCCTCTATTGGGGAATGGCTGAACAAGTTGTGGTATATGAATGTAGTGGAATACTATTGTGCTATAAGAAATGATGAGCGGGCAGACTTCAGAAAAACCTGGAAAGATTTGTATGGACCGGTGCTGAATGAAGTGAGCAGAACCTGGAAAACATTGTAATAGTAACAGCCATGTTGTGCAATGACTATCTTTAATAGAGTTAGCTCTTCTCAGCAATGCAAGGATCTAAGACATCTCCAAAAGTCTCATGATGAAAAACTATCCACATCCAGAGAAAGAACTATGGAGTTTGAATGTAGATCGAAGCATACAATTTGCCCTTTTTTTCTTCTGTTTTGTTTTGTTTCCTCTTTCTTACCGTTCCTCTTGTTGGTTCTAATTCTTCTTTACAAAATGACTAATGTAAAAATATGTTTAATAGGAATGTATATGTAGAGCCTATATCAGATTGCATGTCATCTTGGGGAGCGAGGTGGGGAAGAAGGGAGGAAAGCTTGTGGAAGTGACTGTTGAAAACTAAAAATAAATTGACAAAAAAATCTTTTAAAAATGCTATTTAATTATTTGATAGTTAACACTAATAGTTGAGGAATGTGACTAGTGACCAAATATGTCAATGGTTGGGGATTTCATATTTTAAAGGGACATATTAGATAAATCTACTTTTATAAAACATATAATATGCATGGTGATACACAGTAGGTATTTAATAAATGCATTTACTGATTGACTACATCTTTACAGTCATCTGATTGACTGAAAGGGAATACAAGACTGTTTATTATTTGTTGATGGCATAGAAATCTATTGTGTGTGATGCAAAAGATAAGCAATACCTCTCACATAGGCTTGAGGATGAAAAAACCAAACCACTACCCCTCCATCTGTTATTGGATGCTTTTCTTACTAATTAATTATTATACTGTATTCCATATATATTTTACTATATTCCAAATAAGTCTAGAGTATAGACTAAGGTTGTGAAACACATGGCCCACAGGCTAAATGCAGCCCACAGCTCTCCTGAGTGTAGCCCAAATCACATTAAAATGTAATTGGAAAATATTTAGCAAAATAAATTTAAAAATACAATAAAACATAAATAAAATTACATTTTAAAACTAAGTTAATATGCAGCTCAGAGGGATCCTTATGTATGGATCAGTAGCCCTGTTTCTATTTAAATTTAACACCACTTCTTTAGACTATTTTTAGTTGTTTTCCTTTTTTAATTTTAAATTTAATTATCTTTATAATATATAACTATTTTGATATACAAAGAACAAGAAAATGACTTAATTATCAGTTATATACAATGAGTTTTTTTAAGAAATATATGTGTATATGTGTGTGTATTTAATTTAACAAGGTAGTAAGAAAATTCTTTTGTGTTTTCTTCTGTGCTTTGTTTTTTTTATCACGCATTAAAGATGTTTCATTAATCCTTGTTTTTTTTAATGTATCTCTACCCACTAATATGCCACCACCACCCTACCAAAGTAGAAACTCTCCTTCTCCCTCTCCTTTTCACCCTTTTCCCCTTTCTCTCACCTTGCCCCCCTCACACACACACTATGTCCCAAAAGTGTTAGCGCAATGTGTGTGTGTGTGTGTGTGTCTGTGTAAAAATGACCACATCATAAGTATCTGAGAATGCAGACCTCATTCTGCAATTCTAGTCTGTCAAGAATTGAGAGTTATATTTCCTCATCATTCTTTTGAAGTTATAATTGTTCCCTGCTTTGATCAGAGTTCTGGTATCCTTCAAAGTTGTTTTCCTTTATATTATTGTTGTTGTAATTATCTAAATTATTCTCTTGCCTCTCATTTCATTTTGAATCAGTTTATACAAGCATCCCGACATTCTTCTGAATCTATCATGTTTGTCATTCCCTATGGCATGACAATATTTCACGACATCCGTATGTCACAGTTTGTCCAGCTTGCTGTGCACACATTTTATTTCCAGTTCTTTACTACTATAAAAAAAATACTACTATAAATTCTTATACAAAAGGCCCCTGTCTCTCTCTCCTTGATCTTTGAGATATATATCTAATATAGTAATATATAGTATAAGGCATTGTGCCTTACCTATGTGGACAGTTTATTGTTGAATGGAGCAGAAAAAAAATTTTTTTAAAGTAGTATTTATGTAAGAATGACTGATAAAAATCAACTTGTGAAGAAAGTTTCATAGATAAAATGTTAAGGAAAAGCACAGATCACTTGGAGAACCAAATAGAGAACTGCCCTTCAGATAAACAAATGTATTGAGACAACTCATGTGAAGGTAAAGCAATGATTGATGTAATAATGTCTGGGGTACATTGTGGTTCCTTATCTGATTTGCATGTAACTGGTGTTTTTTAGAGCTTTAGAGTTAATGACTAAGAAATTTTGAACCAAATCAAACTTGGGAAATATGGGAAAATAAATACAGTTGGATTCTTGTGTTATAGATTTTTGTTTTTCAGTTTTGCCTCATAAGGTAAAGATGTCTCAGACCACCAAGAAATTCTGATTGTAGGATGTAAAATATATAAGAAACTAGGAGGAGACAAACTATTGGAAGTAATTGAAAAAGAAGCTGGAGAATAATCAGAGTACAGAAACCATAAAAATCTAGGGATATATGACATAGAAGATTTTGAGAAAAGCTGCTCACAGAAGACAGAAGCTGATAGGAACTGGGTTGACAGGAATGTTTTGTGATTGGAAGATACTAATTTCTTTAAAGATTGCCTGAAGAAAGCCTGGGCCAGCTGAAAGAACTTTTCAGTTGCTATTCAGGTTGGAAGAAAAATCATGTAGTTTTTCCCCTCTCAGAATTTAAGGTAACAGTCAACTTCTCCTTAGAATGACAGTTAATTGCAGCCAAGGAATCATTCTCCTCTATCAAAGTCCTCTAAATCCTCTGTGATCCATATAAATGTACAGTATTAACAGATCAGCATTCAAAGTCTTTGTAAACATTAGTCTTAGCAAACTGTGGCTACAAGTGCTTTAAAAAAAAGAGTGACTTGAGAGGTAAATGCTGCCTTAAGGCAGAGAAAGGGCCTCTCTTCCAACATGGAATCTCCCTTTCATATGTCAAAATCATAAAAGATTCCTTGAAAGACATAAAAACAGAGATAACTTTGATGCTTCTCTCATTGATAATACCAAGGTAAACATAAAACAGAGAGACATGACTGATACAGGTGGTTCCCATTGTAAAAGGAAATGTCCAGTATAGAGTCCAAATGGATGATAAATTCTCTTTAGAGGCTAAGGGCTCTAGAGGCTCCTTTTTGTTGATGATGCTGCAGATTGGGTCCAGCCACAGAACATTGCAGAATCTTCTAAATAAGATTGAAAATCACTTGAAAATTTAGTCTAACTATACATGCGTAAAATATTTCCTATTATCCATATTGATTTTCAGTTGGATAGAGAACTCAGAGAGCTGGTCCATTAGAATACATGTCTTGGACAGATATTGTGAATGGATGACAAATGGGGCCCAGAATTGAAAAAGAAGGAAAAGATTGGGTTGTATTGTAGTAGGGAATTGAGCAGCACCTTTAATAAGCCTGTGCTTCTTTCTGAAATAGAAATCCTCTTTTTAATATCAATATTCTTCTGGTGATACTCTATTGCTACAGGTAATGGAATATTATGCTGGCTAAAGAATTAAAGTCATAAGCCACAGGGCAGTGGAGAGACTGGAGGTAACCATAAGAAGTCTATAATGTATCATCAATGAAGAATTCTGCAGGGGGGAAAAAAAACTTTTTAAAGGATATAATTAAAGGTATGTGACCAATAATAAACCATAGCTTTTCTACTGCAGGCTCATCCTGAAATCTCCCTCAGATGCTGGGGCCTCCTTGCTCTGAAATAGACTACTACCTCTGAAACCTGATCACCCTGGAATATTTCTCCATAAGGCCTGCCTCTCCTTCTCCAACAGACGAGCTCCTTCTGGAAATGCCATTTTGTGAAAGGTGCCAGCCTAGCCTGCCTTCATTTTCTTTTCATCCCTGTTCATGAGTTTTCAGATGTCAAAACTACACCCCTATACCATGTACTTCCTCCTCCTCTTTCTCCTCCTCTACCCACCTCAACATAACCCCCTCCACCCCAGAATGTAGGGGAAGACATGAACAAGAGTCACACAAAGTGGGATGCCATGAATGGGTTTCAATCTGCTCCCACAAGAAAGAGCTCCCATATCAGGAAGATCCGAGGTCTTTTAAGTATAACAAGCAAATCACATGAAAGAGGGATTCGCCTTGTTTGGCTTGGCTCCAAAAGGCATAATTAGGAGTGGAGTATGGTTGTTGAGGAGTGCATTGCTGGCTCCACTTAAGAAAAAAATAATTCTAACAATCAGAGCTTTACAAAAATGGAATGGTCTGCCTTAATAAGTAATGGGTTTCCATCACTGGAAATCTTCAAGAAGCTAAATATCCACTTTTTGGAGATACTGCATTCTTGAGAAGATTACTGTTCTGGTTTGGACTACATGACCACTAAGGTCCCTTTCAGCTCTGGGACTTCTCTGAGTTGCCAACAGAAGTGGATACAATTGTCCTAAAAGATACATTTTCATTGGAATGTGGAAACACTTGATGTTTTCAACACAACAGCCCTAAGACCACATAAAACCACATCCCCCTGTTGAACATCATCTGCCCTTAGTTTGGGTTAAAGAATATTGGAGAACAGTCCCATTCAATGTCTCCTTGGTATTTGAACTCAAAAGTCTATTGATGATCTTTACATATTGTATCTCCAAACTACTGTTTTTCAACTATGCCATCCAGATTTTTTTTGTTTCCTTGTAATTGCCTTCTAGATGTTTCTATAATTGGCTTTTAAGTGCAAAAGCAACAAGAAAAAATAAAATAAAAAGTCTGATACAAAGAAAGCATTGTTGCCCTACCATTAAAATTAAATATGGAATAACAAGCCATTCTTTAGCTTTGGTCACTATATATATTTTCTCTTCCATCTAATATATTTCTCCTCCAGCTGGCCACTCAATTGTTCATTCTGGTTTATAGAGCAAAAAGAAAAAAACGATCATTAAAAGATCTTCATAGAACATCAGCATAGAAAAGCAGAATTGATCGAGAGCAAAGTACTTGAAAGCTATTAGTGCAAACCAATCTAATTGAAAGCGAAAAAATGAGGGGAAAATGCTGCTAAAAGACGAAAAGGGGAGAAAGTTCTAAACAATAATACTACTCTCCTAAATATAAGCTTTCTAAATGAGCGACATAATGTTCCATGCCATAATCACCACTGCAATGAGAAAACTGCCTAAATCGTTTCTAAGCCAATTTGTCAGTCATGCTGCTCTGTGCTCTGAGTAACAATTTTCTGTGCAATTAATATTAAACCTTCCAAGGCAGCTCTGACTTCTGATGTTCAGTGTGTTTTTGGCTTTAGAGAAATAGCAAAGGCATAGAACATTGTATTATAGAACAAAAGTATGTGTGTGGGGGGGTAAACTTTTGTTGCAAAAAGGGGCCTTGGAATAGTAACATAATTAGGGTATGTTTTTTGTGCAAGATTACATATAATGTCGCTTGAATTGTTCCTTCTATTTTATGTTTAATTATAGTTTTTATTGCACTAGTAAGAGATTCAGCTGGTAAAATAACCCTGTAAGCTAAGACTTTTTTTTTCCATTTCTGAAAACTTTGAGCCCACTCCATAGATATTCTCCTTATGAACAGAGATAAAACAGTACTGCTGATTCCTTGTTTGCATGTTGGCATTTTCTGAAAGATCATTATTGTGAGACTGGATGGGAAATTTTGGAAAACTAAAATGGATAAGAAACACAGATGGGAACAGAGCAGAAAGATTTTACTCTGCATCTCACTGGAAGTCCACATTGGCTTCTAGAAAATGTGTATCAGATATTAATGAAAATGTAGAGTAATGATAAAGAAAAATCAGAATTCCTGTGTGTGGCAACCTGTCAGAATCATGACCTAACCTTTGTACAGTATTAGCCCCCATGCAAGTTTTATTGTGCCTCTGATATTGAGACAGCTGAATAAATATCCTTCAACATAAGCTGGACATAAGCTGATATCAGAACAAGGTTTGGGATGGCACACAACATGAGCTAGCCTAAAGTGATAGCACTGTGTTAAAACTTTTAAGCAATACATAATATTTAGAGCATTTCAAATTTGTATTTGCTAAGTGTGAATGATTATCAAACAGCTTTGACCATGAGCTGCTTTGAAAAGTAAAATTGGATAGGAATAAAAAGGGGGGGTAAGGAGGAGTGTGGGGGTGAGAGGAGATGTGTTTGAGCTTATTTTGCTTAACAATTACTTGCCAAATGCCACGTTGTTCATTAAAGGGTACTACAGTAGAAAGAATAGTTATGAATACCTTTATATAATAGGCGGTTTAAGTATTCTTTCTTTTGGTAGAATTCTAGGTGTGCTATCTTGAGGGATGAAAACAAATCCTGTCATTGCAAAAAGGATTTGCAATTATCACAGTGGATTTCAACATTCTCAGTAAGGTAAGCACTTAGCTGTGTGTGGTGCATTGGATAGAACTGGATAGAACAGTGAAAATGAAGTCAAGAATATTTGGATTTGAGTATCTCCTCAAACATTCTGTAATGCTGAAAAAACCTCCCTCAACCTCAGTCTCCTCATCTGTAAAATGTGGATAATAATAGCGTATGTCTCATAGACTATGAGGAATGAGATAACATACAGTACTTTGGAAACCTTAAAGCACTATGTAAAATGTTAGCCATTATTTAATGGCAAAGAATCTGAACAGATGGATGGATGGATGGATGGATAGATAGATAGATAGATAGATAGATAGATAGATAGATAGATACACAGACAGATAGACGAATAGATGATAGAATCACACCCATATGTATATGTGTATGTATATATTTGTGTTTATAAACATACATATGTACATATACACACAAGATAAATTGGAGATAATCAACACAGGGAAAGCATCAGCATTAAGGGACATCAGGGAAGGCTTCCTACAGAAGGCAGAATTTTAACTGAAACTTGAAGGAAGACACAGAAATTAGGAGACCAATTAGGAAATTATTACAGTGGGAAAATTAAAATACAAGGACGGATGTGACCAACATCCAAGAAAAAATCAACAGGATTTGGTGACTAGATATGGTGGTTCTCTGTGCTGAAACTAAAACTGTGTGTATTTGGCAGGAAATCTGAAAATTTCAGTTAAATATTTAAATGCCTTGCACTAGACATTCACATAGCTATGGCTTTGGTGGCACAACAAATATATCTCTAATATGAAACACTAGAATGGGAAAAGGCTTATTTAAGTTAGTAAAAAGGTTAAAATAGAAAGCATTTTGTCATATTTTCCAAATATAGATTTTTATTTTAATTTTCATTTATAAATATTGACATCCAAATAAAATTATATGGAAAGAAACATAATTAAAATGAGCAAGCAAACAGAAATATAATATTCAAGAGATTATAAATCACACTTATTTAAAAGCATTGTAATTTAGCATTATAAGAACACAGAAAAAGTTATCTGTATTGACTTTACCATAGTAGCATACCATGTTGGCTCAAGTCATGATTATGACAATCTCTAAAGGAAAATACAGAACACAGTACCACTTGGAGGCCAAAGGAGAAATGCAAATTGTATGGAAGTATACTGTGATACATAACAAATTAGGAACTAGAGGAAATAATTAAAGGATGTCATCAAGAAATGTTTTTGTTTTGTTTTGTTTACAAAAGGAGATGGATTGGTCACAGGGCAAGAACAAGGAACACCTATTAGATGTTCTGTGTAATTCAATGATATCTTTATGGTATGAAGAGAAAGTAAGGAAGCCTCTTGCTCCCCACTCTCCCAATCAGATGGACTGCCTGTGAGGAATGTATGAGCTGTATTCTATATGTTGGAGTATTTTTTCAGTACAAGTAGTATGTACATCATCCTTGGTTCTATGACTATTTCCGCCCTTTATTTTGTACATAACAGATTTGTTCCTCTTGTGTTTAACAGAAGAGTTGCAGCCAATGTATATAATGTTCTTTTGGTTCCATTTTCTTCACTTTGCTTTTCTCCAATGTGTCTCTTCATATTTATTTGAATTCTTCAAATCATTTTTTATAATGTAATAATATTCTGGTCATTCAACAAGCATTTATCAATCACTATTGTATTCATTTTCAGCTATTCTCCTATTGGTGAGTACTTGTTCTCTTTCTAGTTTTTTATTAATGTCGGTAGGAATATGGTTAATATTCCCGTGGTATTAGGTGGGGGTAGGAGGGGTAGAACCACTGGGTCAAAGAATATTCTTGTATTTATAACTCATATAATCCATGACAGCAGGCACTTTTTTCTTGTATTTTTGTATCCCCAGCATGAAACCAAGTACCTGGTACAAGGTGGGCAACTAATACATGTTTGCATATTGAATGACTGATAACATCCTTGCTCACAGGAAAGCCTGGACCAATTTCTAACTTCACAGAGTAATAGCATGTGAATTTTACCACATTGCCCTTTTTTCTGTTGGATGCATATATCAACTAGAATTTCAGAGTTGTTTTTATTTAAATTTCTCTGATTAGTAGATATTCAAAAGACTTTCCCATGTGGTTGTTGATAATGTTTCTTTTTTGGAAAACTGACTTTTTATATCGTTTGTTCACTTATCTACTAAAGACTGGCTCTTACTCTTACATTGTCAATTACTCATAAATTCTGGATAAAATAGTGAGCACTTTAAAGAATCACTATTTAATTACTTTATTACAAAGTTCATTCATCCAAAATGGGACTTGAAAAGGTCCTTAGGAGACCTGTCTTAATGAACAGATTAGATAGATTTTATGATTAGGACATCTATTGTTTGTATGTAAATGTATGATATTAAAGTACTTGAAAATAATTTATTCTTTTAATTATTTTAAATGTCCCTCTTCAATACTGTTTACACAATTAATTTGCACAGTGTAAAAATTAAACCCCAAGTGAGGGCGTGAAGAGCCTGAAATGATGGAACAACAAAAATCCCACAGAGTTATTGTGAGGATTCAAGGGGATGATATACATAGAGCACTTTGCTAATTTTAAATCTCTATGTATATGTTAGCTTTTATTATAACTATGAAGAGATTTTTTTTAGATTTACCTTCTTCAGGTATTCTCACTCTTCTCTGATTTCTATGCTTCTCAAGCCTGAATAACTAGATTTTGTTCATTGAATTTAAATTATTTTATCCTATGAATTGTTTTGACTCTGTATCATTTTATTCGTTTGCCTTTCAATTATTTATTTAGAGTATCTAGAAATTCTGATCTATACTTTTTGTTTTCTTGATTCCATAAAATAGGTTCTTTTTTTTATTGCCTTTAATCCAGCAAAAATGTCATTCAAGTTTCCTACTTTGCTTATTGGTGTTATCTGCATTACTACTATTTGTTTTTGTCTGTTTATGTAGCTATTGCTTGTTTCCCTCTAAGCAGCCATTCAGACACAGTATCTCAGTTTTGGAAAGGACCTCCAAGGCCATTTTTCCAAGCCATATTTGAAGAGAAAATCTCTACAATATTTAGCAAATGGTCACCTCATTTTTGCATGACAACGCTCAATGAGAACGTACTACTTAGGTAAGTAGCTGTTCCATTTTTATACAACTCTGTTTATTAAAACATACTCTCTATGCCAGGCTGAAACCTGCCTCTTTGTAACTTTCCCCCTTAGCTTTGCCCTTTAATGAGAAATCATCATTGAGTCATTTTGGTTATATCCAACTCTCCATGACCCAATTTTGGGTTTTCTTGACAAAGATACTAGAATGGTTTACTATTTCCTTCTCCAGCTCATTTTACAGACAAGGAATTGAGGAAACAGGGTTAAATGACTTGCCCAGGGTCACACAGTTAGTAAGTGTATGAAGCCACATCTGAACTCAGGTCCTCCTGATTTCAGGGCCAGCACTCTATCCACAATGCTACCTCGTTGCCTCTGTGAGGAAAACGGTAGTCTAGACTCTTCTATATATAAGAAAGTCTTTTATTTACAGGCATACTTCAGAGGTATTGTGGGGTTGGTTCCAGACCATCACAATAAAGTGAATATCTCAATAAACTGAGTCACATGAATTTTTTAGTTTCCAAGTGCATATAAAAGTTTTGTTTATACTATAATGTGGTCTATCAAGTATGAAATAGGATTATTTCTTTTAAAAATGTACATAGCTTAATTAAAAATACTTTATTGCTAAAAAAAACACTACTGGCTGAAACTTCAGTGAATCATAATCTTTTTGTTGGTAGAGGGTCTTGCCTCGATTTTGATGGCATCTGACTGATCAGAGTGATGGTTGCTGAAGATTGGGCTGTGGAAATTTCCTAAAATAAGACAATGACATTTGCCATATCAATTGACTCCTCTTTTCATTTGAACACTTGGAGGTCATTGGAGGATTATTGACTGGCTTAATGTCAACAATGTTATGTCTCAGGGAATAGGAAGGCCCTAGGAGAGGGAGAGAGATGGGGAATGGCTGGGTCAGTATAGCAGCCAGAGTGGCCGCAGCATTTATTGATTAAGTTTGCTGTCTTATACAGGCACAGTTCAGACAATTACAATAATAACATCAGAAATCACTGATCACAGATTACACAAAAGATGCAATAATAATGAAAAATCTCAAATATTGCAAGAATGTGACAGAGACACAAGTGACCACATGCTGTTAGGAAATGGTGCCAATAGACCTGCTTGATGCCAGGTTGCCACAAATCTTCAACTTGTTAAACACAAAATCTGTGCAGCACAATAAGACAAGGTGTGCCTTTTCTGGAAATAAAGATCATGCTTTCCCCCTCTAGATTGTGGGGAAAAAATGAGAAATTTGAAAACTAAAGCATTATCCACATATAAGTATAGGTTTCTGGCTACTTCCTCTGCTTTGTGTTTTATTACCTTATCCTGGGTGATAAAATAGAGATCTTGAGATGGAAGTGTCCTATATTAGAGGCAACCTTCTGAGTTCTAGAGGTCTGGAAACTCTGAGTCCTCAGTTTTTGACAATTACAATTTGAAAGAAGTTCTGGACATCTACTCCAGTCCTCTTGGTGAAGATAACTACTAGCCAGAGAATAAGCCTGAGGCCTGGCCTGTGACTCCACCAGGAAAGGAGCAGTACAGGGCCATGAAGAAATGGAAAGTGCCTATTCTGCAGCCCTGGAAAACACTTTAGGTTTAAGTGATTTTAAGCCTCAGCTTTCTGAGAGAGGATAACAGTCGTTATCACTGTCATTTGCTTAGCTTATTTTAGGTTCTGTCAATGCACGCTGAGTATAACAGTCATTATAACTTTCTGAATTCTGTTCTTAGTCTTTCTGTCAATGTGAACTGATGAGAGCCTTTTGGGTTTAGAAATAACTTTTGCATTTAAGAAATAAATATCCTTACCATACCCTATTTAAATTATGCATTGAGTATCTCACCAGTCCTCCCTTTCAGGAAATCCCAAATCTGAGCCAAACAACCTAAGCTATATTTTTCCTCTCTCTCTCTCTTTCTTTCTTTCTTTTCTCTCTTTCTTTCTTTCTTTCTTTCTTTCTTTCTTTCTTTTTCTTTCTTTTTTCTTTCTTTCTTTCTTTCCTTCTTTCTTTCTCTCTCTCTCTCTCTCTCTCTATATATATATATATAAAACTATAACTATAACTATATATAGTTATAGTTATAGCTATATAGTTAAGTATAAATATGTATAGAGAGAAAGACATAGTTATATATATAGTTAAATATATATATATATGTATATATATATATATATATAGAGAGAGAGAGAGAGAGATAAAGATAGAGATAGAGATAGATATATAGCCTCTTTTCTCTCATTCTGCCCTATATGGCAGAAATTTATTCTAAAGTTTTTCTCTTCTTTATATACAGATACCCATAATTTCCAAAGCTCTTAGTACTTTAAAGCTGGCTCATTCTAGATGTAAAATTATGACAGACCCTGAATTATTTTGAATTGTATATGGCCTTTTTTGTATATGAGGGTGGTTATGGGAGATCAAAAGAATGACTATAATACAGAGTGACCGAGGTCCTGAATGTCATGCCTTCTCCTGGCTGAAGGCTTGGGGTAAATGATAAAGAAATATTGATATATTAATATTTGAAAAAACTTCCTGAAGTAATGCGAGGCTGGATTTTTTTCTTCTTTCTTGCCCTTAGACAAAAGTGAGCCAATCACCACTGCTGGCTGGGAAGAGGTTTAGGAGAGTAAGAGGCAAACTCCTCAAGAAAATTAATTGGCCTTTCCCCATGTCCTCCTTTGAACCAGCCTGCACTGAGCGAAGTGGAGATATCCACTAAGGCGAAATCATATTCAGGGACCCATATAAAAGGATAGCTGGGGAAAAGTGGCTCTACCCACATTCAAAAGTTGGAGTTAAGTCATAGAAGAGTAGTTGGCTTAGCTGAGGCACTCCTGGCTGCCAAATCTGGCTTTGTGTGTGCATATATGTGTGTTTGTACATATGCATGTATAGACATATATGTATATATATGTGCATGTGTATGTGTGTGTGCATTGTTATTTTTGTGTGTATATATGTTTGTATGTATGTATATATGTATATATATATATATACATATATATATATATATATATATATATACATATATACCAACATATCCTAATTATCATTGGATGTGTAAAGCATAAGAAACAGTTATGTATTTGCTTTCTGTACGGCCGAGCATCTGGATATGCTAGTAACACAGAAATATAACACTACCATCTGCCACTAGGCCGGGCCTCAGGAGGCCCCTGGGACATAACCTGACAGGAAGGCATGCATTCAGACAACTTGAAACATTGCCATGCCACTACATAGTAGAAGGCAATGTTAAGGCCAGGGCCACAGGGACATCTTGAATTCTCTAATACTCTTCCTTCATCATCTCTTCCTATCCAAAGACAACATCTGGGCTTACTCCCCAATGCTTAGCAAACTCCCACCCCCCCCTTACTCTCTCCGTTCCAATAGTAATGAACCCTTGACTGCCCAAAGTCAAACTGTCCTACCCAATCCCAACAGTCTACTTCTTCCTTTATTCCTTCCACCTCTACTCTACTTGTCTCTATAATGTCTCCATAAAGATATGCCTGCCTTTTCACTGTGTCCCCTGTAACTTCTGCTCAATAATCGACAAACTTTTTTTCACTAATCCTTCCTGTTCTACTACTTCCATCTCCTTACCCTCATTAAAACATGGCTTGTGCCCTTCCCCATGACACTGCAGCCCTGATCATTTCTCAAATAATATTTGTACCTTCCTTCCTATCCCATGACTGGTCCTACTCAATAACCCCCTGTACGGTTTGTCAGAATATTTCTTGGTCCCCATTGCCACTTTCAGACTCTCACTCTGTTGCCATCACTCAGTCAGCTCTCCTTTGAGGTTCACTCAATGCAAATTTATTAACCAATTCAAACTGTGATATTAATTATCTACCGACCCCAACATCCTCTCTCTTTCTAAAGTAGTTCAGTGTCTAGTACATCATTTCCCTTTCTACTATAACTCTTGCCATCATTGGATTTCAACATACATGTTGATTTTGCCTTAAATGCATTAATTTTCTAGTTTCTTAATTCCTATGTTCTACTTCTCTCAACCTGAGGTGAACACTGTGATGGTTACAATACGTGATCCTGATATTACCTAAAATTTGCAAAAATGACTTTCCTAAAGCAAGTCTGACCATGTCACTACCACTATAACTCAATTGACTCTAGTAGCTCTCCATTACTTCTAAAATCAAATATAAACACTGCTTGGCATTTAAAGTTCCCCATAAACTGTCCCCTTTCAGTCTTTCTAGTCTTCACATGTTATTTCCCTCCTTATACTATTAGCCTCCAGCCTCATTAGCCTCCTCACTATTCTCTGCATGCATCATTTTATTTCCAATCTCTATGCCTTTGAGTTCATTGTCTTCCATCCCTGGAATGTTTTCCATCTTCACCTCTTCCTCCTAAAATCCCTGGTTTACTTAAAAACTCAGCTTAAATGCCACCTTTTATAAAATTGCTTTCTTAATAACCCTGACTCTTCCCTCAACTGCCATTGCGTTCCCCTCTAAGGTGACCTTCTATTTGCTTTGTATGTATCTTAATTTTACCTAAACATGTACATATTGTCTTATTAAAATGGCAAGTCTTTGAAGGCAGGAACTGTTTTCTCTTCTTTGTATACCCAGTGATTACCACAGTGTCTAGCACATAGTAAGGGAGTAATTAATAAAGGCTTATCAATTGATCATTTAGACATAGACTAACAAATGTAGATGAGCACATATGTGTGTATAATGTATATACTAATATTCAGGAAACCATTTATACTTTAAAAAAGTTTCCATGAAAGTTATCAAATCTGGGGGTGTCAGTATGCAGGATTCAAAATTATTTAGCTTATAAAAATCTAGCATTAAGCAACCAGACATTTATCTTAATCATCCTGGTAAATTTTGAATCTATTTGAGTTCAAATGCCAGGACATTTTATTGATCATTCTTGTTTCAGGATTTTTAATCAATGAACTCTCCAATTCTAACAGTCACAGTAGCAAAATATATGTCAGTCATAAAAATGAACATAATGTTGCTATAATGGAAAGAGCCTTCTACTTGGAGTCAGGAAAAATCCTGACTCTCCCACAAACCCAGGCAAGTCTCAGTTTCCTCATCTGCAAAATGAAAGGCTAGACTAGGTGGTTTTTAAGGTGCCTTACAGCTCTAAGTCTATGATCAATTTGTGCTCTAACATCAGATTAAGAGCAAATTACCCATTGTCTTCAGGCTGCCACTCCAAATGTGAAGGTACTAAGAATTAGAAACCTATTCCTTGAATCTGTTTGTCTGTTTTACTTTATCAACTGATGTTGTCGTTGAACCATCAGCATATACACGTGATAGACTATTGACAGTGATAACAATCCAATCTCTTTTCCCTCATTTCTAACTTACTCTAAGAAGATACTTTATCTACTACAAAGACTGTCTCTCACAAAGTATTTCATCCCAAAATTGTGAAATTAAGTGAAGAGTACCAAAACTCATTCCTTGTCTTGGAGGTCACCTTAAATATTTTTTGGGGAAAAAAGCAGAAAAATCCCTATTTAATGAATAAATGGGAATAAATGTATCAAGTGCTGACTAGTACCAAGGCCTATGAAAAGCAAAAGGAATACAAATACAAAAATAAAAACAATCCCAGACCTCAAGGAGCTTACGTTCTAATAGGGAGAGAAAACATGTAATTGAGAATGGTAGCCAGAGAGATTTGGTATAGAAAGTTAAATGGATAATGAGTAGAGCCATAGGAGAGCCCATGGACATGTCCTTTCTGGTAGTAATGGCACTATTGATTTGATTATTGTTCTAGAAATGGAAAACAGAAGAAGCAATTTATAGAGTACCCAAGCAGATAACCAGGCAGTAAAAGAAAGTAAGGCCAAGGAGGCCTAGATACAGTGGGCCACATGAGTCATTCATCAATCAGGATGCTCTTGACTTTTAGAATGTACTTGGCTGTGTGAAGTGGACTTTCTCTAAATTAAATTATTAATGTTTATCTGACATGCCAAGAAAGTTTCTCCTCATATCATATCTCTCTCTCTCTCTCTCTCTCTCTCTCTCTTCTCTCTCTCTCTCTCTCTCTCTCTCTGTCTCTCTGTCTCTCTCTGTCTCTCTCTCTCTCTCTCTCTCTCTCTCTCTCTCTACATATATATATATATAAAATATAACTATAACTATATATAGTTATAGTTATAGCTATATAGTTAAATATAAATATGTATAGAAAGACATAGTTATATATATAGTTAAATATAGATAGATAGATAGATAGATAGATAGATAGATAGATAGATAGATAGATAGATATAGAGAGAGAGATAAAGATAGAGATAGAGATAGATAGATATATAGCCTCTTTTCTCTCATTCTGCCCTGTATGGGAGAAATTTATTCTAAAGTTTTTCTCTTCTTTATATGCAGATACCCATAATTTCCAAAGCTCTTAGTACTTTAAAGCTGGCTCATTCTAGATGTAAAATTATGACTGACCCTGAATATGCCCTCCAAAATTAAGTCATTCATTAATTCACTTTCCTACAAATATATAAGCATATAGCTAATAATTTGAGAGTTACTTGCTAGACTTGAAATGAGAGGACCCAGGTTTAAATCCTAGATCTAGCACTAGGTTGGTAACTCTAGATAAGTAACTAAGCCAGAGTGAGCCTGTTTTATGACTTGTCAAATGGGTATTAATAATACCCACCCACTACTCTGGGTGATGAAAGTTTTGTCTTACCTTTCAGTGTCCTGTCCCTATCACTTTAAGGAGGTCATGGAAAAAAGCTCTGGCTCTTATAGTCAGAGAACCGGGGTTTGTCTTGTCTTTGATTTTGGGCAAATCATGTAACTTCTCTGGTTCTCAGTTTCCTCCTCTATAAATGAGGATGCTCAAACAGATAACCTCTGAGGTCCCCTGAAACTCTACATCTTGTGACCATTTGTGACCACACAGCATTGTTGGGAAGAACACATTTTGTAAACTTTAAGGTATACGTTGTTGTATTTACAGTGTACAATGTTGCTATCATTACAAACAGAACAATTTATTATTACATTTTCCTATTTCAAATTATATTGTCAAATTTCCCTATAATGAACACTTCCTTTATTTTATTATAAATTATTTGAGAAAGATAAACAATATTAAAATAAGGATGAAAATAACCAAATTATTTTTATCAGAGTATTAAATAATGAGAAATATTCTTCTTTCTCAACTGAATAATGTGATTAGAATTTTGTAATATGAGGGGGAAAAGACATTATTTTATGACCCATTTAATATAGTAAAATTATGAGGAATCTAGCATGTAAGGTCAGAGTTATGTCAAAAGCATGAAATTATGAGGTTAAAATGAAAATTTCAATGAAAGAGTCTCATTTTATGACATAGTATTTTACTATGCATAGAAAAAAGAGCAAACATTCCTTAGCTGGCATGGAGTCATTTCAGAAGGTACATATCATTTCTCAGAATTTTCAGGTGGAAAAAACCTGGGACACCTAAGGATTTCTTAAGCATTCTAAAGATGCTTTTTCCCCCTAATAAAATTCAGGCAAAGCATTGACAAACATTTGTTCATATTTATTGGAGGTTCGTAGTTTCAAAAATTTTTAGCGAGAGATGATTTCCTGATTGCATTTCTCAGCTTGGGAAAAATGCTATCCATGGCAAAACTCATTTCATTTAAATTTGAAATGTTTGGTGCTGGATTTTTAATGAAATAGATACTTTGCAATTCATCTGTTGGATTTTGTAAAATTCAACCTGGTATTCCTTTGAAGCAATTTATTTAAGATTTTTAAAATACCTCCCCAAAAGCATCACTAGTAAATTCATAGTTCTATTGAATATTCAAAACTTAACACATAAATTATAACTTTGCCTAGAGTTTAAGAGATTTCTTGCTTAAAGTATATAATTCCTCTAATACTAGATAAACAAAATTGGCTGGCTCTTCTTTCTTACTGCTTCAGGGTAAGCACAATTCAGACCTCTCACACTTAATTTCCAACTTTTTTCTTCTTTTCTTATCTTAAAATAGAGTTAGGGAAGGGAGGGTTAAAAAAGTTTCCAGAAATGCAAATGATTATTCTAGCAATTAAAATTGTGACCCACCATCACTCTTGGAAGTCATTATTAGCCTTTGAGATTCCAGCCTTATTTTTTAGAGTAATAACACATAACAGTGATAACAAAATAACAAAATTAATCATAATCTAAGTCTTTAAAAAAATTACTAAGTCAGCAATTTAACAATATGTGAGGGATAGAATAGGATACTGGACTTGGAATCTGAAGACCTGAGTTCTACTGTCCTCTCTCTCACTATCTATCTTGTCTGACAGGAAGCAAATCTTTTAAACACTGAACCTCAGTTTCCTCCTCAACAAAAGGAATTGAAAAGATGATCCTTAAGGTTCCTTTCAGTGCTGAAATTCTATAATTATGTCAATAAATATTTATTGATCATGGACTTTTTGTTAGCAATGGCATTATAGGAGGAAAAAAACAAACAAAAATGTGAAAAACTACTCAAATTCTAAAAGAAGTTACTTACAGTACCTCCAGTAAGGCATTACTTTGAATGAAATCTGATTTTAAGTGAGGAAGCAATGCTCTATAAGTAACTTCAATAAAGATAGGACAAGTATAGATGAAAGAGTGATAGTTATATCTCCCTTTTTCTCCTAAAGTTTCAGATTTGTGGTTTAAGTATTTGTGGTACAGAGTAACTCTAACTCAGGTATTCAATTACCAGTGACATGTAGCTAGTTGTGCTTTTAATTTATTCCATTCGATTGAGGAAAACAAAATCTCTTTTTCAAAAGACCTTTTGACTTCAAACAAGAAAAGTACCAACAAACCTAGATCTCTTCAGAGACTTCATTTCTCACCTGGCTGCATTACCTTGGGACTTCTCTGACTGACTTTTTCCACCATGCCCCAGGAAGCTCATTAGGGGGATTACCTCATCATCCTATGAGATCTCATCGGCCTTGGTTCCCCACTTCATCACTACTTCAGCCTCTCTCATTAGAGGGTTATGATCTCATGATCCTTAAACTTCCATTCAAAGAGAGAGATCAACTCAGATATCTATCTTCTTCCTGGCTACACTATTTGGGACTACTCCGACTTTTCCACCATGCTCCAGCACCTAGAACCTTCTTTTCATTCTCCCCATTTTAGCTTCCTTTTGTGTTCCATCTGCCCCTATTAGATTGTAACCTCCTTGAGGGCAAGCATTGTCTTTTTTTTCATATTTGTATTCCCAGTGCTTAGCATAGTGCCTGACACATATTGTTGTTCATTTTCTCATTTTTGAAGAGAACCAATGACATCCTGGGGTGACGTCTTGACTTGCATGGGAATTGGATTTAAGGAGGGCAGAGTTGTACAAAGTTGTCAGCCTCATTCTTGCTTCCAGAGTTATTGAACTCCAGTGACAGGACAAAAGTCAAGATGACAGGCGATGGTTTGGGATTCAGTGGATACCCTTGATATCTTCAATGTCCAACCAAGCTCAAAGTATCCCACAGCACCTGCTGTAGCCTCCTTCATGGCTGTTGGAATAAATTATTCTCATCTGCCCATTCCACCGAAGGGATGTATTCACATGGTCATTTAATATCATGGGCTGTAAAATAGTTTAACTATGTGCCCACCCACCTATATCCATACCGCATCTGCCCCTACCACAAAGTCTACTGCAGGTATCAGTACCATGGTCTGCCCCATACCCTGTACTCAATACTTCAAATTCTCAGGTTATCAGTTACAACTACTGATTCTCTTTCCCCTCTCAAATAGATAAGGTATTTTTAATTGATATTTATGTAATATAGAATTATGTATGTGTCAAATAACTATATAACATAGGATAATGTATAATTAATATGTAATAGTATATGATAAATTAAAAGAAAATAGGGGCAAAAGTACAGTGACATAAGAAAAGCAAAGAACTGTGCTGAGACAAGGAGAAGGGGCCTTCATGAGTTCCTTAATCTCTTCCCAGCTACCACCACCACTAAAACAAAACAAAAAAAAGTATAGCCATTGAAGGATGAGTATAAAAGAAAAGGGACAAAGCCTAATGATTTAGGTCTAGACTAGGAGAGGGGGAGGAGTAAATACAAGGATCAAGTTGTTCTAAGCAATAAACTACAGATACCTAGAGTCGCTTATATTCTCTTTTTCTTTTCTTTTTATTTAAGAAAGAAAAGATATTTGTAGATGATTTTTTTAGCAAAATTTGATGGAGGAGAAAATAGCTTCAACAATCACAAATGTGAATGGGACAACCTCACCAATAAAACTGCTGAGAATAGTAGAATTGATTAAATAAACAAAACTCAACTGCAAGGAACATACTTAAGTCAAAAGAGAATAATATAGAGGTATGATGAGGGATTGGAGTAGAATGAATTTATGTACCAGCAAAATAAATGAAACAAGAGTGGCAATAATTGTCTCAGGCAAAATAACAGTAAAAATAGATACATTAAAGAGAGGGCAGGCAGGTGAGACAGCGGCCTTGGAGTCAGGAAGACTCATCTTCATGAATTTGAATCCAGCCTCAGAAACTTACTAACTGTGTGACCCTGGGCAAGTCTTAACCCTGTTTGCTTCAGTTCCCTCATCTGTAAAATGAGCTGGATAAGGAAATGGCAAACCATTCCGTTATCTCTGCCCAGAAAATCCCAAATGGGGCCACAAAGAGTCAGACATGACTGAAACAAACTAACAACAAGAACAGCAAAAGAAAGAAAGAGAATTGGGAAAACTATGTAATGGCTAAAGGCACTGCGGATGACAAAAATTACAATATTAAATATGTGCATTTTATATACATATGCAACAAGACTGATCAATGTCAATTTGGCCTCATCTCTTGAATAAGACCCCTTCTCTCCTCTAACACTGCCCACCCCGGTGCAGGCCTTCTTTTCCTCACTCCTGGATTGCTTCAATAACCCAATGATGATTGGTCTTCCTATACCAGGTATCTCCTTACACCAGTTCATCCTCTACTCATGAGTTATGTTTTGCTAAAGAGTAGGACCAAATCTGTAATTACCACCACCAACTCTAACTTAATAAAGTCCAGTGGCTCCCTAGCACCTCCAGAATCAGATATAAAATCTTCTATTTACTATTCAAAGCTTTTCACAACACAGCCCCTCCCCCTCTTACACATTATGCTCTGCCCTATACACACGCGCTCTTTTAAAAAAAATATTACCTTTTTATATGTTTAATATTCTTTTTTTTATTTTGAGTTTCAAATTCACTCCCTCCCTTGCCCCACCCACAGAGAACACAAACAAAATGATATCAATTAAACATGGCACACATACTCTTCAATTCAGTGACAGTGGCCTCCTTGCTGTTCCTTGAACAAGGCACCACCCCATCTCCCAACTCTGCATTTTAACTGGATGTCCCCCATTCCTGGAATTCCTTCCCTTCTCATCTCCTTCAAGTCCCAGGTAAAATTTGACTTTCTACATGAAACCTTTCCAACATCGCATTTATTACTAATGCCTTCCCTCCATTGATTGTCTACAATTGATCCCATAAATATTTATTATTTGTACATAGTTGTTTGGATGTTGTCTCCATCATTAAACTATGAGTTTCTTGAGAGTAGGGACTGTATTTGTTTTAGTTTGTATCCTCAGGACTTAACACAGATCCTGGAGAAGGGGTGGGTGGGGAATGAGGGAGAGGAACAAATTTATTATACACCTACTTATAAGCACTGTACAAAATCCTTTACAAATATTTAATAATAATAATAATTTTACGTGAGAAGTATATTCAGTGAATACTTATTGACTTGACCATTAGACAAATATGATTCTGACATCTAACCAGGGAGAACTCACCTAGCATCATGTTCTCCATACTATAATCAATCAATAATTGTCTGAATGAATGAAATGAAATTCAAGCCCTTCTGCTAGTCATTTTTGTGCCTCCTAGAATTCCTCAGGCAATGGATGAAAATTTATTTGGAACCTAAGAGCCATTGACTTTGGATGCCAGCATCAATTAAACTAGCAATGCTCGTAACTGCAGAACTTCCAACCTAAGCATTAATTTGATTGGCTTAGTGATGTGAGACCTGGTTTTGCTTAACTCCGAGCATGGAAATATTGATTGTTGAGTTCATGAGTTATGTTTCCACTGTGAAATCTAAAGTTGGGCTTTTGGCACAGAACAAATTAAGATATTACTAGCAAGAACAGATTTTTGATAGCTTAGAAAGAATAAAAGGCAATTTTTAAGAGTATAATTAATATATTTAAAGGTATTTCAGGGTAATGGAGTCTATGTCTTTTTCTGCATTACCATGTAGAATGTTTATTTTTAAATACATATAAATTCTTGAAAACAAGACATTTAACTTGTAATGGATTATATGCACACATACATACATATATGCATATATGTACAAACATACAGGCACTCACACATATATACATATAATGTATAGGCTATTCAAGACTAGCCCTAGGAAAAATTATGAAGACTACCCTTCTTTAGTTTCTCAGACTTTTTCTTCCCTAAGGATTGCTTCCTCCCACACAAACACTCTCTTGAGTCAGAGGACCTAGGATCAAATCCTCACTTCTTACACTTAATATTGATATGAACATCATCAATTAATTTAACTTCCTTGGGTCCCAATGTCTTCATCTGCAAAATGAGTGATTTTGACTACTTGAATTCTGAAGTCCCTTCTAGCTTTATGTCTATAATCACACAACCTCAACTTCCCAGCTCTCTCCTTCCATCCCCTAGCAAAATCTGGTCTTGGGAAAAGCTCTGGTATTCATTCACGCCATGGTATAAGTGACTGATAGGGTCTACATTGTTACCCCTCTCACAGACATTTTGCATTTCAAGAAATGATAAAGCACCAGTCTGAGTTAGCCAAAGGGGTGATGCTCTAATTGAAGAATTTCACTACCCAGGTAAGGAAATTATGGGAAGAAGCCTTTCTGGTGCGCAAAAAAAAAAATCATATTATGTAGGCAGATCTTTCCACCCCCAAATGATTCAGATTTCCAGATGTCATCCAAGAACACTACCCAGATGGGAGAGTTGACCAGATATACCAACATCCTACCTTACAGTTGGACTGATTACATAACTTGTCAGAGGGAAAGAAAGAGAATGATGACATCCTAAATTCTACTATATATGCCACTCTGATTCCTCTATTCTAAAACAAAAACCACTGAGAACAATCTGCATGTTGCAGGAAGTATGGTACAATGAATAAGTATCCAGAAAAAGATGGATAGGACCTGGGTTCAGATCTCAGCTCTGCCATTTACTACACGTATGACTATTGGCAAGACATTTCATCTCTCTGGGTTTTAGTCCATAATCTGTAAAAAGAGTAGGTTGGACTAGAATCTCAATGGTATCAAACTCAAATAAAAAATGGATCCCTGCACTTCTAAGTCATATTGACTTAGAAAATCACATATTAAGATCATCTACGTAGTATTGTATTTCTGTGCATTTTGTTAATTTCCAAATTACATTTTAATCTGGTTCAGGTTACACTGGGGAGTTTTGAAGACTACATGGGGGTTTAGAGTTTGACAACTTTAGACTAGATGACCCCTTGGGTCCCTTCCAGCTCTTAACCTACAATCCTATTAATTGACAGAGTAAGAAACAGAATAAGGCACAGAGATAAGAGACAAGTCTCAATATAGTGAACAGTCCTACATGTGTAAGATTTCTGTTAATTTTTTTCTCATAGAATGTTTAAAGCATTTTATTGAATATACTATAATTGCAACTGACTTGGATCAACCCTGTTTGTAAAAAGAAGTACATTTAATTAGAATAACCTAATTTAACTTAGAATCCCCAAAAGCAGAGGAGAGAGGGATAACAAAAACATAGTACTCCCTAATCACTCCAGATAATCAAGGTTTTTAATACTGTTCAATGAGTTTTCCTTGAACACCTAATAGACACACATTTACATATAATATATTGTTTAAGGGAAAATATGTGAGTATATATGATAGCTATATTTATTTATAATTTTGATTTCTAGACCATGGCTTAAATTATAGGAATGACCAGCTTCCTTACCAGGCATGCTCTGCACAAAATGAAGGCTAGCAAGTGTGTGTATGTGTGTGTGTGTGTGTATGTGTGTGTGTATGTGTGTACATACATATAGATACACACATAAGTGTGTATACACATACATATGTGTATATATACATGTGTATATGAAAATATGCATATATACACATGTGTACTATATGATGTCATTATATAGATACATGTATAAGTAAATGTGTATACCAGCCTTCATTATGTGCAAGTCATGCCTAATGATGAAAATGATCCAAATACAATATACTATGTACACAACAGATACAGATACTCATGCATGTATCTGTCTGTGTATAGTAAATGAAAGGTGCTAGGAAGAGGGGAAAATAGCTCAAAGATTTTGAAACTTGACTATTGGAAGAATAATGCAGCAATTATTTTTAAAAGGGAATTCAGGTAGAACAGCAGAAGATGAAGAGGTCAAATTTTAGACAATTTGAAGTACAGGTGCCTACAAGGCATCCAGGGGCAATTGCCCAGCAAGTAGTTAGAAATGCAAATATATACTTTATTATCATTGTTATCATCATTTAAGGCAGCTAGATGATGAAATGAATAGAAAACCAGTCCTGAAGTCAGGAAGACCTGAGTTCAAATCTGGCTTCAGACATGACCCTGGGCAAGTCACTTAACCCTGTTTGCCTCAGTTTCCTCATCTGCCAAATGAGCTGAAGAAGGAAATAGCAAGTTCAGTATCTTTGCCAAGAAAACCTCAAATGAAGTCACAAAAAGCTGGACACAACTGAACAACAACAATTATCATCCTTGCGTCTTATGTTTCTATTGGAGTAATTAAAATAAATTTTCATAAATTTATTTCACAATGAAACCTGGTATGCTATGAGGGGAATTTGTTGCTAAAATTCTTCTTAAGTCCTAAGCCATGAATAACCCAAGCATGAGAGAATTGAATAGACAAAGAAGTATGGCAACTCAACCCTGAAATTAAGGGTGGAAAATGGAAAGAAAAATGCTTCAAGGTATTTCTAGGAATGTTATTGCCCCTGTAGGCAAAAATCTTTGGTAAGAACTTGTACTTGATAGGCAATAGGGAAAAATTGGGCCAAAGAGGGTTATTATCATCAGTATTATTTTTAATTTTTATTATTGTTATTACCATGGTTACTATTAAGCAGATAAAGAAAAGCAGTAAGGAATTTTGAGAGAAAGGAAAGCAGTGAGATGATTAGAGGCATTATAAAAAAAAAAAAGATTGATTGACAACTGTGGATTAAAGAACAACTATTCATAATTAGAGAAAGGCAAAAGGGTTCCAGACAGCCTGGGAGTTGGTTCATTTCAGTACAGACAGAACACTAGAGACAGTGAAAGGTTACCATTCCAATAAAACTTGAATACTGAGTAAAGAGAAGAAAAATTTAAGACAATATAGTGGCCAGAGATTGGTATCAAGAAGATGATTTTGTCATCCCGATTTCACCACTAACTTGTGTGATTATGGATGTTACTTAAACTCTCAGCTTCAGTTTTCCTGTATGTAAAAAGGAAAGCACTCAAAGAACTATTGTGAAGATAAGTTATAATGAATAGCAAAAGTAGCACTGATTTTAGGTTGTTGTTTTTTCCCCACTCGGGTGCAAATAATAATACAGGTTGCCTTTCATAGAAGCAGAGGTTTAGAACTGGACGGGACCTTATAGATGACATTATGTTCAGCCCTCATCTTATTGATGATCAAACTGACACCCAGAATGGGAAAGTAACTTTTCCAAGGTTCCTAAATAATAAGTACTGGAGACAATGTGATGCAATGGAAAGAATGGTAAATTTAAAGTCAGGGCACCTAGGTTCAGATCTCAGCTCTGCTATTTACCTCTTAACCTCTTTAGGACTCAGTTTCTTCAACTCCTCTTTTCTCATCTCTCTATCCCCCTCTCTCTTCTCCCTCTTTCCTCTTCTTTCATTATTCTCTCTCTCTCTCTCTCTCTCTGTCTCTCTCTCTGTCTCTCTCTCTCTCTCTCTCTCTCTCTCTGTCTCTCTCTCTCTCTCTCTCTCTCTCTCTCTCTCTCTCTCTCCCCCATCTTCACCACCCTGCTCCATTCTCTATAATCTCACAAAAGCAAATTAATAAATCAAGACCCAAAAATAATGCCTGCTCCATGTAAAGAGTTAAATGCAATTAAAAATGGAGAAAGAAAAATCAAATGAAAGTATATTCAGAAAGTGTAGCCAACATATTATTATGGGTAATTATTTTCCAATCATCTGCATCTATTTCTGGTGCTGGCACCAAACAATCTCTGATGCATCTTTTTAAAAAAAATCATCTTCTAAACATTCATATACATCAACATAAGACTATTAATCTGCCAAAAAATACAGTTTTGAGTCTCCCAAAAAACATGAGTCTGTCCATATTTAAAGATGTGGGGTAATCTGTTTTCTTTCAGGACACCTTGTATGAAATGGATATTAATCATTTGCAAAGCATAAATTGCTCTGTGAACCATACCACATAATTTCTGACTCCTAGCTGGCCTGAGAATTAAACCCTATTGAAATTGAAATATGGCATTTATCCATCATATAGCTAAGACGCAAATGCAATCACAATATTAATTTGCCAGTTCATAAATCTATTTACGTGACACCACTCATAACCTCAACACTCATTTCGTTTTCTCATAGATCAATTTTTGCCAGCTATGACATCTTTTTCTTTTTAATTAAACTGAACTAACACACTCTGGGAAGATATTCAAATGTAAAGACACTATATGAGAAAACAGACCCTAGGTAAGGAAAAAAAAAACAAATTTAAAGACTGGAAATAAATATTTACATAAAAAGAGTCAAAATGTACTTGAGCTCTAATTTCCTCTCCATTCCCAAGATTTAAGAAAGATGTTCATGAGTATGGAGGGCAGAAATGATGCCCACACCCAGATGAAGGTGAATAGCCTGACAGCTCAATCGCTAACTGATGGAGAGGAAGAATATATCTATCCTTACCTAGAGATGGGTAGACAAAACTGCTACCTCAAAGCTTCTGGCCATACCATGGAAATATCACAGTCACCTTTTCCAGGTGACTTAGGATCATCATTGATTAAGAGGTAGAAGAGACCCAAGGAACCCTCAAGTCTAACCTCCTCATTCTATAGATAGGGCAACTGAAACTTAGAAAGGTTCAGTGATTTACCTAGGATCACAAATATGGTAAGAGTCAGTTGGGACTGGTCTTGTTTAGTATAATTCAAAGAACTCTGACCTGGGTTGGATTAAGAAGACCTAATTGTTCTTTTTTTAATTAATTGATTTTAAACTTAAATATTGAAACTTGAATACCAATAAGGAAAGAAAAAGAAACATTATAAACTTAAATGATAAAACAAATATAAAAGAAAAAAAGAAAAGAAAAGCATTGGCATATACACAGCAAAAAGAGAAGGGAGACCTAATTGTTCATCTCAATTTTAAACACTTAGTTACATGACTATGAACATGTCGCTTAAACTTTCTGACATCTGTAAAATAGTGCTGATAATATTTGTCCTGGCAGCCTCACGGAGTTGTTACAAAGAAAGGGCTGCTATTTGAATTATTTCCATTACTTAACATAGTGTGTACTACTGCTAAGTAAGATAAACATCCTTTAGGAAGAAGTGGGGACATGGATTTCCTCCCAGCCAGGGGAGTAAGCCATGCCTATATATAATTATTCCCAGGAGCACTGGAAAAACCTAGAGTATACTCCATCTGTTAACTGATAACCAAAATTCTGCTACTGGCATTTCATTCCTTTATGTTTTTGATTATTGTTAAAATTCAAATGCTCCTTACAGGTACGTGCCACATTTTCAATTCTCAGTTGCATTCTTTTTAATTTGAAGGAAAGATCAAAGAACAGGTGTTGATAGCAATGAGAGAAGGAAGATCATAAATGTATTAGGCAGTGGTCAGGGTACAAAGACAGTGAGAGGACAAAGGTAGAAATCGAGGCTAGAGGGTCAGGGCAAATTTCATCTACCATACAGCTCTGCATACTGCCCTTTACAATGGTGGTGTCAAACTTGAATGGGGGCCACTAAAACGTATTTAAGGATTCCTGCAACCACATATGGACTTAGAAAACCATGTAATATTATCTGTGTTTGATTGTATTTTATTTATTCTGTTAGATATTTCCCAATCACATTTTTATCTGGTTCAGGCCACGCTGAAAAGTGTGGACTCCACAGTTTATGTGTTTGATGCCACTGCCTTACAATACCCTTACTTCCCTTAACGGATCATTTTCTGCTTCGTGCTGAATAAGCATGGGGTTATTATTGTACACCCTATCCCCTCTACGATAAAATACAAAATCTTCCATTTGGTGTTCAAAGCCCTTTATAACCTAGTCCCACCCTACCTTTCCAGTCATCTTACACATTTCCTCCTTACTCCCCTCCCCCACGCACATACGCTATTTGACCTGTACTGTATTTCACAAATAAGACATTCCCCTTCTTGGCTCTGGACATTGTACATGGTTGCCCCCTATGCCTGGAATGTTCTTTCTCATCTCTGCCACCTGGTTTCTTTGCCTTTCTCAGCTAAAATCTCACATTTTACAGCAAGCTTTTCCCAATTCCTTTTAATTCTAATGCCTTCCCTCTATGAATTATATTGATTATTTCCTATTTATCCTGTATGTATCTTTGTATGTATGTACATCCATATATATCCTCCTGTATATATCTATGTGTGTATATAAATATGTGTATGTATACATACACATATGTATATACGTGCATGCATGTATATGGATGCATATACATATATGCATATACAAATATATACACATATGAGCAGGAGATAGAAGATAGATAGATAGACAGATAGATAGATAGAGATAGAGGTATAGATATAGATATAGATATAAATACCAATATAGATATCCTGGATCTATCATGACATGGCTTGGGTAGTATTAATGTAACCAATTCAATATAGAGTTATGGAACTAATCTCAACAATTCAATTCAGTAAACATTTCTTAAGTAGCCAGTGTGCGGCTAAGATGCAAATATAGAGAGGATATAATCTTGTAATCTAAAGTGAGGGGTTGGAAGGGCAGTACCCCAGTAACTATGCTACAAAAGTGGAATGTGAAGATTATGTATTCTAAGGAATTCTAAGATTGAGGGATCCCATTCAGTTGTAGGGCAGGAGTAAGAAGGGAAGTCCTTTGGAGAAGGTACATAGCAGTTTGCATTTTATCTCTCCCATTAAATCGTAAGGTCTTCCAGGGCAGGGTATTTTGCCTTTCTTTGTATCCCTGCACTTAGTTCAGTCCCTGGCACATAGTAAGCACTTAATTATCGAACTTGACTGACTGAATGCCCTTCAAACACACATGCAAATTTCACAATCACACCTAATCTGGAAAATGGGAAAGCCTGAGCCACAGGTACTAATCTATTCACAATTCTTCTTTGCTCAAAAACCTTCACAGACTCCTCATTCTCTATTGAATAAAATTTAAATTCTTGGTGCTCACATTCACAGAATGACTCCAATTTCCCATTTATAGCTCTCACTACACTTTCCTCCCTGTATTCTACATTTTCTTTGTTCACATCCTGTTCTCTCCTGCCTTAATCATAACCCATTCCTGGAAGACAGTAATACTCAAAGCCCACTAGGTTGTCTACTGACATCCTTCCCTTCAGGAATCCAGGTCTCTCCAAAGGACTTCCCTCTTTACCCCTGCCCTACAACTGATTGGGATCCTTCTGCCTTAGCATTTCTATTCACACTCTTCACATTGTATTTTTGTAGCATAGTTACTAGGGTACTGCCCTTCTGTCCCCTTATGTTAGATTACAAGATTATGTCTCTCTGTCTTTACATCTTAGCAGCACACTAGATACTAAAGAAATATTCACTGAGGGGCAGCAAGGTGGTGCAGTGGGTAGAGCACCGGCCCTGGAATCAGGAGGACCTGAGTTCAAATCCAACCTCAGTTGCTTGATACTTACTAGCTGTGTGACTCTGGGCAAGTCACTTAACCCCATTGCCTAGCCAAAAATAAATAAATAAATAAAGTCACTGAATCGAATTGAGGTTAGTTCCATAATTCTACATTGAATTAGTTGCATTAGCATTACCCAAATCAAGTTATGTTTATCACAGAAGCAAAGGTCCCAAGAACTAGTCAGGACCTCAGAATTCACGTATTTCCTTTGTTTTGTTTGTTTTTTGTTTTCAAAATCAGCTAAATTGGGCCAGTGAACAAAACCACACATTATTTGTGATTTGTCTTGACTTATTTGTGTATGAGGTCATTTTGCAAATAAAACATACCACCCTACAGAGTAGAAATTATTTTGTTTTTGTCTCTATACCTTCAATGCCTAACACGCTATCTGTTATGGAATAGACGGCATGGGGAGAGAGTGTTGGACTTAGAGTCAAAAAGACTGATGTTCAAATCCTGCCACAGATGGCCCTGTATCTGTATGGGCAAATTATTTTACCACTCTGACTCAGTTTCCTCATCTACAAAATGACCATAACAAGAGCACCTACCTCACAGAACATGGGTAAAGCATTTTGAAAATTCCAGCGATATTTAAATGGTAGCTATTATTATCTTTATAGGCATTTAATAAATGTTGGTTTGGAAGACGGGACTTTAGTCCCAGATATCCCTTCCCTTTATCTTCCCCTACAGAGTGAGTACACATCTATATGACTTTTCTTTTCTGAAGCCAGGCTAGTCCTGAAGGTCATTTGATACCCCACTCTTACTACCCTCACTTCCTCCCTGTCATGTATTTAACCCCCTTGTATTCATTTTGCATTTATTCTGTTATGATTCCCCATTGAATGTATAATAATATATAATGGGGGAGGGAAATTAGCTCTGGAGGGGATTTTAAATTGTAGGGGGCCTCATTTAGGATAAACTTGGGCTCTCCCCATTAAAGGGAACCCAATAGAAAGATTCTCTAACTAATGGATACCTTTAATTTTAAGATGAAAATGAACATTTTTTCCCTTCTCTTTTGTTTAGACTGCAATCACAGAACCTAATTTCTGGTAGAATCTCTTTGAAAGTCAGAACAGTTCCTTCTGAGATAATTTTTGTTTGTTAGAATACTAAAGAACTGATATCTGTTGTATTACTAAATCCTTCACAGGTATTTAGATTATTATGTGAAGTATGTATTTCATATCCCTAAAATACTGGGATTACTAATTCATCATAAGTTCGTTCATGAAAGTCTATTTTTTCTTTTTCTTTTTTTTCTTTTAATCAGTCCTAGATTGCTTGCCTCATTTGTGATGAGTCCAGGCAGCTTAACTGAGATATTTTTGTGAGTCTATAGAATAAACTTTGCCCTCTGACCTAGAAAACCTTTGTAATCAAATCCAAGTGTTTAATCCCATTTTGGAAGCCCCCTACATCTCTGGGTTATTCTGAATTTGTTTTCATTTAATTTAACTTATTTGTTCCAGTGAGCAGTGCATTCCAAATTCCATTTAAATTGCTCTGAGCATTGGTAGAGATCCCTTGGGAGAAATTTCAGGTGCCCTACCACAGAAGGACCCAGAGGAAATTTTATGGATCTTGCAAAGGATTGCCTAGGTTAAAGAGAGCCCTGGAGAAAGGTTGGTATGTTCTTCGTGGAAAAAGACACCTAAAATTTTTCCCCAAACCCCCAGTTATTAGCCTTAGGAGCTAAGGGAAACACAGGATCATTCTTACCCAAGACAGGTTGGTGTTTCACCTAAGGGCAAGAAGTGACTTCCAGTCAACTGAAGAACCTGGTCCCTGTGAGCAAAGCCCTACATATTCAGGGACCTCTGTAGGGATCGGGATTTCCTTCTGAGGATAGGAAGCTTGACTTTCTTTTCCCTATTCTTTTCTTCACTGTCTTTGGGAAATTACTTCACAAGTCTTATGAGGCAAGAAACTATGAAAATTTCATACGAAATTTTAAATTGTATGAAATTCAGCAGTTTCCAGTCATGTCTGACACTTTTCTATCCCATTTGGGGTTTTCTTGGCAAAGATACTGCAGTGGTTTGCCATTTCCTTTTCCACATCATTTAACAGATGAGGAACTGAGGCAAACAGGGATAATTTAATTACACAGGGTCACATAGCTAGTAAGTGACTGAGGTCAGATTTGAACCCGGGAAGACGAGACTTCCTGACTGCAGACCTAGCACTCTGCCATTTAAAAAGCACTTACTGTGTGCTTGTTATGTGCAAACCACTCCAGTATCTTTGCCAAGAAAACTTTAAATGGGGTTACAAAGAGTCAGACACAACTGAAATGAGTAAACAATATCAAAAACCATGTGCCAGGCACTGTGCTAAGTGCTTTGCAATTATTATCTTCATTTGATCCTCACAACCCTGGGGAGGTAGTTGCTATTATTATCCCCATTTTGCAGATGAGGAAACTAAGGCAAACACAAGTTAAGGGATTTGCCCAAGGTCACACAGCTAGTCAATACCTGAGGTGGGATTTGAACTCAGATCTTCCCAACTCCAAACCCACTGTTATATCTACTGTACCACCTCCCGGCTTCTGTTAAGCGTTGCCAGCTTGTTAAGATGTATCAGAATGTATTTAACAATATGGAAGTATGTTAAGTTGTGGATTTGTTTGTGAATAGTGCCATGCAGATTTTTCTGAAGATTCTTGAGTATAAGACAAGAAGGCATTCAGAAAGGATAATATTCAACCTAGTCAGTAGAGAACTATCCAAGTTTTGGCAAAAGCACTTCAGTGGATTCTCTGAGAACAGCAAAGGCTAAACTGTGGAGTGTGTATGAAGGATGTCCCACACCCTTTAACACTAATCCATGAAATGAAGAAGATGGCCTATTCCGACACCTCTATCAGATGAGAATACCTCTTTAATAAATTATAGGATCAATCAAAGGTAAAAACCAGTGTGAACAATTCCTCAATACCTCTAGGTCAACCAGGCTATAAAAGTAGAGACTAAATACGAATTGAACGGAAGCAGATGACACCACAAAGGACATGTAATGATGGTTGAAGAGAATAATCCTCTAGGTAGCTTGGATAAAATAGCAAACCAGCCTTGTGATGGAGTAGCTCTTGCCAGGCCCAGAGGGAATTGCTTGGGCCTGTGGTGAAACCTCTGTACCATCCCCTTATCCCTTGAACATAGAAAGACCTTGTGAACTTCAAAAGGTCAGAAATTTGGAGACAGTGGCATCTCCAAAACCACAGTGGCTAATGTCAGTACATACATCAGATGATGAGGACAAACTAAACCCACTGTGTAAAAATAGCCTCAAGGCTAAATAAAGGGACCAATTTCTGGAACCCATCATAGAGCTATACAATCTAAGTAAAACTTTATTAGGACTCTGGGAAGGTGGGAAAGAATTATTATTTAACCACGAGAATCAATTTATCCTTTTTGCTACATGTCTTCATGTCTTCTCTAAGTTTGAGCCAACTATCTCTGGGACTCTATATGTGCTTTTGAGAGAATGTGTCCTAGATTCTTTAGGGATTGGTTTCAGGCCAAATAATTGACCTAAATTTAGGCCAAATCACATTGCAAATGTTCTTTTCAAAAATCTTATTATACAACATCAGTATATATTCCTATTATCTAATTAATTTTTTCTACATATTTGATCATCAGGGGGGACCCCTTTGTATGAAGACTTGGGAGTAACCATATTAATAAGCCCCAGCCCCTAAGGGTTACCCTTAGAATCCCAAATCGAGAAGTTGGCAGCAACCCTCTGGAGGCTCAATCTGCCAATCTGAGAAGGAGGTGAGGAAAGTAGACCAAGTGGGAATGCTACACGTACGTCCTTATATCTCTACATCAAATATCCTTTGATAAAATGTCAACTCCTTACGAGTAGAGTTAGTTTCCATTGTGTCTTTCTATCCCCAGTCCTTGGCACAGTGCCTGATACAGGGGTGGGGAACCTGGGGCCTCGAGGTCACATGTAGCCTTCTAGGTCCTTGGGTGAGGCCTTCTGACTGAGTCCAAGTTTTACAGAACAGATCCTTTTATTAAGGGGATTTGTTTTGTGAAGTTTGCATTCAGTGAAAGGGCTGCACTTGAAGACCTAGAGGGCCACATATGACTTTAAGGCCTTAGGGTCCCCCTCCCCACCCCTGGTCTAATACATTTGAATTTTCAATAAATACAAGCCAGTAGTAATAGTTTACATCCATATGTCTCTTCCACATACGTTATCTCAAATTGACCCTCACAATTCATTCTGAGAAGCAAGTAGGTCAACAATCTTACTTCTATTTACAGGTGAGGAAACAGAGACTCTGAAGGGGTCTAGTGATTAACATAACATAGCTATCAAATGACAGAATTGAGATTCAAACCCAAGTCTTTCATTATTGTTGGTGGTGGTGGTTTTAGGAGTACAGGGGTGGCAATCAGGGTTAAATAACTTGCCCAGGGCTAGTAAGTGTCTGAGGCCACATTTGAACTCAGGTCCTCCTCACTTCGGGGCCGGTGCTCTACCTACTGTACCACCTAGCTGCCCCAATTCAAACCTAATTCTAATGAATGCAAGTTCAAGGTTCTCCCTACTATGATAGGTTGCCTCCAGCACTTAGAAATTTCAGCTTAACGCCCTCTTACTGCCACAATCATCAGAAATTCATGCTGCTTACTTTGAAGAGAAAATTATCTTCCAAGACAGCCATGCAGTTCCTCACTCCTATCCCTCATCACCAAGTGAGTAGTTTCTTTCCTTCTATATAACTTTGCTTTTCTGAAGCCAGGCTAATCGTGAAGGTCATTTGAGGAGTGTAATAAATGCCCAAGGACTGAATTTCCATGCCCTTTTCTGAGAACTTTATCTTCTGTAATAACTGTCTTTTTTTCCAACACTCTGGGAAATCAAGATTATTTGCCCTTTTCCCCCCTGAAAGAACAATGATGTCAGAATTTTTAAAACAGAGGAAAACGTTACCTGTATTTTTAGAGTTTTCTAACCGGAGGTCAGATTGTAAATTAATCTTACACTCCAGAGATTATTGCCATAGTTGCTAAAGTAGCTTTGGGGAGTTCTGGTGATTTTCTTTGTCAAATGGTCATTAACTAAACTCCTTTGTGAATTTATACACTCGGGGGCTTCAGTGAGAAGTAGGTTTAAGAGATATGAGAGCCACAAGCTGACAAGAGCTTCGCTACCAAGAGCTGGAGTTAACAATGAAAAATAAAAGTCTTGAGGATAGATGTGAGCCTGGCATTTTATGGGCAGAGTAATATTATGCCTGTCAGGGGCAGGCCTGGGGGAAGGGAGGGCAGAATGTGAGGCCTTAGTGCAACACATATTTGAGTTTAAATTCTGCCTCTGTCATTTACTTTCTGGCCAAATCACTTAACCTCTGTTACCTTCAACTTCTTCATCTGTAAAATGGAGATAATGTCAATAATAACGATGATGAAAGTCATAAATAACAACAATAATAGGACATGGATCTTTGAAAAATACTTAATATTATTTCATTGGATCCTCAAAACTACCCAGTTAGGAAGACACTATTTTTATTCCCATTGAGGCTGGGAGAGGTTATATGATTTGCCCAGGGTATCACAGTTAGTGTCTGAGGCAGATTTGAACTCAGATCTTCCTAACTACAACTCCAGTAGTCTCTGTACAATGTCATCTTGCCAACCAACTGCCTACGTAGTAGTACCTAATTTAAAATGTTGTTATAAAGACAGTGTGTAATGAACTTTTTTCAGTCTCATATTAAAAGGTGCATATAATATCCTTTGGAAATTTAAAGAGCTGTATGAACATTAGTTAAAATGATGATGCTCTGTTCTTTAGTACTTTATATCTAGGCTTTGCAAAAAGAACAAAGTCTGCAGTGATACGAATTGTTATAAAATATACACAATGCACTGTACATATGTATATATTAACATATAAGTGAATATATGTATATTTCTATGTATATCTGTGACTATGCTAAAGAAAGAGATAAAATGTCAATCATGCATATTAAAGTATGTCACGTAAACATTTTTATTTTTAGGGATCCAGTTATTAATCATTTACCAGTATACTCATGTGTCTCCCTACTTTTTCAAAATGCCTATCTAACTGCTAGATAGGGTGCATCCCTTTGAGCAGTAGATGCCCTGGCCAAGGGAGGGAGGGTAAAATCTCCTCCTTCCCTGACCCCACAAGTGTTTCCTCCACCTGTAGCTCCTGACTACCAAATTAAAAGTTTAGCCAATTAAAGCCCTGCAAAGTTGCATCTAGTTTTTGCTAATCCAATAAGATGCTCACTTTGGTTAGCAAAAGGCACCCAGACTTCGTAAAGGAATCATGGATTGTTAACACATTAACATTTCATTGCTTCTGTTATTGACTCTGTTTTCTGTGATTGTATCAACTATGGAGGAGTTACAAAGAAATTATCTCCTAATATCCTTGTTAAAAAGGAATGATCCTACATTTCACTTATCATTTATCACTTGGACTTGGACAATTAGGGTCATAGGATTATAGCTGTAAGTAACCTAAGAAGTCAACTTGTTCTAAATTCCTCATTTTATAGGTAAGGAAACTGAATCCTACAGAGAAAATGTGCCTAAAATCACACAAATAGTAAGTGATTGAAACCAGATCTTCTGATTTGAAATCCAGCACTGCCTAAAAAATTTTAAAACATTTTGTCATTTCAGTCAATCATTCAAATATTATTCTTGTGGGATACAAGATAACTGGTATATCTGAGCTGATCAGATCCTTGTCTCTATACAAGCACAGTCTTCCACTCAAAATGACATGATTCTTCCAAAAACATCAAAATTTACACAACTGTTCCTTCAAGATTCATCTTTTAGCTCCAGATAAACATAAGGCACATACTCAAATTCTTGAAAATCATAAAACCAGAAAAGAGGTGCTAGATAAGCAATACAATGTAGTGGAAAGTGTGTTGAAGTGAATCAGGGGATATGAGTTCAAAATCCACCTCTGTCTGTGTCACTTTGGCTAACTAAGCATCATAAATTTAGTTTTCTCATTTGTAAAACAGAGTTACTAATCCTTGCAGTACCTACCTCAAAGCATTGTCATGAGAAAAGCATATTGTAAATCTTAAAGCCCTATATAAGTTAAAAGTTGTTGTTATTGTTGATATTATTGTTACATAAAGTGTGTATGTTGCCCATATAGGTTATGAATGTGTCTACATGGATCTTTTTTTTTTTTAGGCAATTGAAGTTAAGTGACTTGTCCAGGCTCACACAGCTAGTAAGTGTCAAGTGTTTGGTCTAAGGCCAGATTTGAACTCAGGTCCTCCTGACTTCAGGGCCAGTGCTCTATCCACTGCACCACCTAGCTGCCCCCTACATGGATCTTTCTACAAGTAGCTCACAGGGAAGCATGAATAGGTATCTCTAAAATCTCCACCTATCTTTCTGTAAGGTAGATTTTGATTTGTACCAGGTGGTGATCAGGATAGTGGGGCTATGAGGTTGCTATTCAGAATTAATCAGGGATGAGATACCAGGCTAGAATTATGTCTATTTGCCCCTAAACATTCTTGGTCTAGGAGGAAATAAAAATTTAGGTTCAAGGATATTCTCCTAATTTCTATCTCTTAATGGGTAAAAAGTGTCCCCAGCTATGGCCAAAGGCTTGACTCCCTTCTTACCAAATGCTAATTACAGGAAGACTATTACATATAGTAAATACCAAATAAACCCATTTATACAAGCAGATAGCAAAAAAATCAGAGAAGTTATACAGATGAAAATATGCCAGACTATGATGAATGAGAACCCCCACTATAATCAAGATATCTCTGCTCATCATAGGGAGATTACCTGATCTCACCCAGGGGAAAATTCCCCAAAGTATTTAAGGCAGGCAAGCAGGGAGTATGCTCAAGGTTCCACGACATTTTATTTTCTTCCAAGAGTCTTTCTCTATCTAAAGGAATCTCTCCTCAAAGAGACCCTGGAATAGCAAGTATCTTTTCCCAAAGCCAGAACCCCGAAGACCAAGACTTCTCTTTTGTCCAGCTATCTCCAACTCTTCCCCCCATTTAGGGTTGACACATTAAGTAACCATTCTCTCAATCAGTGAGGAAAGGCTTATGCAAATACCGTGATTGAGCTCACAGTTATGCTTTTATGACCAACTTCATCTTACTAAGTCAACAAGCTTTCATGAAATGCTTACTATGTACCAGGCACTGTGCCAAGTATGGGGATTCAAAGACAGGCAAAAATGGCTCCTGCTCTCAAAAGCTCACAATCTGTTAGGGGAGACAACATGTAAATACCTGTGTACAAAGAAAGGATAATCTTCAAGGTAACCTCAGAGGGAAGGAACTAGTTACTAGGGGGCCTGGTAACCATCAAAATAAAAGAAGTGGAAAAGGGACAAAAGAGGAGGAAATAGTTTTCCTAGGAGTTCAAAAGGGGAAAAAAAACACTTTGTACTCTCATATCTGCTGTAGATGGGAGAAAAGTCCATGTGTGAAAGAAAAAGAGGCAAAAGAATAAAACTGCCTAAAATTCAGAGCAAGTAGTAGTAGTACTAGTAGTAACAGCAGCAGCAGCAGCAGCAGCAGTAGTAATAGTATAGTAGTAGTAGTAGTAGTAGTAGTAGTATAGTAGTAGTAGTAGTAGTAGTAGTAGTAGCAATGATGCTAATGATTACTGATGATGATAATGATGGCTAGCAATTATAGAATATTTTTAGGTTTACAAAATGTTTCACATATATTACCTCACTTAATAGTAGCCAGAAGAAAATAAATGGGATAATAAAGAGGAACCAATACAGAAGACAGCACGAAAAATCATCCATATGCTTGTTAATGACACTTTTCATAATGTTTCTTTCAGCTAGCATGCACCATTGATATCCAAATACATGGACATCACTTTAACTTATTCCTTTCTTTCCCTCCTCAAATGGTCCATCTAAAAGTGAAATGGCTCTTTCACTCTTTAAGGGCATCACTGTTCCACTCTTGAACTGGAGTAATGCCAGAAATTAATTATGAGGGAAAATCCATGCTGAAGATTGGTAAAATCCAGGAAATCTTTGGCTTTGGATCAGGAAAATAAGCAGCAATAAAATGTCAGGAAAAAGGAGTAATAAAAGTAATAAAGGGCAATGGTAATGCCAAAGTGTTTAATTGAAGAAAATTTCTATCAGGGGAGATGTGTTCTGAAACAAGAATGAGCTACTACTAGGATGCCTGGTAATTATAAGGGGAAAAGACTTATGAGACCATCAAGTCAATGAGGCCATCTTGAGCTTCCTTTTGCTGGTTGGTTCAAAGTCTCTCTAAGGAACATAGTTAGCAGAGCAACTACTGTAACTCATTAAAATCAGTTGGCCTTTATTAAGAGCCAACAGAATACAGAATGCTGGCAAGAACAGACTAAAATTTGGTTGATTCTCCAAACATAAATCTTTTTGTAATCTCAAAACCAAGATATAAGAAACAGAGGATACCAGGAAGGAAGGGAAAATTGTGTTAATGTGTTGTGTATGTGTGGGTTTGCATACATTCAGTATGGGAGCAAAACCAGGAACATGATACATAATTCTGGTCATCTTAAGGGTCCTGGATGTGTTCTGGTTTTTCATGGAAAAAATTCAAGGTGAATCATCAGATGCACAGGTTTACTGACTATTTTGGATACAATTAATACAGAGTCAATTTGTTGTTCTCCCCTCCCTTGGTGCAGTGGGTAAACAGAGTGAAAACAATTCCAAAATTGTGGCTTTGTGTCAGTTTGGAATTTTACTAAATATTTTCCTATAGGTTCATACTATAGCACCCCATTATGAGGCCTTTTCAGTGACTCAGTAACAAACATGGCAAAATCCAAAGCTGTCTTTCATAAAATGAAATTTGATTAGCCAGTGAAGAATGATAAGGTTTGTCAATCTAAAAATAAATGACCGAAGAGAGCTCACAGAGGTTGCAGGCAAAAAGTCTTCTTTATTCTGTTGGAGGAGGGAAATTAGAGACATGTGCTGGGGTCTGCTCTGGAACCGAGGAGACCCATTACATTGACGCCAACCCTTGATACATATAGCGGTAGTTAGACAAAGAAACAAGCAGTAAGCTGTAGCTGTGGCAATGAGGGGCTAACAATAACAATGAGGTGAGTTTGATTCATAGCAAGGCTTCATGACCAGAATGTGGTTCCTGCAAGTGCTTGTCTGAGCTCAGGAACCATCTGGGGCTGATATGAAACAATTCTGGGATTTTGTTATGGCTGAGATCATCCACAGGGTGAGTGCATGCTGAGCTCAGGGCACAACTTACTTGCTGGGCCTTAGTTCTGGAAAACAAAGTACCTCCTAATAGTATAGGAGTGAAAAGAGAGGGGTGGTCTTGGCATGGGGATCCTGACAGATTAAGCTCAGCATTTCAGAGAGTTTTAAACTTGAAAGGCACCTCAGCAGTCATCTAGTCCAACCCATACATGAAAGGAATCTCCATTATAGTATACCCACTCAACATGGCAGTCTTTGCTTGAAGGCATCCAATAAGGCCTGCACTACCTCTCAAGACAGCTCATTCTATGTATAGATAGCTCTAATTGTTAGGTTTTCTTTATACCAAAGTGAAATTTTGCTCTCCCACCTCCCACCTGCAAATTCCACCACCCTTTTAGGGTTGATAATTAGAAAGTTCTTCTAGTATAGTTAGTACATCAATAGCACTTTGCTTCAGAGAAATTTTAAAGTCTTCATCTAGATACTTATTTTTCAATATATTGTTTTCCTGACTCTAAGATTACTCTTCTACTAGTGTCCAATTTGATGCCCATCTCAAATAAAAAAATTTCAGTCATACATTCCTAGGGATGTTCTAACTTTATACTGGAAGCTCCCAGAACTCCTTCTCTTTTGTCTTGACAATGAGCACAGTGAGTGGGCAAAGCTGGGATGAAATATTACATTTGTCAATAGGTGTCTCTGTCTAGACCATGTTTTATTTTGCCATTACAAAAAGTTACTTTGGTGATGGAGTGTTGGAAGGATTACAGGCAAGAGAGTCTTAACATAAGACTTAATTTCATTCCTGGCTCCACTACTGACCCTTCAGACTTTTCCATCTTCTCACCAGCAGCTTTCCCATCCTGGAGATGCCTCCACCCTGTGACCTTCTCTGATTGGTGAATCTGTAGACCAGACTATCCTCCTATGAGGTGCCCAGGTCATCTTTGTCTTCAGGATTTGCCACTTTGGCTTCTCTAAATCCACAGTATTTTTTTTTCATTTTTGACATTTTCTTCTGTTTATTTATATCTCTAGCATCAATTTGTAGATTAGGGTTTTGTGCTTTAATTAGACTCTATTCTTTCCCATACTCTTGGATGGTGTGGGCAAGCCCCACTTAATACTTAATATAGGTAGTTAAGACAGGCCCCATATTCTGAGAGATTTCCTTGGTTTTATCTCAGTATGTCTTTTACTTGTATAATCCTAAACCCAGAGTTGGATAAATCCTTTCTGGTGACCTAAAAATCCCCAACCAGACACTGCAGATTGCTCTGATAGTAGGCTTTCTGCACAACCACCAGTGCTATGGTTCTTAGGTGCTACCTTGGCTCATTTCTCCTCTCATGGCTTAAGATTAGACTGCCTGGGTATGGGTCTAGACTTGTATATTGCTCTGGTTTAGCCACAGGTTCCTGAGCTCTTGGAGTACAGACATGGCCCACTGTTATTTTGCTGCTAGTCTGTCTCAATCACCTGCCATGCCTTGGTGGGAGTTTCATAGCATCTGTTCTGCCTGGGTGCTTATCTTGTTCTGTTTCTATCCTGTCTCCTATAGTAGCTAAGGTACCTACTCCCCCCAAGCTAGGTTCTGGTCTAACTACTTCTAATTCTGTGGGGCTGAGCCTCTGGATTCTGGAAGTCTTTTTTTCCCCAATCATGAATCGATGGAGAAGTTTATAGCTGCATTTCCTTGATTTTCTCTTGTCACTGTTTCTTTTAGTATATTAGATATATATTGAGGGAGTATCTATGGCAAATTTGACCTCCTTTAATTCTAACATTTCTCTATCTTTACATTATTTCCAACTGGAGATTTGATTGACATAGTCAGACCTATGCTTTAGGAGTATTTAGGAGCTACACAGAGCATTGAGAAGGGAGACATTGAAATTAGGGTGACTTATTAGGTGGCTACCAACATAGTCTTAGCGAGAGATGAAAACTAGACCAAGAGGTAATGACCATGTGAGTGGAGACAAATGGACAGATATAAGAGATGCTGTAGAGGTAAAATAGCTAAGATTTGCCAACTAGCTGGGCATAGGAGGTAATAAAGAAAATGAAGAGGAGATGCTTGAAATTGTGAACCTAGGGGCAGCTAGGTGGAACAGTGGATAGAGCACTGCCCCTGGAGTCAGGAGGACCTGAGTTCAAATCCGGCCTCAGACACATAACACTTAATCCCACAAGTCACTTAACCCCAACTGCTCTCACCAAAAAAAAAAAAAAATGTGAACCTAGATCCATAGAAAGATGATAATTTGCTCACCAAAACATTATACAAAGGAAACAGTGCTGGATTTGGGGTCAAAGGACCTAATTCAAAATCATAGCTCTTCTACTTACTACCTCTATAGTCTTACCAAAGTTGCTTATCCTTTCTGTGTCCCACTTCACTCATTTGTAAAATAAATAAAATAGTCATCCAGACTAGTTGAGCTCTCAGGTCCCTTCCAGCTCTAGTGCTACAATCCTAAACATTAGGAAGATGAGGGGATTTTGTAAGCAACTGGTTTGCTTTTGAATATGTTGTTTAAGATCCCTACTAACACCAAGTCAAGAAAGCTTCACAGTGGGTTATTGTTGGGGGAACTGTAGTTCAGGAGAGAAGGCAGAAATAGATACATGGATCTGGGAATCATCTAAATAAAGATAATCATTGAACTCGTAGGGGCAGACGAGGTGACCCAGACAGAATACATAGAAATAGGAGAGCAGAGTCTTGGGCTATTTCTACTATTAGGGTGGGACTTGGTTAATGATCTAGTAAAGGAGATTGATGAGCAGCAATACAAGGTCAAAGAACTGGGAGAACCATGTCACAATACCTAGAGTGGGAAGAGTATCCAGGAAAGATAGGTTAACAGAATCACATCCAACATAAAAGTTGAAAAAAAATAGTGAGGACTGAAAGAAGACTATTGAATTTAGCAATCAAGGGTTCATTGGTAACTTTGAAGAACTGAGTTTCAATAGAGTGATGAGGGCAGAGGCCAAATACAAGGATTTGGGGGAGTAGAAGGAAGTGCAATCAGTCAATGCAGAAAGTGTTTTATACTTAGAATTCTAGAATTATTGAATTGAGAGTTAGAAGGGGCGTTAGTAATCTTCTAGTCCAAATCAAAAAGGAAACAAATTCCAATTATAACATACATGACAAGCATATCCTTCTATAAAGCAAATCACTAAAAGCTTGAATGGTTAATGGATAGAAAACTGACTTTGGAACCAGGAAGACTGGGGTTCTGTTCTTGTCTCTGACACTAATTGATATGTGACTGTAGACAAATCACTTAACCCCTCAGTGTTCTGTGCCAATCTGCATTAGTACAATTTCATCATCCAGGGACCTTGCCATACCAATGAAAACATGGATCTGGGCCATATCCTTAAATCAAACTATTATGAATCTGCAAAGAATTGATCCTTTTCATTTTCTTTATGCATGTCCACTCTGAGCATCTGTGCCCAGACCTGAAAATGAAGAAGTCAAATGATTCCACTACCCTAACTTCCCTAAGAAGAGTTTCTTCCATCCCCTTCACTGAGATTGGACAGAGATCCAGGACTCAAGTCAGAGGATGTAGCAATGGCCACAAAGGTAAGGAGAGCCATAGCAGCTGTGACCATATCCTCTCTAGTTTTTCACCCATAATGACAAGAGCTCAAGACACCAATCTCTTGGAATGATCATGCCTTAACTGGCTCTTTCCAATTCTACAAGGGCCTTATTTGATGTCTTAATTATCACTTTCCCTTTTTCCATCTTTCTTCAGTAATACCGCAGGCCTTCTCTCAAAGCAACCTCCCCGCCAGGTATAAACTAAGGGGTCACAATTTCCCTTTAGACTTAATTCATAGCTTTCAGCTCAGATGCTGGCTTTCTCATATACAAATCCACATTTTCTTTCAGGGGAATCGGCAAGAATAGCACCTAACCATTTCATAAATATTTTCTTCCTTCAACATTTGCTCTTTTTCCAATTCCATAATTGCTGTGTTACTCTAGGTGACAGTATCACATTACACACTGAACGCAACACTTACATTACATTAGCCAACCAACCTTGACTTTCACCCTAATTGACACCTCCAACATGATAACCTAAATAAAGAATAACAGAGAAGTAACAGGAAAAAAAATCAGTACAAAAGAAAAAACAAGCTTTTCTTTACTTCGATATTTTTTAAAATGTCAGTAGAGAAAAATAATGCAGCCTTCTTTTGCATCTTTTTTTCCAATCAGTTCAAAAGGACTTGCAGACAGTGTTTCATTAATTTTCACAAATGTTTTTATTGAAAAGACTTTTCTAGGGAGTTGTAGATATACAAGGTTCTTTTATAAAAATGCAAAATTATGTTATTTACTCAAATCCATTCTTTCCCTCTTGCATTTCCAGTCTATTAACTACTCCCATTTATAATCACACTCTATTCATTTTCACATTATGTTTCTAAAGCTACCAACAAGAATTGTGAACACATATATTACTAGCTGACCCTCTTCACTTCTTAGCTTCCAATTTTTCTTCCATTTGCTCTTAGTCATCTAATAGCAAGCATAGACATATTGAGTGTTATGTGTGCCTAGCACTTGGCTTAGTAAACATGTTCCTGTATTTTGGGTTCAAATCAAGTTAGCAAGCTTTTATTCAAAATCTACTGTGTGTTAGATATTACTAATCTCTGGGGATTCAGAGACAGAAATGAAAAACAGTTCCTTGCCTCCAAGGAGCTTACATTCTACTAGTTAATGGTGCTGATTCCATTTTTATACTTAGAAAATATTTTTATAATTTAAGTTCATTTATAATGTATTTGATAGTTTTTTAGATATTGACATATCCCATGTTTTGAATGCCCAATGTATTCTTCATCTATATCCATTTAACCTCTTATATTCCCTTTTTTACATAGACTATTCAAAGCTTTCTGATACACAATAATGAAGCCATATCTCTGATATTCCAGTGCTTTCAATTAACCAATCAAAATGCATTTATTAAGCACCTACAGTGTGCCAGGCACAGTGCTAGATGCTAAGGATACAAGTACAAAGAATGAAACAATCCCTCCATCCAAGAAACTTAAAACTAATGAGAGGTTAAAAAAAAGTACTTATGTAAGTATAGGAAATAAATGAAAAATGAAAAATATAAAATAACTAAATAGAACATAGTCTGGGAGGGAGAGCTTTTAGGGGGAGGACAAGAAAGGCTTCATGCAGAAAATAATGCTTGAGCTACATTTTCAAGGAAGAGAGGTTTTCTTAAGAGGTGGAGGTAAAGAAAGAGAGGACTCAAAGGATTTAGGATACCCAGAACAAAAGCATGGAGCTAAGAGATGGGTGTTATTTGTGAGGAACAGAGAAAAGGCCAGTTAATTGTTTTGGAGAGTATAAGAAGTAGAGTCTTATATAAAGAGAGTGGAATGGGAGCTTGGGGCCAGTTTGTAAGAGGCTTACAAGCTAAATGGAGGAATTTAGGTTTTATCTTAGAGGAAAATAGGAAGCCACTGGAGTCTATTACAGAGAAGTTACACTGTCAGGTTTGAGCTTAAGAAAATTTACATTGGAAAGTTTAAGAAAATTTACAGTGTGTAAAATGGACTGTTGTGGCAAGAAACTTGAGTCAGGGAAGCTAATTAGGAGGCTGTTGCAGTAACCTAGAAAGGGTGATGAGAGCTTGATGTTGTAGCTATGTGACTGGAGAGAAGGAAGCAGATGTAAGGAATATTTTGGAGTAGAAAGGGCAAGATTTGGCACCTGATTAGATTTTCAAGGTGAAAGAGAGTACAGAGTTGAAAATAATTCCCAAGTAATGGATCTGGGGGACTGAGAGAGTAATAATGACTTTGACAGAAATAGAGAAGTCTGGGAGAGGGATGGGTTTGAGAGAAAGGTAAAGAATTCATATTTACAAATGTTGAGTTGTTAATGTTTCCAGAACATCCTGTTTGAAACATCCAATAGATAATTGGTAATGCAATACTGAAACTCAGGTGCAAGAATAAAGGAGAAATGGAGTCATCTGCATATATATGACAATAAGCATAGATTTGATAATCAAACCCATGTGATCTGATTAGATCACAGAGAGAGAGAGAAAGACAGAGACAGAGACAGAGACAAAGAGAAAGTAAGTTTAGGACAGAATCTTAGACAATTCCCACAGTATGATTTGCCAGCCGACTAAATGGAGACTAAGAAGGAGCAGTCAGACAGGTAGGAGGAGAACTCCTAAACCTATGGATTCAGTTTGGAGTGGGAAGAAAATAAAGTTAAAGCAGGAATAATGGCCTCAGAAAGTACTGAGGGTGGAGGGATTAGAGATCTCTATAAGGTCAAAGAACAGGTTTAGTAGGTGTGAGACAGAGGGAGAGAGAAAATGATGGGCAAGATAGGGGAACCTTAGTTTTTAATGAGGAAAGTGGGATATTTCTGGATAATAGTGAGATCATGTGTGTATGACCTTCCCTGGGGGTTACTGAGTTAGAATGGAGGAGTAGGTCATGAAATTTAGGAAGGCTGAGGAGCTGGGAAGGTAGGGAGTTTGATGAATCATTGTTAGAATATTAAAGCTGCTTACTGTAATGGCAGGAGTGGAGGCGGAATGGAAGATGTTTAGTCAAGTGCTGAACTCTAAGAAAGGATGACCTGGAGATTGGCTCGCTTCAACAGGATTGGGAGCATTTCAAAAGGAGGAAAGTTTGCCGAAGGAAATAGGTAAAGGGAGAGACTTGAAATGACAATGGGGAACAAAGAGAATTCTGACTCTTCCTCCAGGACAGGTATGTGAAGTGAGAGAAGGTACAGACAGTGCTGGATATCTGGGAATACAATTGTCAATGGAGGCTAATATATAGAAGTTAGAAATGGGTCCAGGACAAAAAGGATTATGTTTGCTGTGGAATGACAATTCTAGAGGGCACAGTAGAAAGAATAAGCAGGATTACAGTGAAGTGATGTAGAGTTGAAAATGATGGAGAAAAAAAAGAATAGGAGATGGGAGTTAGTAATAATTTGCCTCTATATGGAAGGTATTTAATTAGAATGGAGATAGAGAAACAGGAAGAGGTATAAGGGTAATAGACGGCAGAAGAAGCCTGAAATTGATTATTTCTAAGTACTTGTATTTTTTTTTATTTTCAATAAATATTTCTGGGATGTAGTTTTTTCCCTAACCCTCAAATATCACATTTCTTTTTGTTTTTGTTTTGAAGTAAACTTTTTTTTCCCTTTTTCTTCAGTATTATTACTGCTCTACAAAGTATCCCAAAAGTCTAAGTTTTAATAACTTAAAACTGTACTCACTTATGAGATACCTTGTATGTAGTAAGTACCTATACATACTTTTGATGATGAGGGAGAAAGTTATCTCAACATCTTCCATTCCTACTCCTCTTCTGCCCTTTTAATAAAGGACTTTAATATTCACGTAATGGTCCATCAAACTCCCTACATTCCCAATTCCTCAGCTTCCTTAAATTCTATGACTTTAGTCTGCCTTTACAGATCAAGTTAAACAATACTATCTGTATTTTAGAAATCAAATTTGAGAAATATTTAAGAATTAAAGGCACAAAGAACATAGCTACTGATGAAATGTTGAACTAGCATATAAATAACACAATAACATATGTATAGAGTGGTATGTACACAAAGAGAATGCTGAGTAAAGGGTGAATCATGAAGTTGAATGTGAGATAATTTGCCTGACAACCAATTTGGCCAGGGTTTAATATGAGTCAAGAGAAATGATTCAACCTAGGACAGTCTGATGAAAAGTTTTGTTAAGTAGAGTTTAATATCTCTCATCTGTCACAAGACTCCTGTCTCTGGGGACAGGGAGTGAGCTCAGGTAAATTTCAATTGTGCATCTCCTAAGAAAAATCTGGGATGTGCATCATCACCTTTTAGCACTGCCTTTGTACACACTCTGCAGGTTCTAAAGCAGTACAAGACCCAATAAAGAGCCTACAAAGACACCTGCTGAAGATTACATATGCACCACACACTTCTGGAAGCTTTCCCAACCAATCAGCAGCCAGGCACACATACAAGGACAAAAGGGGGGAAACATTCAAGACCCCTGGATTGTCAAGATCTTAATGCTCACCCTCAGCTTTGTTCCTTAATGGTCACACATTGTCCTATCTAGGCCACCAATAGTTAACCAGTTTAAAGATTAAAGTAGCACTGTTCTTTAGAACTGGCCCTAAGTACTTTTATTTTTTTTTTGTTCTACCTAGCATGTGGAGGGGAAGGTGCTTCTAGGGTTCACTTCTGGTGCATGATACCAATTACGTTCCTTCACTGTATACACTGTGCTAACACAGAATGATATAGACTCTTGAACTATCTCATGGTGCATTTAGAAGCCATCATATGTCAAGAGAAGTAGAAGCGATGGGCAAAGATGACAATGTTGTAGGGTAAAGAGTTGACATTAATGAGTAGAAGAAACAAATGTCTTGAAAACAGATTAAATCATATTTCTTCAGGATTGTCAAATTCTACAAGATATTTGGAAAAACTTTAAATTATATTACTGGGTTCAAAAGAGTTTTAAATTCAAAGCAACTGAACTTTCCTATTGAACGAAATAACTAATTCCTCTTTAATATAAAATAATGCAGAATTCATATCCCATGAGGGCTCATTTTCCCAGTTCCTGTTCAAATATACAAATTTGTCCTCCCTAATCATCACCATATTTGTATAAATGCTTAAATTCCAATTTATATAGATTCTTTTCAATAGAGTTTTGTCAAGCAAATACTCAACTCCTTCTTTATCTTTGATGTACTTTTTTTCATTGTTTCTTTTCTATAAAAAGCCATTTTTGAAATCCTATTCCTTATCATATAATATAGAAGTTCAGATTTGAAAAGGATTTTAGAGACCATCTAATCCAAATCCCTCATTCTACAAGTGAGGAAACTAAAGCTGAAGGAAGTTAGCAGATGCGCCCAAAGTTAAACATATATTGGTGGATAAGCGAGAAGCTGAATCTGCATTTACTGACTTGGGCCACTACTACCTCTCTACTTCGTTTCTCTTATTTTTCAAGGATGCAAATTGTTCTCAACTACAGTTCTGTCAAAAAATTTTCCCCCTTTCTTTTTTCCAAATATAAACTTAAAACACCAATCCAAAGAAACATAGAGGGATTGTTCCCAGTAATTAGTCACCACACATTTACTGCCCACCTAGCACACACAACACATTAGTGTTAGTTGCAATGAGTGAATATAGTAGAAAGGAAAGAGTGCAAAATTTCTGGCCTGAAGGAATTTACAATCCTATCATCCTCCCAGAGTGGAGGAAAGGAGAAGATAATGATAGTATTGTGATTTGAAGTTTGGAAACAGGAGGAGAAAGAGCTCATTCATTGTCATTGATTTAATCAATAAAGTCTAAGCCAAGTCTTTTGCTAAAAGGGAGGGAAGAGATGGTATAGCTTGAGAAGAGGATTAAAACAACCTGCTAAGGAGGGTGTCTAACAGAGAAGAATACAAAGGAAACATGCAGAAGTGAAGAACTAGATGAAGGTGGACAACGAAAATTTGTATGGTACCTACCCACCAGAGTTGTATGCTTTCTAAGCAGCATGTAAGTTGGAAAACAGAAGGTAGATTGGGGGAGTAATACCAGGTTGGGTCAGGAAAAGGATGAACAGCAACAACACAATAGAGCAAGAGATTCAAGGGCACTGCAAAGTTGAATTGATTATCTTTTGGGTTGAGCTTTTTAAAGGGAAGAAAGTGAGAAGAGAGAAGGGGTGATAGCTAGGGAAGATTGGGAGGTGTGGATTGACTGGAAGTTGCAGTGAGGACCAACAATGGTGGAGGACAGAAATCTGGTGAGATACAAGGGAATCTGAATGAGAGGAGGCTTTAGTCAGATATAGTAATTTCAAAGTTATTCATAAGATTAAGGGTATAAGTATCCATTCTTGCGTGTGCTTGAGATAGAACAAAAATGAGGATTATGGGAATTGAGGACATAAACAAACTGGAAAGTAAGGGGACTTGAAGGGACTTCAACTGATATATCAAAGCCCCCACATTACACGTTAAACTCGGTTTGAGGTAAAGAGGAAGATTGCAGACCAGATGTTGCACTCATAGAGAAAGAAAGGAGAGACTTGCAGGTCACATGACTAAAGGATGGAAAACTATATATTTTCTCCTGTACTTAGTAACTCTTTCCAGAAAAATACTAAAAAGTAAAAAGAGGAATTATATACTAGAGGAAGAGAAATCAAAGCTTTTCCCAAAAAATTAGAAAACATGCTGCCCACATTTTGCACAAACTGACCTAGAGTACTGTGCTTGGAGATCCACTCATTCTTCTCTTACAGTGTCTGCCAGCAGACCCTACTTCTATTCTTCTCTCAGTATCCTATAACAAGCAAAGGACCTCAACCTTACCCAGCCATTTGCTTAGGAGGCCTAGGAAATGAGATTGTGCTCTGCTTAGGGCAATCCCTAAGTTAGCTTTCTGCCAGGAACACCTCTTCTTCCTCCTTCCTTCTAAAGCCTGTAAAGGGGGGGGGGACTGCATGAGCCCATCCAGAGAGTCAGCCCATTTCAAAGAATGGAGAAGATTGGGGCAGGGGACTAGCATGTGAGTTTGCACTGGGACTGAAATAAATAAGGCTGGCATTCATTTGGATCCAATCTTGTCACTCCAGAAGTTGCTTGGTACAGGGACAAAGACAGGAAAAAAAAAAAAAGGAATTCCCTGATGTGGACAGAGGCTGAGACAGTTTTGAGGTCCAGTCCCAGGAGTAAAACCACAATCAAGTGAGGTGTCAGGGTAGGAATCATAAAGTGAACAACTGAGTAATGTAACGGGGGGAAAAAAAGCTAAACCACCAGATGCCAAAAAAGAAAATTTGGTTTAAAACATAGACTACAAGCAGATAAATAGGCAGGAAAGACATACAAATCACAAGGAAAGATGAGTAACAAAATGTCTAAAAGATTACAAGCATGCTAAATAAATATTATAAGGCAAAGGAATTGAAACAGCACCTTTTGAAATACAGAACCCTGTGGATTTCTTAGATAGCTTGGAACCACAGCGAGATGTTCCAGAATGGTTCAAAAGAGAATTCAAAATCTTGAGAGAACATTTTTGGTGAAAACAAATGGCAGAATTTATAACTTCCATAGCAGAAATAATTAGCAGAATAGGAAAACTTGAATCCATGGTGTTGAGTTTTTCCAAAGAAGTGACGGTGAGAAAGAAAATTGGGAGTACAATACTGAAATGAAGGACCATTATAAGAATATATGAGCTCTACGCAAACAAAAGACACTGATCTTGAAGACAGAATGCATAGACACAACTGAAGGATACTAGTCCTCCCAGAGCACACAAAGTCAACAAATGTGAATGCAAAATGTACCTAAGGAAGGAGGGAAAGTGATGTGGGTATGGGCAGATATTAACCATAAAGATCAGACAGGGGAATAAGCATGGATTGTGGAGTCAGTCACTCTAGATTGAAATCCTCCCTCTGACACTTACTACCTGTGTGACTTTGTACAAGTAATTTAACCTCCCTGGACTTTTTTTTTTGTCAGATGAAAAATAAGAGGATTGGGCTTTGTTTGAGGTTCTTTTCCACTCTAGATCTATTGTATGATCTTAAGATATCTACCTAGAGTGCTATTCAAAGAAAGATAAATCATTGAGCAAAAGTAATAGCAGAGATTGTGGAAGTGACAGCGAAAAGTGTGAATTATGACTACTTCCCTCTGGGTCCAGTGAGTCAGTGCTCAAGACAAAGAGACATGGCAAGAGATGCACTGATTTCCATGAAATGCCAGTTCTCTTTGACTGCAAGGATATGGAGTTCAAGAAGAAGAAGTCTAAAATGAAGAGCAGTTTATTAAAAACAGAGAGTTTTCCACACACAAGGCACAATGGAGAGGTACTTTAGAATCAGATAAGAATCCAGATGGGATTCATTGTTATTAAATTTTATTTTTATTCTTTATTTATTTTATCATTTATTTTTATTAATCTATTTTTATTAAAAAGTTTTGAAAAATTTCAAAAATTAAATCAAATCCAGTAGTGTTATATGCCAATTTTTTTAAAAGACTAAAATTACAGGAAAAGAAGAATAAAATACAAGATGCAAGTGCTGGTAACATGATTGCACTGCCATTTTTGTCATCTGTCTGCTATTGATGTTGATGGAAAAGTTGTTTCACTTCTATTTGTCTGAAGAACTCAGCTGACTTGACAATTGCTTAAAACTTTCATTGGCAAGTCTCTGACTAATTGTTTTCATAATTTCAATGTCCTGTAATTTTTTTTCTGATCCTCAAAAGTTGTTAATCAGACTGAGCAAGTTATGAGTTAGAGTCATTGTTAAGGGAATCAACTGAGGTGTATTTGTTTAATCTGTAGACCTTATTATTGTCTATTTTATATGCAACGTTTTGGCTCCCTCTATGCTCCCTACTGAAAGTAAAAAAAAAAGAAAACAGGGAAACATTGGGTACAGGTAGAAAACTGTGGCTATTAATTATCTAGCCAAATTACCTCAGAGGACAATATCTAATTTAACCACTAGATGGTGTTTAAAGGTCCCTAACATTTGAGCCTAGTTCAATGTCTGAATACACTGTTGGTTGCCCAACTATCCAAAAAAAAAAAAAAGAATGTTATTCCTATTGTGTATGAATTTAATGATTTTAAGGAGGTTTCCTCCATTAATTAGTCCAACTGTTAACAATTTCTTCATCTTATTAACTTGGTCAAGGTTTCATTTTGTTAAGGCCAAGTCCATTATGTTCTTAAGAAAAGACAGTGAAAAGGTTGATAGACAAGACTTTACTTTAAGGGGAGGGGAATATTAATTAGAAATTAGAATGGTAACTTCTGGCTAAAAGATTATTAATAAGAATTCAAAACCTGATGTTTTGAAACTCACCTCATTTTAAGTTTTTAAGTCAAAAAGAAAAAACAATGTGGAAAAACATTCAAGTGGTTTCTGTGTTTTTACTGGGTTTTGTATTTTTATTTTGTAATCTATGGGTATTAGAGCTCCTTCAGTTAAATTGTCCTATCTCAAGTCTGCAAGTTTTCTTGGCTTACAATCCCATGCGGTGTTATTTCTTGGATAAAAATCTTTTTTCCCCTCATTTCCTTGTTAAATTCCCATTTAAAACATTGTGTGAGCTGTCTAAAATTAGAACTTAATTGATGATTAGATATTCTGAAGGTTTGGGGTGACTTGAATCTAAGTAACGTATTGGGTTTTTGTTTTTTTAAAGAATTTTGCAACCATTTTTCTTGAGGACTTTACTTGGAAAACTTGGTATGATATAATCATACAGTTTTTAATAACATGGAAAAGTGCCAAAGAAATATATAAACTCCTGCCATATATGCATTCTCTCAAATCTGTAGTATGGTTCAGAAAGCTTAACAATCCACATAATTTTGGCTAATGATAGGGAGTGTGTTCATTGCACCCATCTCAGAAAAAAAAGTATTAAAGGAAACACATGGAAGATGATGTATAACTCAGTTCCCCAATCTGCAGGCAAACATGCATCAGGATAACTGCTGGATCTCAGGTGACTTGGAGTGATACAGATTGTAGCTCTGATCCCCACTGCCTGGGTCAGCCCCAACTGCTCCTAAATCCTGATTGGTTTATTTTTCATGCCATTAGTATTTCCTTTCAAATTCCAGTGCTGCCATCATTTCCCCAGCAGAGGAAATGAAGAGAATAGAAAGAAGACACTCAACACAATTATCATCCTTTTTACCCTGTTGGGCTAGCTAGTTCTCCTGTCCAAAAAAAAGGTAAAAAAAGATGATTATTGTCATACCAGAGAAGGGTAGGACATTTTTTGTCTGTGCCAGAATCCCAAAATTGCTCTGCCAGGCTGTCTCTGTGAATCATTTCCTTGAGCCCAGGGAAAAATAATCATTCAAAGAGATAAAAGGTCAAGGCACATTCTCCTAGGCTAAATATATAAATTTCCATTTATAGGGCTAGCAAAGATGATAAAACATTGAAGGCCAGCACAAATGGTAAAGGTAGGGGCAGAGAAGAGGCTTCAGTCTTGTTCCAAGAAGATTAAATGACATGGAAACCTGACATTGGTGAAAATAGTCATGATGGTTCAAATAATAATAAAGAAAAAATATAACATGTTTTGTCAAATTGTATTATTTTATAAAATTATATTATCAGGTTACATTATTTATATAGTTATACTATTTAAATTATTTCACAAAATTATATTATTTTAAATTATTTTATTTTTATCATATAATATAGTATCTAATTTGACCCACACAACAACTCTATGAGGTAGGTACAATTATTATCCCCATTTTACAGATGAGGTTAAATGACTTACCCAGCACCACACAGCTGATAAATATCTGTGACAGAATTTGGCCTTAGGCTTTCTCCACTATACCACCTAGCTGCCTCAGCAAAATAGAGAACATACCATCTTATCTGATTTCCTCCAAAGAATGGATACCTTACAACAAACTTTTGTCTAATAGAATTTTTAACTTGAATCCTATTTTTTTATTGATTTCAGAAAAAAAAACGATCTTTATATTTTCCTGATCTACAGTTGGTAGAGGCATCTAACATTTTTTACGTTCCTATAAATATACACAGATGGCATCACTGAGCATAGTGATAATGTTATTGCTTTTTTTACATTTGATTATCAATTTGACATTCAAATCAGTTTCCCATTTATAATCTCAGGTTAACATCACCATAGTGCAATATAGGAGGCAAAATATGTATGATTAGTATTTTTCATTCACAGAGATGTGATTGAAGTGGCGCAGAAAAAGGCAAACAATTCAGAAGGACCTAAATTCAACCCCCCTAACTACTAGACTTGAATTCTTTAGCAAAATCACATTAGATAATGATTTATGACTCTGGAGGAATCCTTTTAAACAATCATTTAATCAAGGAAATAATTCTTTCATTGTGAACAATTGGTCCCTTATGTATCTATTTGATAAAACCTTATTTTCTAATATCAAAGTATGGCTTTTTACATTAGATTTTAAGCTCCTTGAGGGCAGTGACTGTCCTTTGCCTCTTTTTGAATCCCATTTCTTAGCAGAGTGCCTAGAACATGGTAGGCATTTAATAAATGTTTATTGATTAATTGATAGCTTATGCTGCTGGTACTCTTTACTTTTTACCCATTACCCTTTCTTGTCTTAGGCTTTTATCTGTTTGAGACTGTTTTTTCCTATGTAATTTTAAATACATTATCTATAAGCTTTTTGACAACTGAATAGCCTTCATTTCAATAGCCACTGAGAACTGTGTGTGTATGTGTATAATTTCAGATCAATTTTCTCCTCTTCCTAGTTTGTTCTATTAATAATATTCTTTCAAATCCACACAATTTAACACATCAACATAATTTCCAATTCTAATTGGAGGTTTTCCTAATCATTTTTAGGAATTTTTTCCCTAATAATTCACAAGGTTTTTATGTTTTCCCTTCCCCTGTCCTTTTCGTCTATAGGCAGAAAACATAATTGTAAGAAAGAAGGAAAGGAAGGAAGGAAGGAAGGAAGGAAGGAAGGAAGGAAGGAAGGAAGGAAGGAAGGGAAAACAACTTTAAAACAGCTCAACTTAGATTGGTGTAATGATTAATCTTGGCCCTGGAATACAGAAATGAAACACACTTCTCTAGGTAGAGAAGTATAGGACTGTGGGTGCAAAAATCTTCTATATGCCATCATATAAGTTAACTGTGTCACTCAGTTTTGGCTATTTTTCAGTTACCATGGAGGGTTCCAGGTAGTTGGGAAGGGGATAAAAGGGTGTTGTCATATAATGAAAACTGATTATGGTATAAAAAACTAAGAAAATCAATAAAATTTTAAAAGAATTAGGCAAAGTGCTGTCTAAGTGACGAAATGATTTTATTTCCATATTTCCTTGGCATCAGAGAATTTTGTGATTGGAAAGATTGCAGGTTCATAGAGCTACAAGGGACCCCAGAAAGTATAGTTCAACCACATTATTTTATAGATGAAGAAACAGAGGCCAAGGTCACACACGTAGTGAGGCAGGACTCAGAGCTTTTTGAGTCCAAACCCTACCAGCAGAACAAAATCCCACTGTGATATCCCATTACACAGTCTAAAGACTGCTTGTTTCAGTAATGCCTTATGATTAGCATAATCCCTATAGGCTAAAGCCAGGATGTATATCTATCAGATTCATAATTTCCCTTCCAATTTATAAAATTACATCTTTTTTTTAACCAAAGTACTCTCATTCCCAAAGGTAAATAAAATAGGAATGGCATCACCTAAAATGCTGAAAAATAAAATAAAATTTTAAAAAATTAAAAATACAGAAGTTTTTTAGAAAAAAAATGAAGCCAAAATCCAATAGCACATTTGTAAAACTATCTCTTACTATGATTATTCCCAGGTTAAATACAGTAGTTGGCAAAGCCAACAAATATTTGTGTATACCACTATGGTAAATTTTAAGTTTTAAAGTGGAGTTTCAAAGTCAAGAAGATCCCAGCTAAGAAAGTATGTCCCAGCAATTTTCCCAAGTAGAAATTTGGTTTTACATTATTGGCACTCAACTGAGGCACTTAAAACCAGGTTATAATCTACACAAGTAAGGATTAAAGTTTTTAGTTATAAAATTTAGTTATATCATGTAAGGTAATAAGTTTAGTTATATCATGTAAGTCAATCCCATAACTACTCTCCCTTACTAACATTCATTTGTTATCCTTTCTGATTCCAAGAGAAAAGACTTCTGATCATTATTTTCTCTTTAAAACATGTGAAAGTTAATGATGTAATAGTCTTATCTATCACAAATGATAGGGGAAAGAGGGATACACTCACCAATACCACATAAAATTAAGTTGTCCTTCAAGACAGTATTTAGTTCTCCAAATTCTGAGATTAATCCCAAGAGGCGAAAATTCAATAATTTCACTGAAAACCCCTCAGAGAGTGTGAAAGATTGACCCTGGAACATGGAGAAAGCTGGAAACTTTCCTATAAAGGAAAGTAGCACCAGGGTAGTTTTCATTGATAGAGACAAGTCTTTGATGGTGCATATGCATCCCATGGGCTTTGAGATCAAGGTCATTGAATGTTATGAAATGATACAGCAGATGTGAAAATAACATAAGTCAAGTCACCTTTTTAGTTTGTATGTTTCTTAACATTGCCTGGTGCAGGTAGATTTTCTGGAACTCTTCATTCCCTGGCAGATGAATTTCTTCCCCAGAAAATCTGTTGAGTGTCATTAGCCTAACCTAAGTTAACTCACATCCTTTTAAAACACACAGTAAGGAGGGAGAGGGAAAGGCAAAAGGAGAAAGAAAAAAAATACTCTGCTTAGCTGCTCCCTTAACTCAGTCTACATGATTGCATGGTTATTTATTGAGGCTGGAAAGTGAACTCCAAAGTTGTAGATCCTAAATTAAGCAAGTAGAAACCAGAGCTTTGAGGGTGACATAGGTCAGGGGAACACTTTGTCATCATAAGATTGTCACTGAATTTCAAGAAGGAGACAGACTCCGAGGTCATACAGCCCAATCACTTCATTTTGAAGGGGAGACAAGAGTTAGAAAGGTTGAGCTGCCTGAAATCACATGCATAAATGGCAAAGCCAGGATTCTAATCCTGGTCCTCTGACTCTAAACCTACTACTCTACTGAATCGTGCTGCTTCTTGGAAACACTCACCAGGCAATTAATATAGCCACCTCAAATGGCAAACTACACTGAGATTCTTTTTTCAAAGGAAAATTGCACTTGATGGACACTTCAGTCCTTAGAAGTGGGCTATAAAATTACCTTATTAGTTGACTCAACTCCATTTGCTGTGAAAGATTGAGATGGATTGCCTCCAGCTTTCATCCCTTTAACTCTAATTATCAGGCCTATCCCAGATTAAATTCAGGCTAAAGTAGCCAGGTCAGGCAATCTATTTAAAGTTTAATGGAAGTTAATGATTCATTGATCAAACTCATTTATGTCTAATTAAAGCTTTCCTGCATTTGAAAATGCAAGGTAAGGTGAGACACCATGCCCAGCTCCTTGCGGATGGTAGTAGGCTGACTGAAGAAACAAATGGAAAATTCATAGCATCTTTGCTTCATGGGCACAAGTTTTGGCAGCTGCAACTTCTACTCAAGGCATAATTATTTTAGATGACTTCACCTAGTGAATGGGATTTCCATAGCACTGTGCTGCCAACTATGCATTCAGAGCCCAGACGCATATGGCCCAGTTGCTAACCAACAAAGACCATGTGCACAAACACTCATTCATGGAGATGGAGTCTGATGTAGAGAATTATTAGAATTTTGTGAAGCATGTTATATAGTGCTTCATCATAGACAGGAGGAAGGACACATGGCTTCAAACATAACTCCCACGTGCACCTCAATTCATTATCCATGCTCTGAAAGCAAGGGAAATGGTAGAATTGTCTATAGCAGAGACAAAGATAGAATTCTTTGCTCTGGGAAAAAAGAACAGATGTTTTGCTTTAAACTCACACACAGTGCATCTCACTTCTAAAAGTCAGCAGCTAAAATATGCCTTTTAGAGAATGTTTCGGTTCTTAACAGGGATTTTTCTAAGGTTGCATATGTTTCAAAGTTGTAGCTTTTGTTCCCGCTTTCTCTTCTTATAATGTGTCTCTGAAACCTGGATTTTCATTGTCTAATAAAATGGATGATCAGTTTGGTTGCAGGTCACAGTGAAACCTTCAACTAAAATTGTCCTTCCAAAATGTCAGTCCTGTAGAAATTTTAAGTGCGTACAAATACATTCTGTACAAGTTTTAAGACTTTGGTTATTGAAACATATTCAAATATGTAAAGGATCTGTGATTTTATAAGCATGGAGAACTGCTATTGAAAAAAACAAAAAAACACTCCGCCACTGTAGAGAGCAATTCATTTATGATTTAGTAGGGAAGTCACAGGGAGATACCTGAGTCAGAGAAATGTTAAGTGGCTTACCTGGGATCACCCGACTAGCGCATCTCATAGGTGAGATTTGAACCCATCATATTTATTCTAACCTCAGTACTCCATTATATTATTCTGTCTCTATTTTGAAATGCAGTCTGACAATCTTTATGGACTTAGCTTTACTGATATGTATCACATAAGCCTCCGTTCAGCCCCAGAACTAGTTAGCTGCGATTCCATATTTAGTTATTTATAGGGGGAAAGCGAAATTTTGTGGGGTAGATTCTTATGACACAGACAGGAAAGATGCTTATGGAAACCATCAGAGAAAAATGTAGATAAAATTAAGCAACAATCCAGTTACCTACATTTTGGCATAGAATAACGGTTACTTGGAGTTAGGAAAACCAGGGTTCAAAACCCACCTTTGAAAGTTTTTAGCAGTCTACAAATCGTTTAAGTTCCCTGAGTTTGTTTACTTATGTATAAAATATCTTATAACGACTATGTAACTACCTAACAGATTGATTGCAATTCAAATAAGATGATATATGTAAAGCACCTTACACTCATTAAAAGATGGTATAAACATCTACTGCTGTTGTTATAGTTATTTTCTAATTCTGAACACCACTGTCTTACTAGCAAAATATAATGTACTTTTTTGTCCTTGATACTCTTTGATGTAGTTCATTCATTTCAGTCGTGTCTGACTCCTCATGACCCCATCTGGGTTTCTTTGTTCATTCGTTTGTTTTTTACAAAGACGTAGGAATGCATTGCCATTTTCTTCTCCAGCTCATTTGACAGGTGAGGAGCTAAGCGACTTGCCCAGTCACCTAGCTAGTAAGTATCTGAGGCCAGATTTGATTTTTTTGGGGGGGGGGGGGACAGAAAGCTTCTTAATTAGCTATGATTGAATCCTACTACCACCAGGCCTTCTCTTTAGTTCATCTTAGACCCCCTGAAGAAAGAGTAGAATAACCAGCCAACCAATCCAATGACATTTTGAAAACCATTCTCTGGGTAAATCAGATGAAAGATCATTTATGTTCTTTATTTCTCGAAGGTGAATAAAATGTAAGCACTTTGAGAGCAAGGATTATTTCCATTTTGACTTTTTATCCCCACTGCTCAGCACAGAGCCTGGTACTGTGGCTTAATAAATAACAAATAGTGCTTAACAAATGTTTATTGATTAATAAAAATTGTACCCCCAAGAATATCAGGCACCATTCTGTAATATATATATATATATATATATATATATATATACAGTAGGCATTCATTAACCAGTCTTCCATGACTGCAAAATATAGCACCTTAAAGAGAATTTGAAAAGAAAAAGCTTTACCTTGATGTTTGTTTATCTTTTAGACCAGATGTATAATTTGACATTAATATAGTGCCTGGCACATAGTAAGTGCTTAATAGATATTTATTGACTGACTATTAAATCATGGGAAGTTACCTGAGGCACTGAATGATTAAGTTATATGATCATAGATTTAGAAATGGATGGAAACCTCACAAAGAGTACAACCTCCTCATTTTATGGATGAGGAAACTAAATCCCCAAAAGTTGTTACTAACACAGTTTGACTCAGCTGACCAGTGTCTGAGGTGGGACTCAAACCTACGTCTTCTGACTCGAAGTCCAGTGTTTCATCTGCTATACCACACAATTCATGTAATGCCAGGAACAGTATCCAATCAAATGAATCAGAAACAGGCCTCAAATTTAGGCCGTCCTTACCAGAAGGCAACTTTTTATCCACTTTTACCAAGTATGCCACACTGTCTCTCTGTCTCATGCTATACAGTACTTTATACTTGGATCTTCAGGAAAAGAAACAAAGGATACAATCTTGAGAACTGGCAATCAGTGTCCTATTTTGGAATGAATAAAGGCACAGTAATTGGTAGCTATTGCAAATATTTTCCTCTGCCAACTAACATCACATATATCTTTCTGTAATTGGTTAAAACCAGATGCTGTATATTCAAGAACAGAGCTTCTTGAGACAATGGGGCATTATGGTAATTGGATTTATTCTAGAATGAAAAGAACTACAGCAAACTCTCGTTTATCATGAACAGTTGCTGAATGGAGTTTTCTGGTTAATTAAGTGAACTGACTGGGAGTTATCACATATACTCTACATGGATTATCAATGTGTACAGAACTAGTACATAAGATATACTTAGTCCTAAAAATTAACAAGTCAACACACATTTATTAAGTGCCTACTATGTGTCAAGCATTGTCCTAAATACTGAGAATACAAAGAAAGGCAAGAAAGATGGCCTGGCCCTTGACCTCAAGAAGCTTACGACATTCAAATGACTGTATGGAAACAAGATATGTTCAGAATTAACAGGAAGTAATAAATACAGGGAAGGCACTAGTATTACAGGAGATGAGGAAAGGCTGCTTGCAGACAGTAGAACTTTTGCTGAGAATTGAAGGAATCCAGAGAAGCCAGGAAGCAGAGATAAGGAGGGAAATAGTTCTAGAAATGGGGAACAGACAGTGAACATGCCCAGAGCTGGGAAATAGACTGTCTTGTGCCAGGAACGGCAAGGAGGGAAGTGTTACAAGATCATAGAGAATGGTGGGTATGAGATGTAAAAAGACTGAAAAAGCCACCGAGTGGGTTAAAAAGGACTTTGAAGCCCAAACACAAGTCACCAGAGTTTATTAAGTAATGGCCTGATAGAGTCAGACCTGTGATTTAGGAAGATCACTTTGGTAGCCAAGTGGAAGATAGACTAGAGTGGATAGAAACCTGTAGCAAGGAGACCAACCAGCAGTCGATTTCAACAGTTCAGGTATGAAGTAATGGAGGCCTGTATCAGGGTAGAGGCAGTGTTGGAGGAGGAGGCATATACGAGAAAGATATTACAAAGGTAGAATCAACAGGTCTTGGCAACAGATTGGATATGGTGGGGAGGTGGGGAAAGGAATGGCACCCAGGTTGTATTCACAGTTGCCTGGAAAGGTGGTGGTACCTTCAACAATAATAAGGAAATTGGGAAGAGGGAAGGGTTTAGTGGAGGGGGAAAATGAGTTCAGTTCTGAACATGTTGAGTTTAAGATATCTACAAGGCGTTCAGTTTGAGATATTGGAAAAGCAGTCAACGATGTAAGACTAGAGGTCATGAAAGAGGTAAGGGCTGGATAAACCTAAGAATCATCAGCATGGAGATGAGAGTTGAATCCATAAAAGCTGGTAAGATAATCAAGTAAAATATTATAGAAAGAAAAGAGAAGAGGTCCAAGGATGCAGGAAGGAAAAAATGGATGCACAAAGGGAACAAATGTGGAAGAGTACTCATGTAGGGAGCATATATGGCCAGGGTATAGGTGTAGAAGAGCAACTCGTGCTTCTTATGCCACAGGATGATCAATATATTTTGATTATTCATCACACTGCCTTTGGACCTAATTCCTCTATCCATGGTGTACAGTATATTTTTATGTGATTACTGCTCAATGTTGTTCTCATAATCTGGCAGTCACAGGTGTCCACTGATCTAGCATCATCCACATTTCTTTTAGTTACTATCACCTGGGCTTGATCTCCTCAGGCTGCCTAATAGTAATCGTAGCTTCTATCTCCTAGGATGTGGAGCCCAGTGATTATAAAGCCCTACTCTTCAGATAAGTCGGGAGCTCGTTAATCATAATGAATGAAAATAAACCCGTGTACTTAGCTAAGGGACACAGCTAAACAGAGAGTTTCCAAGCTAAGATTAAGTCTATCTTTTAAAATCCCTCTGTCATGGACTGAATCATATTTTTTTGTTCCAGATAACTATTTCACTAATGGTTAAAAAAAAATCCCAAGATAGTCAATAGCTTGGCACGCAAATGAATCTCAGCCAGAAAAAATGCTAAGGGAAGGATATAAGTCTATGATACTGTCCCCCTAACCTCTAAGTACATATCCCAAATTCTTTTCTTTATTATGTGCTTGATAAACCTTGATAGCCTTCCAGGCTTCCAAAGACTCTACACAATCATTGCTATTTATGTAGCAGATTGAGCCAAATTTTTTCATAACTCAATGGCATACTCTTGATATGAAGTTATATGTTTTAAAAATCCTTACCATCATCACTATTAATTATAAAATGAAACAACTGTACCTGCCCTATCCCACCCACCCAACCAAAGCCCTGCTCTGAATGTCAAATAAACATTGCAGGTAGGCAGTGAAATGAGAAAACATCTATAAACTCTAAAGTGCCTTATTAAATATAAGGTAAAACACAAACTAGGGGTGTTAAGGAAGACATCTTCCTGAACTCAAATCTGATCTCATACACTTACTAGCTGTATGACCTAGGGTAAGTTACTAAACCCTGTTCCCCTCTCTTTTCTCATCTGTAAAATGAGCTGGAGAAGGAAATGACAAACCACTCCAGTATCTTTGCCAAGAAAACCCCAAATGGGGTCATGAAGAGTCAGACATGACTAAAAAACAACTGAATGACAATGATAAAAAAATAATTACAATTGGTAGTAGTGGCAGTGGTGGCAATGGTAGCATTATCCTGTCACAACAGTACAATATGGAGAAAATATTCTCTATCTACTAGGAAAATAATAAACTCAGAAAATATTAGAGTAGAGGGGACCTCAGCAATAATTCAAAACTAAGGCCAAGAGGAATCAGGTGAATTGTTCAAGGTCTTACAATTTAGTAACCATCAGAGTTAGGTCTAGAATTCAAGTAGTCTGACTTCCATAACCAATATTCACTCTCTCCACCACAGCACACTGTTTCCTACTCTCCCAGAGTTTCTCCCAAGAACCACTGTATTTCAGAAAGAGTTATTAAGAGTATTTTAGAAAAAAAATGTGTTTACAGATATCTTGGGTACTATACTCTGAAGTAGAAAGATTAATATGTTCCAGGCATAGATAAAGGAACTATTTGGAACTATTAAGATGAGCTTCCACTGCAAATAATTTGTTCTCTTACTCTACTTCATCCCATATCACATATAAAAGAGAGAAAGAGCAAAAAAATGACCTCTTTGGGCCAAGAAGGAGCATGAGTCAGGAAAAAATTGGGTTTCAAAGCCCACATCTGACATGGCTTATTAGCTGCATGACCATGAGTAAGACCTTTAAACTTCTGTGTCTCAGTTTCCTCAGCTGGAAATGAGAATAATGCCTGTCTCAACCCACAAGGCTGTTGTCAGGCTCAAATGAGAAGTTAAATGTATAGTACAGAGTTAGCCTTATGGTTGGCAATATTTCTTGCAAACCAAGCCTGAACTCATCGGAAAGCCAAACTGAGAAGATGTAGCATTTATACAACAGGTACTCTCATTACATCTGTCATAAGGATATCCGCTTTTGATGGATGTAGGAAGACATAACACAAAAACTTTTAAATGGACTACTATTATTCTTTTCGAAGATTTATATCATCTGCAGAAGGCTATTAGCAGGTTACTAATAAGCCTAAAATAGTTCAGAAAAAGATTGAATAGTCCTGCAGTAAAAAAAGCTTCAAAAATGAGCAATCATTCCTGGGCATTATGATTTTCCATCCATTAACAGAAGCTGAACATCTAATGCATCAGGTATGAAGTAATAAATGAAGCATCAGCTCTGGTGTTCTAGCATGGCATAAACTTATGATCGTATTAATGTAAAATTGGGTGCTTAAAACAAAGCACAGAATACTCAATTCTTTATCTAGATAGTAAAAGAAATGAATTTACCCTCCTGGGAATGTCTTAAGAATTTAACCTACAAAAAGAGTAAGGACACATCTCCTTGAGAACTGTATGAGACATAGAACTATTAATTATTTCTTCCTGATTTATATGAGCAATACTGATGAAATAGTAGATTTTTACCAAAAACAAACAAACGAAAAAAGTTCAAGTCCATATCTCAATGCTCTGTTTTTATTGTTGGCAGGATTCACAGGTAAGTTATAGCACCTCAATGGGTAGAAACTTGCTTTTAAATCAACATGCTTGCTATTTGGAGAAGAGATACCTAGGAAATTATCATGTGTTACTTGGAAAGAATGAAGGAATGGATTATAGTATCATAGGCTCATAAGTCTTAAACTGGAAGAGACTCAAAGGTCACCTAGAACTGCTCCTAATTTTACATATAAGGAAACTGAGTCCCAGAGAAGTTAAGTGATTTGCCCAATTTCACACAAGTAATAAGTAGCAGAGCCAGATCTGAATCTAGGTTGTGTGTTCAGTTTCAATTATTCTTTCCACTATACCATGCTGCCTCACAAAAATAAAAGACCTCTACATGAGGAAATAAAACCTCCAACTCCCATGAGAAGAGGAGGGATGTTTATCATTATAACTAATAACAGAATCCAGTTTGAGGCCAAGGGATAAGATATGGTCACTATTCTCACTAGGGAACTCTGCTTAGGGAATTTCCAGGTTCAGAAATTCCTTGAGGAGGCAGATCCTGTATCAAATAGAAGCAACGGGGGTGGAGGGGTGGAGAAAATGAGTCCAGAAAGAGCATTACAATCCCGCTATTGACCATGTCATTAGAAAAAATAGACTAGGAATAGACAATGAATGCAAAGGGCACATTGCACACTGGACAAATACAGAACATCATAGACAAACACAAATTGATGCAGAAAAATAACTCCTTGCATCAATAAAAGAAAAATGGCTATAAACACACACACACACACACACACACACACACACATACACACACACCTACCAGAAACCAGGAGTTGTGAGTTTATTCATTAACCATGTATGTTCTCTACACATGTGCCTCACCACCTTCTTACTTTAAATCGAGGCTCACATTTCACTTAGATACAGCATGTATTTGTAGGACAGCATGTCCTCAAGCTTTGTGGGACTGTGGGGGGAAAATATTTTGTGTCAACTATTCTTAATATAGAACGTTAACTAATACCTTTGCAAAAAGCCCATTTGAGCCTAATGGCTGATAATCAATGGGAAGTTCACTGGTGGGAGTTCATAAGTGTGAGTACTAGAAACTCCAGCTCTTTAAAGTTACCCCTAAAATCCTTAGAAGTTACCTAACTTTTAAGAATGCAGTCTGATAATGAGAGTGGAAGTTGGGGAAGTAGCCCTGGAGAAGGTGCTCCAATTTATTTTATTTTCCTAATTTCATGTCAACTTTTTCTGGTTGTAACTACTTACTGCAATCTCCTAATACTTAATAACTTTTCAGAAGGGGGAGAAAATGATAAAAGACACTACTATTCTGGACGTGGTTCTGGCTGATTTAAAAAAAAACTGATCAGTAAAAGTAAGTTGATGAGGACATTAGGGAATATGTACAATGACATATTAGAGTTAGTGAAAAAGAGGATAAAACTGTCATAAACTAAGGCATACCCTGGGCTTTAGAAGAGTTTGTTTATAAGAATTCAGAAACTGGATAGGTAGGATTCCATGGCTTACCAAAAGGAAATTGGCTCAAAAATATAAAGGACTTTCAAAAACAAAAATCTCAAGAAATCTCAAGCTGTCATTGCAATTGAATCTAAAATGAAGAAAATAAAAAAGTATTCTTCCCCACTATGGATGTGGTAACTCAGAGAAATGTGTACCCTCCATAGAATGGATAGAATCATTCTTGTCTCTTATTTTGCTATGCTTTTTATTTAGCTGTCTTTTGCTAGGAACTAATGTCTCATGTGGTTGTTTAGTAAAAGAAGTTGAGAGGGAATTGAAAGCCAAAATAACTGAGGAGATGGTAAAGAAGATACCTACTTAGCTTCAATCAATTCATGTCACCAAAAATGAATTCCTTTTTTTGCTTCTGTTTTTTTCTACAAAGGAGAAAGATATTCAGATTTGATAAAACTTAACAAAAATGGCAGAGAATTGATGGTCTGGATACAAAGAGAAAAAGAAAGCCATCCCTGAGAAGGAATCAGTTGGGAATGGAGAAGAGAGAGCACCTTGACCTCAGCCTAGGCCTCCTACCAACTTCGTTTGGTCAGAGGAGAACCTTATGAGCTTCAGAGTCAGGAGGATTTTGGAAATCCCATCTTCCCATCAACATCCTAGCAGTGTCTCTGCAATAACTGAGAGCCAAGGATAGGCTAACCCCTGATTCATGACTCTACAAAAAACACAGCAGAAAAGTTATCCTCAGGAGAATAATTTGAGGACTCTAGCAAAGTAACTTCCAGGACTGATGAGTTACCCCTCTGATAAATGTGCTTTTTAAGATTGAACCCAGTTTCCCAGGAATCTGTATATGCTTCTAGAAAGGTAGAACCAAGAATTTGTGGGGAAATGTTTTGCACCAACTCTCCTTACTATACTACCTTAGTAAATATACTTTCTAAGAGCTGATTAAGTCTGGAGACAAATTTGATATCAACTGATAATTACGAAGGGAAGCACACCTGGGGGGGGGGCTTGTGAGCTATAACATTAAATAATCCCCTCCCAACCTCTTAAGGCTACTCTGAGACTTTGATGGGACTAGCCCAGCTCTGAAGATCTGACCTGCCAATGCAAGTTGGGGCTCTGAAGAGTGAGCACAACATCTAAAATTTAGCAGTCTAAAGGTTGTTTTCCAAGATGCATTCTCAATGGAGTGATGAATCCAAAAGCAAGGAGGCGCTCAGTAAATGTAGGTAGCATATGCAGGTCACTTGCAGTGTAGCAGTGGAAAGAAATAACAGAGTAACTTGAGGGGACTAAAGGATCAAGCAAATTTGTTTTCAATATTGTAAACACTTTTTCATGCTAATAGACAAACAAGAAGCTCGTGGAAAGGATGACATTAATAAAGGGAGAATTAGGCAAAGGTCCAGGAAGAGAATGACTAGGGAACATAAACAGACCAGCTTTGGAAAAGAAGGCCATCTCACCTTAATGAAGAATTAGGTTCAAAATTTTTTTCTAAGGCTATGATTCTTTTTTCTCCTCCTCCCATGAAACTCTAGCTCTTGACCTATTTTTCCTTTGTGTTTTATTTGAAATTAAAAGAAATTACATACTTAGTATAATTGCTAGGGTTGCTCTGTCTTTTCTGAAACGTTGTCCCCCACTTCTGATCTCTCATGCCTCCTTTTCAGGTCTCTATTTTAGGACTCTTCAAAAATAATCTTCAGTGGTTCAAGTTTCTTTAGTTAATTCAGACTTTGCACTGTATTCAATACCATCTGGATCCACTAATTTTATTTTGTTCCAATTATTCAAGTGTTCTCATACCTGAATTTCAACAGTAGCTATTTCTGCAAAGTTGTCATTATTTCCTAATTTTCCAAACCACTTTTCTCTTTTTTTTTCTCATGATTTAAAAAGAAGAATTATAGGATGAATTCAGAGCTAGGTCTGTGTAAAGCTTGCTGGTTTAGGAATTGTGTTTATTTTCATGAAAATTTCAGTTAGGTTTGGTTTAAATTTTAATGCAATGCAGTCTTTTTTTCTCTTCAGAATTCTGGTAAAAGTACTGATCAAATATTACTTTTCAAATAGGCATTGATTGCTTACAATAAATATTCTAATATATTTGATATTGTAAAATGCATAGGCTATTATTTCTGTATTTAGTGTCCCAAGATCTCCTAAAACATAGATTCAGGCTCAAGACATGTTGTGGGTCTGGTTCAGCATCAGCTCAAAACTACATATCAAAAATCTCATCAGTGTGGTTGTTGCTTTTACCAACCCACCAGATAACACATGAGTTCCACAAAAAAGCTAACTGAGTAAAAAGCATAGCAAAGTAATAGATAAGACAGATTCTAACCATTCTACAGAGGGTAAACATTTCTCTAAATTACATGTATCAGCAGTATGGGAAGAAACATACATGTATGAAATTATACATACATAATCAAGATTCATGAATACCTGGCACAATTTACTTCTGATGCTGCCTACTCAGTTGCAAAGATTATTATGTCCTGTGTAGCAAGTTAGAAATAACAATGGCTTGGGAGTAACTGATCCTGGGCTGAATTCTTCCTTAGGCTCTATCTATAAGACCATGGTCAAGTCACTTAACCCCTCTAGACCTCAGTTTCTTCATATGTATTTAACAATTAGAACCAATGCTGAGACCAGAGAACTAGTCCACTGTTTGTCTGTATCTCCAGCAAGGAGGCCCCTTTGCCCTGGAGTCCCACATACTCAGTGACTACTTTCAGTCTTAGGGAAGCTCGCCTACCTCAAAAAGGAGCCATACTCCTATTCTAATGGTCTTTGGCTCTTCTCCCTACTCATCCCCTAATCCCAGAGCTTCATGGAAAAGTGACTTAAAGGTTAGGTTTAACTAATCCCTAGAATATCCCAATGGCTAGAAAGGTACTCAGTATACAATGAAAATCAGGTATAAGGCAGCTACTTATATCTGCTATGCAAAAGAAGTGTTTACTACCCTCATGATCCATAAGTGCACACTTGTAGCAATTAAATAAGCAATAACTAGCTCCCCTAGTATATAGATAATCTTTTTATAAATCAACTTGGAAAAATCTTTGCAGTAGATTTCACTAAGATTTCATATCCAAGATACGTAGGAAATAGAGAACAAGATCCTTTCCACAACAGAAAAATGATCAAAGGATAGTAGCAGAGAGTTTAAAAAAAAAAAGAAATGAAAAATATCTATATCTATATTAAAAATATATATTCCAAATCACTAACAAAAGAAATTAAAATTTGCCCACAACCATCAGATTGGCAAAGATATCAAAAGAGGGAAATTATAATTACTGGAGGGAATTTCAGAGGATAGGGACACTAATACATTGTTGGTAGAATTGGGGTGAGGTCCAACTCTCCTGGAAAATTTGGAAATACACCCCAGAAATCACTATACTCCATATATTCTTCAAACTAACAATAGCATTACTAGTTATATACTCCTGTGCTAAATATATCATACTCAGCACTGAGCATTCGACAAAAGATGAAAGTACTCTCTGCCTTCAAGGACTGTACTTTCTAATGAGGGAGAAAAAAAGAAAATAACTAGGCACATATAAAATATATACAGAAGAGATGTAGTCATCTGAAATGAGAAATGGCATTAGCAGCTGACAGGACTGAGAAAGACTGCCAGCAAAAGCTTGAGTTTGAGCTGAATCATAAAGGAAGTCAACGGGAAACTAAGAAGCAGAAGCAAGGAGAAGAATATCCCAAGTCTGGGAGACAGCCAGTACCATCTATTGAAGTTTAGGGATTATGGGGTGCTGTGACCCCAAAATCATGACTTGCGGGTCCTGTCCAAAAGAATTCAACCCAAGCCTTCTTTCAGCCAAAGCCAAGGTTTATTAAAACATCCTCCATATTGGCCAGACTCTTAAGGAATGTGAACATTAGTGAGCTATTGGCTAGATTATAAGAATCTGAGCACCTTAATGGAGACAAGATGAACCTTATATACAGAAAGACTGTGGGAGGGATCTAGGAGTGGCCAAGTAGTTTGGGATGACTGGAGGAGTGATCTAAGGAAGATCTGGATGGGAGTGGCCAGTAAGCTAGGGTGAACAGAATGCCAGGGACCTGGACCATGTGGCCAAGGGAGAACTGAGTCTAGATAGGATTAAGGGTGGAAAGTGGCCAGGGGCAATAGAGAGGTAACAGAACTGGGAGATTGGGCATAGCCACAATGAAAGGCCAACTGATGGCAGGGATTTGAGAAAGTCCAAGGATTTTCCTTTTTAGGGTCTAGATCTCAAAGACACGGTCTTTTCCTTCTAGGGGTTCAGATCCCATCCTCATCATTATCTAGGCAAAGACATGGGACATGGAGTGTCTCATGCATACATTAAAAGTTGAGTCCTGGAAAGATAATAGAATGAAGGTAACCTTGTTGAATTATCATTTGCTCATTAAGCAAAAGAAAACAAGAAGGTTTATTTGCCACTATCATGGCCATACCAGAGTCAAGTTGAAAAGGGATTCTCTTTAATGAGTAAAATCCTTTGTATACACAATTTTGCAGAAGACATTAATTTCTTCAAGCCTCCAGACTTAACCACTGTGTCTCAGCTTCCTTCTCCATTTAAGTGGCCCACTCCTCCCACTGATGAGTTTTTCTTTGTGGATGTGTCCAGGCTGGCCACTCATTACTCCTCTCCTTGTTCAGCTCCCCACTGTCCGGATTTAGCCATCAGGACTTCTGTGGTTACTTTCTCCTCTCCCCTCCCCTTCCCCTTATGTGTTCTCTTTCTCTATTAGAATGTAAACTCCTTTAGGGCAGGGATTATCTTTCTCTTTAATTCTATAATATTTATATACCCAGGATTTATTAAGCATAGTGAAAGTAGTAAGTGCTTAAGAAAGGCTTGTTTATAAAACTTGACTATAGCAGAGCCTTCTAAATAAAATCTTTAACCAAGCAAAAGAATTTAGCTTAACTAGGAACACAAGAAAAATATAAGAGGATGAAGAATCCCTACTGACCATATTATGATATGCATAATGGAAAATCTATTGAGTCTATTATTCAGTATATATTATGTGTATATTACTTTCAGTCATATTTATATACATACCTGTGCATATCTATATACCCATAAAACACATACATAGTTATATGTGTGTTGTCTATATATATTTTGGATACAAAAACTTTGAGATATTTGGTACAAAGATTACCACCATTTGACCATTTATCTTCTTACTCTTTATGTATTAAATTTCTTGTGCAAAGACCTGATCAACCATTTGTAATACCTATCTGATGTACATACATAGATAGGTATTAACACAGATAGGTATTACAAATGGTTGATCAGGTGGGCCCAGAACTAAATAAAAACAAAAACAAAACAAACAAAAATAGACAGCAAGCCTAACTTTTGGAAATTGTGAAGCTCCTTAAATGACCTCATATTTCTCCCTAAAACAAAAGACCATTTTTTTGTTTGTTTGTTTTTTGGTGAGGCAATTGGGGTTAAGTGACTTGCCCTGGGTCACACAGCTAGTAAGTATCATGTCTGAGGCTGGATTTGAACTCCAGTCCTCCTGACTCCACAGCCAGAGTTCTATCTACTGAACCACCTAGCTGCCCCCAAAAGCCCATCTTTTTAATACCCCTATTCAGTTGGTAGGGATACACTAGAAGCTTTCCCAAGAAATGCAGGAGTAAAGAAGAAGAAGAATATATCCATATTATTATTTTATAGAATTCTAAGAATGCTATCAATAACAATAAGACAAGAGAAAGAAATTAAAGGCATAAAGTTCATAAAGAGTAGATTAAATTATTCTTAAAGCTGATGAAATGAATGTTTATTTAGGAAATCATCAGGAATCAAAAAAATTACTAACTCAGATAATTAATAGTTGCAGCAAAGATGCTATATACAAAATAAACCCACAAAAGCCAATAATATTTCTATGTTATCAGAACAAAATCTAAAAGGCAATAATAGAAATGGAAAGCCCATTCAAAATAACTATCAAATGCATAAAATATCTGTGGATCTATACACCAAAGAATGCAAATACTTATAGGAATTCAATTAAAAAGTGCCTTTTAAAGAAATAATGAACAACACAAATAGCTAGAGAAATATTCAGGACTCATGACTGGGTTGTGCTAATATAATTTAAAAAAAGCCATAATACCAAAGTTAATCTACAGTTTTCATGACACACAATCTAATTATTAAAAAGGATACTTTGAAGAACCCAATAAAAATAAAAATAAATATGCTTTCATAGAAACAAAGGATCTTGAATATCAAAGGAAATAATGAAAAGAAGTAGTATAAAGGGATAATAGTCATTCCAGACCAAAAAATATATTATAAAGTGACAATCATTAAAACAATTTGGAATTGGTTAAAAAATAAAACAGGTAAGTGGAACAGACTAGATAAGGCAAAACAAGAAACAAGGGCACTCAATAATCCAATGTTTGATAAATTGGAAAATAAATTACTTAAGAAATAAATCCCTATTTGATTGAAAAAAAGCTGGGAAAATTAGAAAATAATGGGGAAAAATTAAGGGTAGACCAACATTTTAGATGATATTCAACAGTAAATTCAAAATGAATATATGAACTTAATGTCAAAGATCATACCATAAAAAAATCAGAAGAGGGCAGATGGTGGCACAGTGGAAAGAGCACCGGCCCTGCACTCAGAAGGACCTGAGTTCAAATCTAGCCTCAGACACATAACACTTACTAGTTGTGTGACCCTGGGCAAGTCACTTAACCCCGTTGCCTAGCTCCAAAAAAAAAATCAGAAGAGTAGCTGATCATACACCTTTCATAGCATTTGGTAGGAAAGGTATTATTAACTAAAAGAGGGATAGAAGCAATTACAAAATATAAAACAGATAACTGATTACATGAATATAAGAAAACTTCTATGTAGACAAAATTAATGTATGTAGGATAAGAAGGAAAGCAATCAAGTGAGATGTGGGGGAAAATATCTTCCTATTAAATACTTTATACAAGGTTTTGGCATCTGATATATGAACAACTAATGAATATCGCATGTGTAAGAGACAGACAGACAGACAGAGACAGAGAGAGAGAGACCTCAAAATCATTCCTCAATATGTACTCGATCAAAGGACAGAAACAGAGTAAAGTTAAGCAAAGCCAAGAAAATAATATGCACAATGACTTCAGCAAAATAAATGGAAATAACTATCACAAAATAATCTAAACTGAATGTTTAAAATTACAAATAAGCATGGCCCCTACTCACTCCTTTTCAGAGGTTTTGATGCTTTGTGTATACATTTTCAAATATTTCAATGTATTGATCAATTCTGCTCATTGTTCTCTTCTATTTTTTATTATTTTTTTAAATATTATTTGCTATATGGGATGGATCTCTGGTAAAAGAAGGGTGAGTAATACCGGGAGAAATTCAGTTGTGAAAAAGGAAAGATATATACCTTTAGAATATTTTTTAAAATATAGTATATTTAAAATATAGTGAACTTATAGTAAAATATAATAAATTTATATTAAAATACAGTATATTTAAAATATACTAAAAGCAAAAGATGCTAGTAAAATATATTCTATTGATGTTGTGTGACTGTGAGTAGGAGAACACGTCATATCTCTGGAAAATTAAAAATCACTGAGAGGGCAAAGGAGATATGGCTATTCCCTGTGCGCAGGTTGTAACACATAACAAACTTTAAGTCTTATAGCAATTTTTGGCAGAATTAAGAAAAGCATACCTTCCAGGTAAAGAGATGATATAGTCCTACTGTACTATGTTCTCCTTAGATTTCATTTGGGCAGCTAGGTGGTGGAGTGTTTAGAGTACTGGGTCTGGAATCAGGAAGACCTGAGTTCAAATCTGGCCTCAGAAATTTACTAGCTGTGTGACACTCAGCAAGTTACTTAACCCTGTTTGGCTCAGTTCCTCATCTGTAAAAAATAAGGTAGAGAAGGAAATAGCAAACCACTCCAGTATTTTTTGCCAATAAAACCTCAAATGGTGTCATAAAGAGTCAGATGAATAGAAAAATGACTGAACAACAATTGATTCTGACACCATTCCTTAAGAAGGACATTGATGAGTCTGTTAATGTCCAGAGGAGAGCAACTTGGATATTGAAACAACCTAAGTCCATGTCAGATGAGAATTGGTTGAGGGAACTAAGGATGTTTGGCCTGAAAAGACTTGGTGGGAGAATGAAGAGAGAAAAGAGTCATAGCTGTCTTCAAATATTTGAAGGACTGTCATGTGGAGGGGGATTCAACTGATTTTGTTGGTCCCAGAAGGTGGAAGTAATAAGGAGAAATTGTAGAGAGGAAAATTTAGTCTGCATATTAGAAAAAAAAATCCTAATAATTAGAATTATTCAAAAGTAGATCAAGCTGCCTCAGATGTTTATGGTTTTCCATTTCTCTGAGGTCTTCAAACAGAAGCTGGATGACCATTTGTCAAGGAAGACAATTAATGTTTGTAGAATAGTGTTATGTCAAACTGCTAGGTGGCTCAGTGGATAAAGCACTGAACCTGGAGTCAGGAAGACCTGAGTTCAAATCCAGCCTCAGATACTTACTGGCTATGTGACCCTGGGCAAGTCACTTAACCTCTCTTTGCCTTAATACATTACAGAAGAAAACAGCAAACCACTCCAGTTTTCTTGCCAAGAAAACCCCATGGAAAGTGTGGTCCACAGGGTCACAAAGAGTCAGACGCAGCTGAAGAACAACATCATTATATTATCCTATATTATTTATATATTTATTATATATTATTCTAGTTTTATATGTATGTATGTATATCACTAGAAATATCTTAGATGACACGTTTCCAGGCCCTCAATAAATATCTCCTATTAAAAACTTAGTGAGAAAGATTTGTTTTATTAAAATATTGGCTAAATACTAAAAAAAGGTTGAAAGAATTGCTGGCTAGGGAAAAGTTATCAGTCAAAACCTACAATCTTTTGAGAAACAGTGTCTGTGACAGGTAACAGAAGAACCTTCTCCCTCCACCCGAAGACTCATTCTCCCTACCTCACATAGGCTGAAATGACAGTGGCCACTCATAGATCTAATCCCACTGATGATCAACTCTGAAGCTTTGACTTTCTCCATTTTTTCTAACCTGGACTGGTTCCTTCCATCTCACCTTAGGCAGCTTGATGACTTTCTACTCCCGGGGTTCACTAAAAGTCTAGATTTGGTGAAAATACTCTATTAGTTTTAGTAATACTGCAGCTTAGAATTCTCGAGCTCAAGCAATTCAGCAGCCTCAGCTTCCCTCAGTCATAGGAATTACAGGCACTTATCACCCCACCTAGAGCCAGAAGTCTTGATGGCAGATCTTCTGTGTGAATACTGATTTGGTTGTATTATTTCTACTCTCGTTAAAGATTTATTTGTTATCCATTGTATAACCTTTCTCATTGGAAAGTCACACCTATATCAATCAGATATTGCCTAATACACAAAATGAAGGCCCTGACTGGACTTTGCAAAGAGCCCCGTGTCAGACAAGGAATAATTTGTCAAAAATTATGTAGATCTCAGACTCCCTACTTCTCTCCCCCCTGAGCCCTGCTTCTTTTCCTTCTATTAATATAGTCAGTAATACCCCTTCATCTCTCCTCACTCTGACAGTATCAAGTTAAACTTATTATAGTTTCTTTTCCTCCCCTAATCAAAACTGTTCACCCCTCAGTCTCCATCTGAAGTGGCCTGAGAATTGGCAACATTGGCAAAATTAGTTAGTGGAGGAAAAAATGGTAAAAGAGCCAGGACACAGTTTGTTTACTATACTCCTAACATATTCCTGAAGAGTCTAGTTTAACTAGATAATAAATAATAAATAAAAGGATTTGTCCTGTAAAATATGAACTCAGTCAAAAGGCTGCACCAAAGACTTAAAAGGTCGCATGTGGCCTCCAGGCATAGGTTTCCCCACCCCCAGACTCTAGTCCCTTTTCCCCAAGATAATCTATGGTGGCATGACTTTATTGTGCCTAGTACAAGCACTATTACAAGGAAAAGCAATTGATAGGTTACAGAACTCATCTGTTATAGTTGTCAATACTCTTGACCACCACAATAGTGTAGTATACTAAACCTGAAACACATCTGGTGTGGTCAAATCCAAGTTCAAAAACTATTTACCGGGGGCAGCTGGGTGGTGCAGTAGATAGTGCTCCAGCCCTGAAGTCAGGAGGACCTGAGTTCAAATCTGACCTCAGACTAAACACTTGACACTTACTAGCTGTGTGACCCCGGGCAAGTCACTTAACCCCAATTGCCTAAAAATAAAAAAATAAAAAAGCTATTTACCAAAAAGGTTTTTGGGGTTTTCTTTTTGTTGTTGTTATTTGTTTTTTTGCATTTCAACCTCTTGCATTCCTGAGTTATTCAAAAATCATTATGGTCCACCATGCACACAGCATCCCATTTCTCTGCTTCTTACCTGATGGGTTTCTGCTTACCAAAGAAGAGAAGGAAATGACAAATTGAGTAGCCTCTTTTTTTGAAGAGTAAGAAATGTCTCCGTTTTGTTCTTCTTCAGTTTTAATTCCCAGTGCTTCTCTTCTCCCAGCTTTACAAACTATGTTGTCAAAATTAGTTGTTTGAAAAGATAGTTTGAGGAGAAACGGCGATTCTCACGCAGACTGTTATAAAGCCATTTTTCTGTTTTATTAGTCACATTAGTATTCTATTGCCCTTTAAATGTCACAAGTTCAAGAGCACAGCTGTACGTATTCTAGAAATATTTCTCTGTGTTGTAATAAAACATGAGAGTACAATTTCCTGGGACACAGATAAGATGGCACAGAAACAACAAAGCAGAAGGCAAACACAAGTTGGGCAGCACTTCAGTTTAGAGGATCAGGAGTATTTTCTAAGCAAAGCTTTGGGATTGTTCAGCACTCACACTGGTGGGGAAATATTGTCTTAATTGGCTTAGTTTAGGCAACATTTTTTCTCTTCTAATAGGACCATTAATAGGTTCTTTTAGTTGCTTTAGCCTTGAGATACGTAGGAGCTAAAGATGTGTTGTATCATCTTGAAAGGAAGAGAAAACAAATCAGGATCTACATTTTGCTCATTCTTTCAGAAGAATATATTACTATATTGATCTATGTTAATATAGATGGGAACTTTTCCCTAATCGATATATTACTGCAGCATTGGAAATGAACAGGGTATACAAAAATTATGATGATAAAATATAAATCAATCCATAGCTTTATAAAAAGGCTGTATCAATGTTTCTCCTAATCAGCGGCAACAGGATTAGCCCGGGAGTCATAAAACTAGGATTCAAGTCTCCTACGGGGTGTTCAGGGAGCACCTATGTTATGAGACCTTGCCAAGCCCTTTTCAGGGCTACTATTACACTTTGGGTGTAACCCTAACCCAACTCTCAACTGTGGCTTCAGGAGCTTTAGCATGTGCAGTGGCCATGCCCTGGTAAACTGCTTTGGCAGATGGAATAAACCAGGCTGAGAATAACCAACAGGCCTCAAACCTGTTAGTGAGTTAGGGGGATGTCTACTCCAAGCATGTGAATACTTTTCCTGGTGGAATAGGTGGATAAGAACAATCATGAAGGTGGCTAAAGCAGAAGTTGTGAAGCACATAGAGCTTGGCCAGGCATCAAAGATGCTAAGGTCATCCATTGTATCCCAGGCCATCATTAGTAATCTTGACTTTTGTCCTGCCCCTGAACTTTGATGACTCAGGAAAAGAGAGCAAGGCTGATGACTTTGTGCAGCTCTGCCTGAGAAATCCAATTCACGCACAAGTCAAGACGTTGCCTGTAATTCATTGGTCCTCTTTGAAAACAAAGGATTAACGACAACAACAAGAAGACATTTATTAGCTTTAGAACTGGATTCAATCTGTCCCTGGCAGTTTATTAGTTTTGTGATCATGGGTAGGCCATAATCTTTGACACTGACATCTCACTTTTTTAAAAATGGGGATGATATCTCTATTACCTCCCTCCTAGAGTTGTGAGAAACTTTAAGACACTATTCACATGGGATTTACAATTAATTCTTGTTTTTTTGGGGTTGGGTTTTTTTTTGGGGGGGTGATACAATTGGGGTTAAGTGACTTGCCCAGGGTCACACAGCTAATAAGTGTCAAGTGTCTGAGGTCAGATTTGACCTCAAGTCTTCCTGACTCCAGGGCTGGTACTCAATCCAGTGCACCATCTAATTGCCCCTGATTCATTCTTAAAGTTATGGAAATGGTTAATAATTTTAATTCAATTGAAAAACCATTTAATGAATGGTCCAGATTTTGGATTTCTTAAAACACTGAAGTAACTAAGTCCCCTAGAAATGCAAAGCCTTCATAATTTTTAGAGCTGGATGAATTCTTAGAAATCATCTAACCTAGCCCCCTAATTTAATGGAACAAGACACTGAAGCCCAAATAGGCTCAAGGTCACATGAATATGAAGGGACTATATCTGCTCTGAGGGTCCAGAAGTTTGAGTCTTCCCTAAATATTGGATGATGAGTATGCCCCAGAGCTAGGCAGGTAGAATGTCCGTCATGCACTGAACCTATCTGTGATCCCATTTAGACCTCAATGATGACACTTCCACGATCCTCTGATCCCCAACCCAAGAAACCTAGCAGGACTGGGATTGAATTCAAGTCTCCTGCAGTACTCTTTACACTAAACCTCAGATAAATTCATATAGTTTAATACATACTTGTTTGTAATTAAAATTATTAGAATCATTCTGTCTTTTTTTTTAATTGTTCCTATTCACAATTAATTGATCTTGTCCTGTTACTTCCCAAGTCATGGTTCCCTGCATTTAGTTCAGAAATCCACCTGGCCTCTGATGAATTAGCTTTAGAAATCCAGTTCTCTTGTCCCATTCTTGTCTCAGGGAAATGTGTTATTGTTGAGGGATGCAGATGGAAACCAGGTCTGGTCTAGTATGTTTACACCACCAAGGATGTCTAATTTGAAATCCAAAGAATTCTGATCCACTATCTCTATTCTTGTGAGTGGAATCAAACAACAAACATTTCTTAATCATGGGAGGGAGTTATTGCTAGCCCCTCATTCCCAATTCCCAACCAATATTATTGTACCCTATGCTTCAGCTCTGTAACTAATGATATTGATTTTGACATTCATGATGATGAGCTCTTTTAACCAATCATAATTTCCTCACCTACATAGTCCTGTTCTTTATTCTATACTCCTCCAAAACTGTAAAAGAGAGCTATCCTCCTAATTTAGGGTCTTAGCTTTGCTGAAGAGGCTGAGATTCTATTTATTAGTAAATTCATGCTTTACTAATAAATTGATCGTGCTTGGAATTTTTGCCTCAGTCCACTTTACTTTAGCTATTACCTTATGTATTATATCTAACATAATGACTATTTATTATACAGTAACACAAATTAGTATAAATTTTCTTTAAAATATACATGCATTTTTAGGAATAGGTAGAATGCAAACAAAATGTCTCATCACTACTAAAAGGTTGGAAATCTTTGCCTGAGCCTAATAGGATATAAATAGTGATATCAATGAATGATATCGTTGAAATTTTTCAGGCTAACATCTTGAGGGCCAAAAAGCTATTTAGAATGTGAAATTACTAAATTGGCATTATTATTTTATCATATGTCAGTAACAGCTTAATGTGCTTTGGTTTGGTTTAGTGCAGGGTTGGGAGACCTGTGCCATGAGGCCACATGTGGCCCTCTAGATCATCAAGTGGGGCCCTTTGACTGAATCTAAACTTCACAAAGCAAATCCTTGGGGATTTGGATTCAGTCAAAGGGCCCCACTTGAGTATCTAGAGGGCCACATGTGCCCTGAGATTGCAGGTTCCCCACCCCTGGTTAGTTTTTATCACGGGAATCTATCTTGTTTTCTTAATGGAAGATCATAAATTTAAAACTGAAAGGAACCTTCAAGATTATATAGTCTAACCTCCTCATTTTACGTGTAAAGAAACTGGAGCCCAGAGAAGTTTTTATTTTCCCAGGATCATGTAAGTAATAAGTGATATATCCAAGATTTGAACTGAGGACCTAAATTAAACAATCTTTTCCACTGTACCACATTGCCTCCCAAACAAAAGAAATGTTTATCATAGTTCTTTAATAGGTACCTTTGTTTTATTGTTGCTAAGTCATTTTTCAGCCATATCTGACTCTCATAACTCCATTTGGAGTTTTCTTGGTAAAAATACTGGAGTGGTCTGCCAGTTCCTTCTCCAGCTCATTTTGCAGATGAGGAAACTAAGGCAAACAGGGTTAAGTGACTTGTCCAGGATCAAACAACTAATAAGTGTCCAAGGCCAAATTTGAACTCAGGAAGAGGAGTCTTTCGACTCCAGGCCAGGTGCTCAATCAATTATAACACTTTCAAATGAGAAAAAAAAAGGTATACAATTCTCCCTTCTCTCCCCACCCCATTCTTTATACTTCTCAGGAATTTGCATTATTTCCCAGTTACCCTACTCTGTACTATCTACTTTGGTCTACAAGTATCAAAGACCTCTTTGAGACTTCTCCTCTGAAAGAATGCCAGTAATAAATCACTGTTTTTTATCACTACATAGAATATGCCAGGGTTGTCGAGATGAAATTTCTTTTAGATGAGAACATTTGCATAAAAATAAATTTCAGCATTATAATTGTAGGGGGTATGACTCTCTCCATTCTTATCTGTGCCACAGCTACCAAATAAGAACAAGAAAATTAGAATGTGAAATGAAAGGAGATGCACCATAAGTAAATATACAGTACTCCCTATTTTAACCTTTGATATTCATTTCTGCTTCAAAGTTGCTAGTGTGCTAAAATAAAATTATCACATAGCTGCTTCATAAAAAGGCCCTAACCCAGAAACTAGGAAATGGAATTTTTTGACAACTTTTACAGATTAACACATTACAATGAAACTTTGCTTTTTTGTATCTTCAGAAAGCAGTCAAAAGAACTCTGTTACTATTTCCATTCTTTTCTCAGACTATCATCTTTTCTCACTCAAAGGAATATAAACATTTCCTAAAAAAAAAAAAAGTAGAAGCTATTCACCGCACCCTGTCATCATAGTAACAGCATGCTGAAGCCATGCTTCCTCTAAACACTGAATGACAAGTGAATCAAATGCAGTTTGGCAATATTTTTTTCAAAGTCTAATAGAAAAATCATCATCTGCCGTTGTAAACAGAGATTGAATTCCATTTGATAATTTCTATCTTCTGGAGTACAAAAGCCACCCACCATTTAGTGGTTGAATTGTTCCCACACACTTTTGATGCCATCCCACTGTTAATACTATCCCTGCTTCCTCTTTTCATATTGGAGGAGGGATAGAAAACAAAAGCTATAGTATTCCAGTCTGAAATGTATAGACCCAATTATATGTGAATGCTCTCTGTGCTTTGGTTAAAAATTTAAACCAGGGAGAGACAAAAATAAGTAAGAAAAAAATCAATCAATCATCAGACATGTATGAAGAACCCACTATGTGTCAGAAACAGTGGTAGGCAGCAGAGATGCAAAGGGGAAAAAATGAAATAGTCCTCACCTTCAGACAGCTTACATTCTCTCTAGAAAATGATGTGGGCACATAAAGTTTGTACAAAATGTGTATGAAGTTTAAAAAAAGTAAAAGTAACTTGGGAGAAGCACTAGAGCTGAGGTGAATTAGGGAAGGCTTCATGTAGTAGGTAGCGCTGGAGCTAAGCCTTGGCAGAAACTAGGGATTCTAAAAGCAAAAGTGAGGAAGAAGTGCATTTCTGCCTTGGGCCCAGGGGGAGGAGGAGGGAGTGTGAGCCAGTCACAGACATGAAAGATGGACTGGATTGGGGAAACAGCAATATGGTTGATTTAGCTGGTCCAACTAGGGCATGAAGGGGAGTGATTTGCATAGAGGGAATATTTGAACCCATGAGAACTGGTGAAGTCACCAAAAAAGAGATCATAGAGAGAGAAGAGAACAACGCCTATAGCATTTTCTTTGTAACAGTTTCTGAGATGTTTCTATATATGACAGAAACATGGCTTTGCTCTGCTCATTTAAAGTGTTGACTTTTTTTTTCCCCTTATAACAAATCTTTGACTTTGCTGACATTTTAATATTCTCTTTCATGTTGGGCAAAGTCAAAAAAGGAATGAATTGTTACTATTTAAAACAATTTACCTAACCCCCCGCTGAATTTATTCAGCTAATTCAGATATCTATGTTTTGAAGCTGAGTTTTTCCTCCCATAGAATCTCTCTTCCCTATTTTTCTGATCTTCTGGTGATGGAAATAAATGTAATTCCTTAAATCAAATATCAGAAATCCACAACTATATCCATACGGTTCCTATATATCTTAGGCAAGAAAAGAGCAAGAGTATTTTTTGTGGTTGTTGTTTTAGAACATTTGAATTCAATTATCACACACAGCCAAAAGACAATGAAAGGCAAGTAAAAGGTAATTAGAGGTATGTTTCTCATGATAACAGATTTTCCAACCCCCTTCCAAGCTGGTGTTATTGATAAGTACATTTAGTTAAAAAGTACAAAAATGATTAAAATGTAAAGGGATGCCTATTAAATTCTGGGACTTCAATTGACAACTTCAGAACAGGCCTCCCCCATAGTCTTTAAGTCAAAATATAAACTTAGGGTGTCACTGCCATTCTGCCATGCTGACTGAGATCACACTCATCATTTCTAGCAAAGTGAACCTTCTCTAACATTTCATAACCATTACTACCTCTCATCAATTTCTTGTGAGTTCCTCATGGCTACCCTTCCTCCCCACAGAGGGAAGAAAGGTATTTGTTCTTTTTGAAGCAATTTAAAAAAATATATATGATAAATCTCCTTAGTTGCTCCTGCTTTTTATGCTGTAGTTGAAGAAATGAAGGAGGGACAGAGAAGAAGAAGCTGAAAGTTGGGAAGGTTCACATACCTGCAATAGAAAGAGGAAATTTACATTTCCCAACAGAAAGAGATAGGAGTCTAAAAGTTCTGTTTTCTAGGCTGACACATTTTTGCCATCTCTTCTGCACAAGCTCTTGAACTAGTATGGGTACCAGCAAACCTATCCAAGAAGACAGGAAACCAAACACATCACAGGAGGAAAACCAAACTCCAAAGTAAATTCTTAAATGTTGTAAACTAAGAATAAGACAAAGAGAAGGAAGAGGCGAAAAAACAGCAAGAAGTCACCATCACTGACCTTAATTGGCAACCAGCATACAGTACATCTACATATATCACAAAGTGATAAGACAAAGGTGTCTCACCATTAGCCAATGTATATTAGAGGGAAAAGAATCTTTCCTTTTTGAGAATCCAGAGTAATTAATTAGTGCTTTCAGAGCCCAGCATGGTAATGTACTGTCTAGCCCATATGACTCTTAGCTCTTACCTGAATTAAGGTAAGCCCTGGGTCAAATTTGTACTACCTTCTAGTTCTATGACTAATCTTACTCGATTAGTTGTATCTGACTCTTCATGACCCAATTTAGGATTTTCGTGGAAAAGATACTGGAGTGGTGAGGGTAAAATGATCCCTATATTAATACTGTGAGATCAATTGGCAATTCCTCCTGCAGAAAACAGCTTTCATCTCCAAGATAAAAGTAATAATAATACTCATTCACACTGTTCCACTTTATAACTTACATACACTTTATAACTTACATAACTTTATAACTTCCTCACAGTTGACTGAGATAGTTAAAATGTGGTAACTTGTATCAAACAGATGAATAGACTGAGGCTCAAAAATGTTATAGTAACAGATTGATAATTGGAAAGACCCATCTAATTTAACCTCCTGTTTTTACAAATGAGGAAACAAGCCCTGAGAATTTAAGTGATTTGTCCAAGCTCCAAAAAAGCAGTAAATCTTAAATGATTTGTCAGTAGAACCAGCTATAAATCAGAGAGGCAGATCACAAACTCATGGCCTCTGACTCCAAACCCAGTGATCTTTCCATTTCAAAGTACTGATTTCTAATATGGGCCTTTTTTTTTTACTAGACCTGTGATTTTGTCTAAGTAGTTCCTAATGAGTCTCATTCTTCCACCAATGTAAATCTGACACTAACTTACACTTACTAACACCTGGGTCAGAGTAGTTAAAAGACTTGCTTGCCCAAGCTTACATGCCAGTATATTTTAGTGGTGAAACTTGAACTTAGGTCTTCCAGACTCTGAAGTCAGTTTTCACTGTATCATGTTGCTTCTCAGGAAGAATCAAAATTATGCTTAACCGATGTTACTAAACAAATACATTTTGTGGTTGTAGGTCATTAAACAGTTGGAGTTCTTGCAGTTCTAAGTTCATGAAAATGAATCAATCAATAAAAGAGATAAAGGTTGTGCCTGAGTTGTATTTTAAAAGGCACTGAGGAATCTAAAAGGTGGAGATGAGAGGACAATGCATTCCAAGTTTGAAGGGGCAGCCTGTCCTAGTTAGTGGTGTGTGTAGAAGTAAATGTATCCTCCAACTCTAAATTTATGATTCTAGTATCGTTGAGTCTCAGTCTATTCATCTGTTTGATAGAAGTTATAACATTTTACCTCCTACCCCACATATTATTATTTATTTTGTTAAAATAGAACTGAGGATTTCTGAACCAGAAAGGACTTCAGAAATGTACTATTTTAAATTCTTTATTTTAGAAACTAGGAAACCTAAGGACCATGTAAGGATGAGGGTGTAGATCTCCTTGCAACTGGGTTCTTTTCCCTATTCAATACTTATTGCTTTATTCCTCATCTTCCATTGTCAGGCACGCCTTCTTTTCACTTAGCATTTTTAACCTATTTATGAACTATCATAGGTCTAAACCTTCTATCTGTAACCATAGACAGGTGATATAATTCTCTGAGCTTCTATTTCCTATGTTAAACATTAGAATAAACATACTTGTATTACTTATATTGAGGACAGCTAGGTGGTCCAGCGGATAGAGCACTGGGCCCGGAGTGAGATGTTCTCCTCCCGAGTTCAAATCTGGCCTAAGACACTTACTATCTGTCTGACCTGGGTCAAGTCAGTTAACTCTATTTGCCTCAGTTTTCTCATCTGTAAAATAAGCTGGAGAAGGAAATGACAAAGCACTTCAGAAGGGGTCATAAATAGTTGACACTACTGAAAAATGACTGAACAACAACAAAATTACTGATATTATGAAACTGTCCTAAGTAAACTATTTTGTAAACATTAAGGATCCATATAAGTGTGAATCATTTTTGTTACTGTTGTTATTATATAATTATTTGCTCATTCTTCTCATCTTGTTCCACAGAATTCAAATATAAAAAGAATCCTGGGACAAGATAGAATACTATCCTAGTATTACTCTTTATCTTTTAATGTTCTATGGACTATTTCAGAGATGGATAAAATAATCGCTTTTTGCAACTAAATAGAAGTATTGAAATTTGTACTCATCTTCTGAAGTTTCACTGAAAGAACCTTTGGAGCAACAGCCAAATAGGATGACAGGGATATGTGCTTCATTCTGTTCTAACCTTTTTTTTTTTCCTTCTGCTAAGTCTATATATTATAAAAGCCTTTCATTCCATCAAGGTTGGAGACTGTGAATATCAATCAACATCTATTAAAAATACTGTTCTTAAATTTGTACGGGTCCAAGTTATGTCTGGGCAACTGTGGAAAACAGCTTTTCCTGTGATAATATTCCTCCAATAGTTGCTGCTGACTTATTAATGTAATTTTAGGGTCTGCACTTATAATACTAGAATTTATCATCTATGACCTGGGAAGGAAGCTTATGGTGTACAATGCCTACTGTTTCTTTTTATATGTTATGAATTTTTTCGAATTCTAATGATATATTGAACAGTTTCTACCATGTTTTGGCATAATCAGCACCGATCTTTCTATACTTTTTGGTGGCAAAATGCTGTTCTTGTATCACTGTCATAAGCCTTCTGTTTCTATAAATATATTCTCACAACGTAGTCATTTGTTCTATGATTCTTTTTCAACATATCATTAGTTGAGTCACATGGATATTATCTATGTATTGATTCAACTCTTGGATATTAGCTGTTAAACAGAAGCCATGCAGAGGTAATCCACTATTGCCTAGTCCAACAAATCTATCAATTGGTATGTACCCATTGTCAGCCTTTACTTCTGCTTTGTGAAATGATGTCTATTCATTCTGAAAATATTTCTTTCAATTTTCAAACTCTATCATATATTCTGAGAACATCTATCTTACAAATACAAACTCCAAAATTACTTTAATAGGTAGACAAAAAGGAAAACTGTATTGAAGGAAACACACATACACACACACACACACACACATAAATCTTCTTCCTTCATTTTGATGAGGAACTATTTTTTTTTCTATAAGTTCTTTGGTTTTGTGCTTCTTGTGTTTCTTTAATATTGTTTGGATGCTTCCTAAATCTGTTGTTATCCATTTTATTATTCCTAATATGTATTAAGAGTTGCATAGTTGTCAAGTGCTCTTGTTGTCCTCCTTGAATGCTGAATTCAAGATGCCAATAAACCTCTTGGCAAACACAATCACAGTTTTCTCCTTGGTAATTTTATGCTACCTTGCCTTATATTTCTTGCCAAGATATTTCTAAATATCACCTTTGTCTGTTGGTTCAATATGATCTACAGATTGAAGGAAACATTGCAAATATAGTCTTGGAACAAACTAAAGGGACTTGAAGGGAAAAACATTGATAAGTCACCTACTATGTGCCCTGACTAAGAAAAAGTGTCCAAAAGGTTGAATCATATATATTTATTTATAGAAACTGAGGGAGTTACGATATTGATTCAAGATTAGATCACTTTCACCAGAAGTTACAGAAAGGTTATCTGATTGGTGCATATTCTACAATAATGTGGTGGAAACTAACAATATCACTGCAGTTTGTAATGAGTTAACACCTACCAGATACTTAGAAAGATAGTTAGGTGGTTTGAACTCTATGTCAGCAGCATGATATCTCTAATAAACAAAAGATTAGTCACTTTACTACAAAAATGAAACTCCAAACTTGAAAATTGAGCCACTACTGAACGGAAGCATCCTTACAAAAAGAACTATTTCCCATAACCACCCCAAAACAACACTCATCAGTACAAATTTACAAACTTTTAAATACCATATACTCATAATCTCTAACTCAAAAATTGAATATAGTAGAATGAAAAGCTTTCAAAATACAGACCTAGCCAACTGGACCAAAAATTTTAAATGGAGTTGCGCGATAAGGTATGTGTGCTCTCTGCCATTCTGTTTACGATTGGAGTTGTCCCAAAAAATGTACTCAGTGAATCTACTACAGAAAATGACTTACAGTTTGATACTCTTATTCAGTTATAAAAAATGGTCATTTTTCTACCTGGGCAACAGTCCATAGAGTATTAAATATAAAATAATAATAACAACTACTTGTCCTCAAATCATTTTTATCTGAACTTTATCAAAAAGGATAAGAACAAGATGATAACAACAGCAACAACAATCATAATGCACTACTTCATTTGTTCATTTAGTTTACTGCAAGATTATAACTGCAATGATCTTTAGCACTTTCATGACAAATTTGGAGTCTGTATTAATCAAATGAGAAGAAATCCAATTAAATAAAATGAATGACATTTCATTGAGCAACAATCATATACATGCAAGAAATGGCATAAATGCTAAGAACGTGTACTGCCACACACATGCCCGTAATCCTACTTACTTGCTCTGGAAATGGTAAGAAAATCAATAGTACTATTGCTTCTGAACAGGGCAACTCCACAAATCATTGCATACATAAACTCACCATCCTGTAACTCTGAAGAACCA